>NC_057813.1:745987856-746020923 GCF_018294505.1 Triticum aestivum | reverse complement strand
ATCTTTATGTCTCGACCATTTCGAGACTCCTCGTCATGTCCGTGATCACATCCGGGACTCCGAACAAACTTCGGTACATCAAAACTTATAAACTCATAATAAAACTGTCATCGTAATGTTAAGCGTGCGGACCCTACGGGTTCGAGAACTATGTAGACATGACCTAGAACTATTCTCGGTCAATAACCAATAGCGGGACCTGGATGCCCATATTGGCTCCTACATATTCTATGAAGATCTTTATCGGTCAAACCGCATAACAACATACGCTGTTCCCTTTGTCATCGGTATGTTACTTGCCTGAGATTCGATCGTCAGTATCCAATACCTAGTTCAATCTCGTTACCGGCAAGTCTCTTTACTCGTTACGTAATGCATCATTCCGTAACTAACTCGTTAGCTACATTGCTTGCAAGGCTTATAGTGATGTGCATTACCGAGAGGGCCCAGAGATACCTCTCCGACAATCGGAGTGACAAAACCTAATCTTGAAATACGCCAACCCAACATGTACCTTTGGAGACACCTGTAGTACTCCTTTATAATCACCCAGTTATGTTGTGACGTTTGGTAGCACCCAAAGTGTTCCTCCGGTAAACGGGAGTTGCATAATCTCATAGTTATAGGAACATGTATAAGTCATGAAGAAAGCAATAGCAATATACTAAACGATCAAGTGCTAGGCTAACGGAATGGGTCATGTCAATCACATCATTCTCCTAATGATGTGATCCCGTTAATCAAATGATAACACATGTCTATGGTTAGGAAACATAACCATCTTTGATTAATGAGCTGGTCAAGTAGAGGCATACTAGTGACGTTATGTTTGTCTATGTATTCACACATGTATCATGTTTCCGGTTAATACAATTCTAGCATGAATAATAAACATTTATCATGATATGAGGAAATAAATAATAACTTTGTTATTGCCTCTAGGGCATATTTCCTTCAACAACCTATTTTGATGCAAAGTTTCATTTGGTAAAGAAAAGCCAAAAATTGTTAGTTGCCTATTCACCCCCCCCCCAATCAACTATATCGATCCTTTCATATAGCAACATCTTTTATTTGCCCATCTTTCTGTAAAAGTACAACTTACACCCCTGCTATTATTTCTAGTTTATCATGTAGATATTTTGAATCTTCATGGTTGATTATTGGTTTGTAGTTGTTTGAAGCATCACTGCATCAGGTTGGTACACTAGATGGTGAGATTAGTTAAGTTGAATCTAGAACAGAAGCTATGTGCATAGCACATTACTGTTTCATTAGCCTAAGTATTCTTGTTAAAGCTTCGAAGTAATCATAGGAAAAGTAGTAGTTGAAGTGTCATTACAATCGCAAGTCTATGGTTTCCTTAGCCAAAGTTTTCTTGTTAAAGGTTTAAAGTAATCCTAGGAAAAGTAGTACTCCCTCTGTAAACTAATATAAGAGCGTTTAGATCACTATTTTAGTATTCTAGACGCTCTTATATTAGTTTACGGAGGGAGTACTTCAAATTTTCTTAGAATAGCAGATTATTGCTTCCTTAGCCCAAGTTTTCTTGCATAGCAGGTTATGGCATGTAGTAGAGGATGAAGTTCTGTGATTCTTTTATGGTGTTATCATGTAGTATTTTGACCTCTGGGTGACGTGTTCCCTAGTTTTCGCTTTGTTGAAAACATTAGCACATAGTTTTCGGCACACATTTCTACTATCGTTCTAAAGAGCTTTGAAAGGGTTTTTTCTGACCAAATATACTGTAAATGTAAAAAACAGAATTGCTCAACATTGCTTATGTGAATCTGCTTAACATAGCTTGGAGCATGTATGCTACTACGTCGTACGGCGCGAAATTTTTCACGCGACAATCAATAGTTCAATAAACCTGGTTCATGTTTCCTTTTAATGCCCTTCCAATATTGTATGTGAGCATGACAAATTGCCATTTGGGCTTAATTGGGTATTTGTTATAGTCGTTCAGCTACACGATAGGTTAAATAACTATTTGTAATTATCAATACTCATGAATATATATCTTGTAAAGTGCTACAGAAACCAACATCCATATCTCTATTTCAATCTCATAGATGACAAATGAGGCCATCAATGGGGTTACTGAAACATTTATATGCTAGCCATATTCTTTCAATCACTTATTTTAACCATTTACATGATGGTAACAGCGAGTTTGTCTTTTTTAAGCCTCGAGATGTTCTTTTCTTGATGTGTGGTCTTGATAGTTGAACATGTTAGTTTTGCTTGTCGTATTTCCTTTTATATTTGACTTGCTGGTAAATGAAGGGTATACAATAATAATTTCGATCACATGTTATGTTCCCTTCAATGTCTTATAAAATTTTATGAAAATAATTTTATTTTTACACTCATTCTGCAGACATGCATTTTTGTGGAACATCCACCAACCCACTCCAGGAACGTGATCTAGAAGGGAGTAGCATCGAGCGCCGTATGGTGGCACAACATAACCTCGTTCTCAGCTTGTTGCATGGTCTCGCCGACACTCGGCGTGACCTTGCTCTTGCCCGTGGGATCCAACCCCCGGTAACAAGCACAGACACACCAGCAGTAGCAGCGGCAGTGCTGTCTTTACCACTTCCTGCACCATTGTTTAGACATGGGCCCATTCTCCCAGGATGCCGTACCAGGAAGAAAATCCCCACACGAAAGGCTGCTTACCAGTTCGCCTCCCAGTTGTACAGGTCCATTGCTAGGCCTGAGCATCCTTCTTATTGACACCAGATTTTGGCACGGTCAGGAACTTATTTAAGATAGCCTCAAATGAAGAAGTGATCTACATGAAAGAGTTCCGTTTTGTTGATATGAACATCTTTGAAGTTTGGGTCATCGCCTTCCGATTTCATATCAAAGGCCGAAAATATGCTCAAAGTACTAAGATCTTATATTCAGAGTACAGTTTGGTCGATTAAGCCCCCAAGACGACATCAAATCGAAAAGTGGTCTACACAATTTGTCTTCGTCTCGTTGAAACGATCGATTTTGATATAAAAATCATGCGGATCCGAGTTCGTATGAAAAAGTTAGAGCAATCGGAGTGCAGCCCTGTCACGAGGCGAGATGTGGCGCGCCCCACCAGACGCATGTCTGATGGGTAGCGCGAGGGAATAGCCTGTTTTATGCGACCGATTTGGCCCTCAAGATGACTTTTGATCAAACAACGTTCAACATGAAAGTTGTTCGTATCGTCGAAACGGTCAAGATTTCTTTTGGGCTCGTTTTCATCCGAGGTCGTTTACCACATCAAAAATTACCCGCAAGGCGCAGCCAGTTTAAACCGAACTGTTTTGGAAAGTTCGGACAAACCCAATCCAAGTTGGACTAGGGTTTCGGACGCGAATTGAAGCCTTTCCTTGCACGGGAAGTCCAGCCGCCTCTTATATACCTAAAGGGTGACGGCCGGTTGAACAACACACAATCGAACAATCAATCTACCACTTTTTATCTTTTTATCTTTTCTCCTTAACCCTAGTTCTTCTTCTTCCTCGTTCTTCGTTCATTCTTCTTGTTGCAGGGTGCCAAACCTCGAGGCCCTTGGGGCGTTCAGGTCGACCTAGGGCAGCACATAGCCGCCGCGCACCCTGACGGGGTCCCTCCCGGGCGTGTGGGGTTTCGGGTCCTCAAAAGCGCCCGCCGGATTGCCTGCGTACCGCGCTTCCAGCGGGTCTCCTTCGACGTGAGCTGCGGTGCATCACCCCCCGCGTCGAGGGTACACGGTGACATGTTTGTGTGTGAACACACTTTTTGGCGACTCCGCTAGGGACGAAGCTTTGAAGAATCTCGAGCCCGTTCTTGCTGCGAGGAGATCGTCATCTAGGGTTTGTAATCTACAAAGGTAATATGAATACCTAATTCACTTATGTAGATGCAAATAATGCATATGTTGTTGCTAGATCGTTTAATGAGCCTAATGTGTCGGCTAGCCCTAGTTTTATCAATCATGCATCTAGTTATGTGCAACAGCCGATTCAGAATAATCTTCATGCTTCAACTTCATATAATTTTAGCAACATGCCGCATATGTATGCCAACTCCCATGCGTCGGGAACACCACAAATCTATATGCCGATGAACAACATGATGAGTTCGGTTAATCAAGTTGAGACACCCCATGTAGGAACTTCTAATAGTATGCATCAAAGTGTTTCAACTTTTTATTCATCGGCAAGTAATTTGCAATATATTAATCCAAACATGCCGGTGGATAGGGGAATTGGCCATGCTACTACAAGTTATTCCGCCAATTACCCTCAAACATCATATGCTACACGTCATGCTACTAACTTTTTGGCATCATATGCAACTATTTATGTCCATAATTCGGCTCCACACCTTCATGGTCATGGCCGAATAAGTGAAACTTCTGTAGGAGCACAAATGCCTTCACATACTACCGTGGCATATCATCTCCCCCCTACACAGTTACAGAATTTTGGCAACATCTCATTACCGAAAGAATCAAAAAGCATTGGGGGCAACCATATCCAGACTGGGTAATTGAGAACAAGCTTACATTTTCTTGGGACTTATGCAACTCCATTCAACGGGAACTAATAGAAGGCGGGAAGCCTCATGATTTTGCTGCTGTAAAAGCTAGAGTTGTGCAAATGATGCATTTTCCCAGTGTTGTACCATCCAATGTACCCCCTAAAAAATTGCAAAGTTTTGGCAACTCATTGCCAGAAGAGTCTCAAAGTATTGGGGGGCAATCTCATGAGGAGTGGATGGAAATTGAGATGAAAAGGTTTAAAGCTCGCCAAGCTGAGGTGTGGGCTAAATTTAGACAAGAGCAAAAGGCCTTGGAAATTCAAAAAGATAAAAGTATTGATTCAAGTAAGAAATAAAATTTGGTTATTGAAAAAGCCAAATCAAATATTATATCTGCCGAACCTATTGAAGAAAAAGAGGATGCCAAGGCGTTGGGGAGCCAACTGAAAGCGGAACAAAGGGTCATTCAAATTACACCATTGTCATGCTCTCCCAACATATTCAAAGAGGTATGTCTAGCAAGTGATTTACCTATTTTCAGATTTGGTCGCAACTTTATTGTTGATACAACTATTAGAAAAAATCTTATAAGTGATATTGAGAGACCAATGAAGAAGGGTAATTTATTTGTTAGCAATCAGATTGTCACAAAGAATACCGGTCAACACATTGCACCATTCAGAAAGACCGATAGTGAAAAATTATTGTAGCCAAGGCTTTCCCCATTGCTTTATCTAAAGCTCATATCTAATTGGGTAGCTTTGCTTATTTCTTACTTGGCTTACACTTGGTCTCAATTGAGACATGTATGTTCTAACTATTTGCGTTTCGGAAATTTAAAGCCAAGGTTAAAATCTTCTGAGCAAACCGATGCCAGTATAGTTTCTTATCCAAAGACATCGGAGATAGAGTGCAAAACACAATACATAGCTGAATGGGGTGATGCAAGATCTGAACCATTCGTTTTCTTAACTCCAAAGTTGTTCTCACAACAAGATCGGCTAGAGAATAAAAAGTTTACCTTCAATTCAAGCATGTGTGATCAAATATTTGATTTGTTGTTGAAAAATAATTATATTAGAATTCTTGATTGCCATGTTGAGCCATCTAACGAAGGACAAATGTATTGTAAGTTGCATGATCCGGTCAAGCATAATTTTGAGGATTGCAACATGTTTCATCAAATAGTTAAATCGGCCATTGATAAAGGACGATTCAAATTTGTTGAGACGCCAACAGATGACCAGTCTATTCCGATTGGTCCCGATGGCAGAAAGTTTTTGCATCGGCAGCTTCAAGCCGATCCATTCAAAGAGAAGGTAAAAACTGCATATGGGATCAAGCTTTCAAGTAAAGAAGTTGTTGAAGAGCATAATGAACATAATCTTGAGGGCAAAAATTCCATCGGAGCTACAATGGAGACGCCAAGGACTAGGGGCAGCAAGCAAATCCAATGATCGATGAAAGCAAACCAAAAGAAAAAAAGGCCGTAAGAAGCACAAGTGTAAGAGATCAAAAATCACCTTCACTGAACTATTGGATAAATATCAAAAGAAGAGTGAAGAGAAGAATGCTTATCGGCCAAATCATGCAAAGAAACTAAGATCACCCCCTAGGCGCAAATATGAGGATCAGTATTGGCAAAGTGAGAATTTCAATGCAAAATATTCATATCCTTATTTTGGGCCGCCAATGCCAATGTCGTGGATGCCTCCATATGCTCATGTTGATTCATATTCATCATGGGACAGGTATGATACAAGGGCGCATTCTCCATCTTATTTTGGGCCATCTCACCAATACTATGCGGCTCCAAGAAGATCAACATTTGAACAATCACGCGTCAAAGACCGTTTCAATCACAAGGAATCGTTCTAGAGCTCAAGGAAGAAGAAAGAGGTGGTAAAGCAAGTTTACCACATGGAAAGAGATGGTCGTAAGTGTGCTACTTTAGATTTGATCTCAAATAACAAAGAGCCAATTAAAGTGTTGACATTGGCTAGAAAAGGCAAAGAAATGAAGCAATCAATTGATAAAAATCAGAGTGTCAAACCTAAAGAAAAGAAGTTGAGGGTGCACAAGGCCCAAAAAGTGTTGTCATTGCTTGAGACAAAATCACAGTCGAGGTGCTTGAAGGAAATATGCCCTAGAGGCAATAATAAAGTTATTATTTATTTCCTTATTTCATGATAAATGTTTATTATTCATGCTAGAATTGTATTAACCGGAAACATAATACATGTGTGAATACATACACAAACATAGTGTCACTAGTATGCCTCTACTTGACTAGCTCGTTTATCAGAGATGGTTATGTTTCCTAGCCATGGACAAAAGAGTTGTCATTTGATTAACAGGATCACATCATTAGGAGAATGATGTGATTGACTTGACCCATTCCGTTAGCCTAGCACTTGATCGTTTAGTATGTTGCTATTGCTTCCTTCATGACTTATACATGTTCCTGTAACTATGAGATTATGCAACTCCCGTTTACCGGAGGAACACTTTGGGTACTACCAAACGTCACAACGTAACTGGGTGATTATAAAGGAGTACTACAGGTGTCTCCGAAGGTACATGTTGAGTTGGCCTATTTCGAGATTAGGTTTTGTCACTCCGATTGTCGAAGAGGTATCTCTGGGCCCTCTCGGTAATGCACATCATTATAAGCCTTGCAAGCAATGTGACCAATGAATTGGTTACGGGATGATGCATTACAGAACGAGTAAAGAGACTTGCCGGTGACGAGATTGAACTAGGTATTGAATACCGACGATCTAATCTCGGGCAAGTAACATCCCGATGACAAAGGGAACAACGTATGTTGTTATGCGGTTTGACCGATAAAGATCTTCGTAGAGTATGTAGGAGCCAATATGGGCATCCAGGTCCCGCTATTGGTTATTGACCGAGAATAGTTCTAGGTCATGTCTACATAGTTCTCGAACCCGTAGGGTCCGCACGCTTAACGTTACGATGACAGTTATATTATGAGTTTATGAGTTTTGATGTACCGAAGGAGTTCAGAGTCCCGGATGAGATCGGGGACATGACGAGGAGTCTCGAAATGGTCGAGACGTAAAGATCGATATATTGGACGACTATATTCGGAGTTCGGAAAGGTTCCGAGTGATTCGGGTATTTTTTGGAGTACCGGAGAGTTACGGGAATTCGCCGGGGAGAAGTATTGGGCCTTGTTGGGCCCTGCGGGAAAGAGAGAGGGGCTGCCTAGGGCAGGCCGCGCGCCCCCCCATGGCCTAGTCCGAATTGGACTAGTGGGAGGGGACGTACCCCCTCCTTCCTTCCCTTCTCTCTTCCCCTTCCTTGTCTCCTACTCCTAATACATGGAAGGACCCCTAGTTGGTCTAGGAAAGGGGGAATCCTACTCCCGGTGGGAGTAGGACTCCCCATGGCGCGCCCCTCCTAGGGCCGGCCTCCTCTTCCCTCCCTCCTTTATATACGGGGGCAGGGGGCACCCCATGGACACACAAGTTGATCTACGGATCGTTCCTTAGCCGTGTGCGGTGCCCCCCTCCACCATATTCCACCTCGGTCATATCGTCGCGAAGCTTAGGCGAAGCCCTGCGCCGGTAGAACATCAAGATCGTCACCACGCCGTCGTGCTGACGGAACTCTCCCTCGACACGCGGCTGGATCGGAGTTCGAGGGACGTCATCGAGCTGAACGTGTGCTGAACTCGGAGGCTCCGTACGTTCGGTGCTTGGATCGGTCGGATCGTGAAGACGTACGACTACATCAACCGCGTTGTGCTAACGCTTCCGCTTACGGTCTACGAGGGTACGTGGACATACACTCTCCCCTCTCGTTGCTATATCATCACCATGATCTTGCGTGTGCGTAGGAAATTTTTTGAAATTACTACGTTCCCCAACAGTGGCATCCGAGCCTAGGTTTTATGCGTTGATGTTATATGCACGAGTAGAACACAAGTGAGTTGTGGACGATATAAGTCATACTGCCTACCAGCATGTCATACTTTGGTTCGGCGGTATTGTTGGATGAAGGGGCCCGGACCGACATTACGCGTACGCTTACGCGAGACTGGTTCTACCGACGTGCTTTGCACATAGGTGGCTGGCGGGTGTCAGTTTCTCCAACTTTAGTTGAACCGAGTGTGGCTACGCCCGGTCCTTGTGAAGGTTAAAACAGAGTCTATTTGACAAACTATCGTTGTGGTTTTGATGCGTAGGTAAGAACGGTTCTTGCTAAGCCCGTAGCAGCCATGTAAAATTTGCAACAACAAAGTAGAGGACGTCTAACTTGTTTTTGCAGGGCATGTTGTGATGTGATATGGTCAAGACGTGATGCTATATTTTATTGTATGAGATGATCATGTTTTGTTGAAGTTATCGGCAACTGGCAGAAGCCCTATGGTTGTCTATTTGTTGCATAAAGATGCAAGTGCCAAATAATTGCTTTACTTTATCGCTATGCGATAGCAATAGTTGCAAGAGCAATAGTTGGCGAGACGACCATGTGACGACACATTGATATAGATCAAGATGATAAAGATCATGGTGTCGTGCCGGTGACGATAGAGATCATGACAGTACTCTGGAGATGGAGATCAAAGGCGCAAGATGATCATGGCCATATCATGTCACATATTTTGATTGCATATGATGTTTATCTGTTATACATCTTATTCTGTTTTGTTTGACGGTAACATTTTAAGATGATCTCTCACTAATTATCAAGAAGTGTTCTCCCTGAGTATGCACCGTTGCCAAAGTTCGTCGTGCCGAGACACCACGTGATGATCGGGTGTGATAAGCTCTACGTCCATCTACAACGGGTGCAAGCCAGTTTTGCACACACGGAATACTCAGGTTAAACTTGACGAGCCTAGCATATGCAGATATGGCCTCGGAGCACGGAGACCGAAAGGTCGAGCGTGAATCATATAGTAGATATGATCAACATAGTGATGTTCACCATTGAAAACTACTCCATCTCACGTGATGATCGGTTATGGTTTAGTTGATTTGGATCACGTGATCACTTAGATGACTAGAGAGATGTCTATCTAAGTGGGAGTTCTTAAGTAATATGATTAATTGAACTTAAATTTATCATGAACTTAGTCCTGGTAGTATTTTTCAAATTATGTTGTAGATCAATAGCTTGCGTTGTTGCTTTCATATGTTTATTTTGATATGTTCCTAGAGAAAATTGTGTTGAAAGATGTTAGTAGCAATGATGCGGATTGGATCCGTGATCTGAGGTTTATCCTCATTGCTGCACAGAAGAATTATGCCCTTAATGCACCGCTAGGTGACAAACCTATTGCAGGAGCAGATGCAGACGTTATGAACGTTTGGCTAGCTCAAAAGGATGACTACTTGATAGTTTAGTGCACCATGCTTAAACAGCTTAGAATCGGGACTTCAAAGACGTTTTGAACGTCATGGACCATATGAGATGTTCCAGGAGTTGAAGTTAATATTTCCAGCAAATACCCGAGTTGAGAGATATGAAGTCTCCAACAAGTTCTAAAGCTAAAAGATGGAGGAGAATCGCTCAACTAGTGAGCATGTGCTCAGATTGTCTGGGTACTTCAATCGCTTGAATCAAGTGGGAGTTAATCTTCCAGATAAGATAGTGATTGACAGAATTCTCTAGTCACCATCACTAAGTTACTAGAACTTCATGATGAACTATAGTATGCAAGGGATGACGAAAACGATTCCCGAGCTCTTCGTGATGTTGAAATCGACGAAGGTAGAAATCAAGAAAAGACCATCAAGTGTTGATGATTGACAAGACCACTAGTTTCAAGAGAAGGGCAAAGGGAAAGAAAGGGAACTTCAAGTGGAAAGACAAGCAAGTTGTCACTCCTGCGAAGAAGCCCAAAGATGGACCATAGCCTGAAACTGAGTGTTTACACTGCAAAGGAAATGGTCACTGGAAGCGGAAATGCCCTGAATATTTGGTGGATAAGAAGGATGGCAAAGTGAACAAGGGTATATTTGATATACAGATTATTGATGTGTGCCTTACTAGTGTTTATAGTAGCCCCTGAGTATTTGATACTTGATCGATTGCTAAGATTAGTAACTCGAAACAGGAGTTATAGAATAAACAAAGACTAGTTGAAGAGGAAGTGACGATGAGTGTTGGAAGTAGTTCCAAGATTGATATGATCATCATCACACACTCCCTATACTTTTGGGATTAGTGTTAAACCTAAATAAATATTATTTGGCGTTTGCGTTGAGCATGAATATGATTTGATCATGTTTATTGCAATACGGTTATTCATTTAAAATCAGAGAATAATTGTTGTTCTATTTAAATGAATAAAACCTTCAATGGTTATACACCCAACGAAAATAGTTTGTTGGCTCTCGATCGTAGTGATGCACATATTCATAATATTGATGCCAAAAGATGCAAAGTTAATAATGATAGTGCAACTTATTTGTGACACTGCCGTTTTGGTCATATCGATGTAAAGCGCATGAAGAAACTCCATAAAGATGGATTTTCGGAATCACTTGGTTATGAATCATTTGATGCTTGCAAACCGTGCCTTTTGGGCAAGATGACTAAAACTCCGTTCTTCAGAACAATGGAACGAGCTACCGACTTATTGGAAATAATACATACTGATGTATGCAGACCAATGAGTATGAAGGCTCGTGGCAAGTATCGTTATTTTCTGACCTTCACAAGATGATTTGAGCAGATATGGATATATCTACTTGATGAAACATAAGTCTGAAATAGTTGAAAGGTTCAAAGAATTTTAGAGTGAAGTGGAAAATCATCGTAACAAGAAAATAAAGTTTCTGCGATCTGATCGCGGAGAGGAATATTTGAGTTATGAGTTTGGTCTTCAATTAAAACAATGTGGAATAGTTTCACAGCTCACGCCACCTGGAACACCACAATGTTATGGTGTGTCCGAACGTCGTAACCGCACTTTATTGGATATGGTGCAATCTATGATGTCTCTTACTGATTTACCAATATAGTTTTGGGGTTATGCATTAGAGACAGCTGCATTCACATTAAAAGGGAACCATCTAAATCCGTTGAGACGACAACATATGTACTACGGTTTAGCAAGAAACCCAAGTTGTCGTTTCTTAAAGTTTGGGGCTGTGATGCTTATGTGAAAAAATTTCATCCTGATAAGCTCGAACCCAAATCGGAGAAGTGCGTCTTCATAGAATACCCAAAGGAAATAGTTGGGTACACCTTCTATCACAGATCCGAAGGCAAGATATTCGTTGCTAAAAATGGATCCTTTCTAGAGAAGGAGTTTCTCTCGAAAGAAGTGAGTGGGAGGAAAGTAGAACTTGATGAGGTAACTGTACCTGTACCCTTATTGGAAAGTAGTTCATCACAGAAATCAGTTCCTGTGACAAATACACCAATTAGTGAGGAAGCTAATGATATTGATCATTAAACTTCAGATCAAGTTACTACAGAACCTTGTAGGTCTTCCAGAGTAAGATCCGCACCAGAGTGGTGTAGTAATCATGTTCTGGAAGTCATGTTACTAGACCATGATGAACCTACGAACTATGAGGAAGCGATGATGAGCCCAGATTCCGCGAAATGGCTCGAGGCCATAAAATCTGAGATATGATCCATGTATGAGAACAAAGTATGGACTTTGATTGACTTGCTCGATGATCAGCAAGCCATGTTAAATGAATGGATCTTCAAGAGGAAGACGGACACTAATAGTAGTATTACTATCTACCAAGCTCAACTTGTTGCGAAAGGTTTTCAACAAGTTCAAGGTGTTGAATACGATGAGATTTTCTCACTCGTATCGATGCTTAAGTCTGTCTGAATCATGTTAGCAATTGCCACATTTTATGAAATCTGGCAAATGGATGTCAAAACTGCATTCCTTAATGGATTTATTAAAGAAGAGTTGTATATGATGCAACCAGAAGGTTTTGTCAATCCTAAAGGTGCTAACAAAATGTGCAAGCTCCAGCGATCCATCTATGGACTGGTGCAAGCATCTCGGAGTTGGAATATACGCTTTGATAAGTTGATCAAAGCATATAGTTTTATATGGACTTACGATGAATCCTGTATTTACAATAAAGTGAGTGGGAGCACTACAGCCTTTCTGATTAGTATATGTGAGTGACATATTGTTGATCAGAAATGATGTAGAATTTTTCTGCAAAGCATAAAAGGAGTGTTTTAAAGGAGTTCCTTAAAAAGAAAAGACCTCAGTAAAAGCTACTTACATATTGAGCATCAAGATCTATTGAGATAGATCAAGACGCTTGATAAGTTTTTCAATGAGTACATACCTTGGCAAGATTTTGAAATAGTTCAAAATGGAACAGTCAAAGAAAGAGTTCTTGCCTGTGTTGCAAAGGTATGAAATTGAGTAAGACTCAAATCCCGACCACAGCAGAAAATAGAAAGAGAATGAAAAGTCATTCCCTATGCCTCAGTCATAGGTTCTATAAAGTATGATATGCTATGTACTAGACCTATTGTATACCTTGCTCTGAATTTGGCAAGGGAGTACAATAGTGATCTAGGAGTAGATCACTGGACATTGGTCAAGAATATCCTTAGTAAGGACTAAGGAGATGTTTCTCGATTATGGAGGTGATAAAGAGTTTGTTGTAAAAGTTACATCAGTGCAAACTTTTACACTGATCCAGATGACTTTAAGTCTCAACCTGGATACATATTGAAAGTGGGAGCAATTAGCTAGAGTAGCTCCGTGCAGAGCATTGTGGACATAAAATATTTGCAAAATACATACGACTCTGAATGTGACAGACCCGTTGACTAAGCTTCTCTCACGAGCAAAACATGATCACACCTTAGTACTCTTTGGGTGTTAATCACATAGCGATGTGAACTAGATTATTGACTCTAGTAAACCCTTTGGATGTTGGTCACATGATGATGTGAACTATGGGTGTTAATCATATACAGATATGAATATTGGTGTTAAATCACACGGCGATGTGAACTAGATTATTGACTCTAGTGCAAGTGGGAGACTGAAGGAAATATGCCCTAGAGGCAATAATAAAGTTATTATTTATTTCCTTATTTCATGATAAATGTTTATTATTCATGCTAGAATTGTATTAACCGGAAACATAATACATGTGTGAATACATAGACAAACATAGTGTCACTAGTATGCCTCTACTTGACTAGCTCGTTTATCAGAGATGGTTATGTTTCCTAGCCATGGACAAAAGAGTTGTCATTTGATTAACAGGATCACATCATTAGGAGAATGATGTGATTGACTTGACCCATTCCGTTAGCCTAGCACTTGATCATTTAGTATGTTGCTATTGCTTTCTTCATGACTTATACATGTTCCTGTAACTATGAGATTATGCAACTCCCGTTTACCGGAGGAACACTTTGGGTACTACCAAACGTCACAACATAACTGGGTGATTATAAAGGAGTACTACAGGTGTCTCCGAAGGTACATGTTGAGTTGGCGTATTTCGAGATTAGGTTTTGTCACTCCGATTGTCGGAGAGGTATCTCTGGGCCCTCTCGGTAATGCACATCATTATAAGCCTTGCAAGCAATGTGACCAATGAGTTGGTTACGAGATGATGCATTACAGAACGAGTAAAGAGACTTGCCGGTGACGAGATTGAACTAGGTATTGAATACCGACGATCGAATCTTGGGCAAGTAACATACCGATGACAAAGGGAACAACGTATGTTGTTATGCGGTTTGACCGATAAAGATCTTCGTAGAATATGTAGGAGCCAATATGGGCATCCAGGTCCCGCTATTGGTTATTGACCGAGAATAGTTCTAGGTCATGTCTACATAGTTCTCGAACCCGTAGGGTCCGCACGCTTAACGTTACGATGACAGTTATATTATGAGTTTATGAGTTTTGATGTACCGAAGGAGTTCGGAGTCCCGGATGAGATCGGGGACATTATGAGGAGTCTCGAAATGGTCGAGACGTAAAGATCGATATATTGGACGACTATATTCGGAGTTCGGAAAGGTTCCGAGTGATTCGGGTATTTTTCGGAGTACCGGAGAGTTACGCGAATTCGCCGGGGAGAAGTATTGGGCCTTATTGGGCCCTGCGGGAAAGAGAGAGGGGCTGCCTAGGGCAGGCCGCGCGCCCCCCCATGGCCTAGTCCGAATTGGACTAGGGGGAGGGGCCGCACCCCCTCCTTCCTTCCCTTCTCTCTTCCCCTTCCTTGTCTCCTACTCCTAATACATGGAAGGACCCCTAGTTGGACTAGGAAAGGGGGAATCCTACTCCCGGTGGGAGTAGGACTCCCCATGGCGCGCCCTTCCTAGGGCCGGCCTCCTCCTCCCTCCCTCCTTTATATACGGGGGCAGGGGGCACCCCATGGACACACAAGTTGATCTACGGATCGTTCCTTAGCCGTGTGCGGTGCCCCCCTCCACCATATTCCACCTCGGTCATATCGTCGCGAAGCTTAGGCGAAGCCCTGCGCCGGTAGAACATCAAGATCGTCACCACGCCGTCGTGCTGACGGAACTCTCCCTCGACACTCGGCTGGATCGGAGTTCGAGGGACGTCATCGAGCTGAACGTGTGCTGAACTCGGAGGCTCCGTACGTTCGGTGCTTGGATCGGTCGGATCGTGAAGACGTACGACTACATCAACCGCGTTGTGCTAACGCTTCCGCTTACGGTCTACGAGGGTACATGGACATACACTCTCCCCTCTCGTTGCTATATCATCACCATGATCTTGCGTGTGCGTAGGAAATTTTTTGAAATTACTACGTTCCCCAACAGTGCTCACTCGGCTTATCGTATTGGCAAAAGAAGGAGTTACAAAAGCTTAGTGCACAAGAACTTGAAGAAAGGAACATGGCATTGGTTCCCAAAGGAAGTACTCAAAATAATAATTATGTGCAACCTTCCATTACAAGAAATGCGGCGAAGGTGAAGAAGGAAAAGAGTGAAAACTATGAAGGACCAAGCCGAGGATTTCAACATCTTCAGTCTACACATTATACATATTCTTCAACTATGCCATTAATGCCTATGCCAAGGAATTCGTCATCAGGTATGATTGGTCACCCTCAATGGGCTTATTTTAATCCATGGATGCAATATAATTTCTTACATCATGAAAGGGTATTGCCAAATCACTATGCATTTGATTAGCTACAAGTTTGTTGCTGATCCAAAGGGCCGAAATACTTGATTTATTATTTCATTTGTTTATTTCGGCTATATGTGCTTTGAATGAAGTTTACATGGTAATGGCCGATATTTATCTATCGTCCTAAGATTATGTCAATGCATGGCTGGTGTAGTACTCTAACATCGGTCCCGAGTTCGATTGGAGAGTGAGACAAGTACTATGGAGATTATGTTTTGATAGTTGAATTCATAACAATGGCCACGGTGTTGGTGTTGTTTATATATCTCCATATAGTGTTGTTCTGTGAAGCCTCATGCCTCTTAAAATATTTATTGCACAATAATCAAAGGCGAATATGCAATGTTATTCATTTTGGAACTTTTGCCATATGTGCTAAACATATTAAGGTTTTCGGTGATTCGTTATGAGTAGTGCAACAAATATCCAAGGGTTATCAATGTTTTGACGAATCACTTATAGTTTATCTTGGGGTATGTCCAGATGCAAAATTTACCTTGGGTTGCTTTAAAATTGATCATATATCTAGGCATGAAAATTGGAGAGGGTTGGAATAGCAAACATATGGCTACCATGTTGGCATGGTGTATTGCACGTCTATCAATAGCCGATGCTTATTCTTGCCAACATAGGTAAGGCCGAATTGGAGCTCACCACCTCGGCCACTAATGAAACTTTTATGCACGCAAAGTAAGGATTTGAGAAAGTTCATTGTTGATTATCTGCAAGATCCTAGCAGAAGGGTGGACAATATGGTTGATGGATGGTTTTGACATGCATACCTATGGAACTTTATAGTCGGATTAATGAAGTTGAGAAAGTTTCACCCAAGCTTGCATCAAAATATTCACACAAGCAATGGCCGATATAAACTTATCATCCTAAGAATATGCAAAATGGCCGATGGAGTGTTGACATCATCCTTAGAGCAAGCTATGTGCAAGTTATTTTTCGGCACACAAGCTTTGCCAAAAAACAGGGGGGCATGTGTTGACACCAGATTTTCGCACGGTCAGGAACTTATTTAAGATAGCCTCAAATGGAGAAGTGATCTACTTGAAAGAGTTCCGTTTTGTTGATATGAACATCTTTGAAGTTTGGGTCATCACCGTCCGATTTCATCTCAAAGGCCGAAACTATGCTCAAAGTACTAAGTTCTTATATTCAGAGTACAGTTTGGTCGATTAAGCCCCCAAGACGACATCAAATGGAAAAATATCTACATGGATTGTCTTCGTTTCGTTGAAACGATCGATTTTGATATAACAATCATCCAGATACGAGTTCGTATGAAAAAGTTAGAGCAATCGGAGTGCACCCCTGTCACGAGGCGAGATGTGGCGCGCCCCACCAGACGCATGTCTGATGGGTAGCGCGAGGGAATAGCCTGTTTTGCGCGATCGATTGGACCCTCAAGATGACTTTTGATCAAAAAACGTTCAACATGAAAGTTGTTCGTCTCGTCGAAACGGTCAAGATTGCTTTTGGGCTAGTTTTATCCGAGGTCGTTTACCACATCAAAAATTACCCGCAAGGCCAGTTTAAACCGAACAGTTTTGGATAGTCCGGACAAACCCAATCCGAGTTGGACTAGGGTTTCGGATGCGAATTGAAGCCTTTCCTTGCACGGGAAATCCAGCTGCCTCTTATATACCGAAGGGGTGACAGCCAATTGGACAACACACAATCAAACAATCAATCTACTACTTTTTATCTTTTTATCTTTTCTCCTTAACCCTAGTTGTTCATCTTCCTCATTCTTCGTTCGTTCTTCTTGTTGCAGGGCCTCGAGGCCCTAGGGGCGACCAGGTCGACCTAGGGCAGCCCATAGCCGCCGCGCGCCCTGACGGGGTCCCTCCGGGGCGTGTGGGGTTTCGGGTCCTCAAAAGCGCACGCCGGATTGCCTGCGTACCGCACTTCCGGCAGGTCTCCTTCGACGTGAGCTGCGGTGCATCAACCCCGGCGTCGAGGGTACACGGTGACGTCTTCGTGTGTGAACACTTCTCAACGTCGTCGCACCGACGACTCCACTCCCATACTCGTAGAGGATACAGGCGCCGAGGAGGAGGATCTTGAGGAGGCTTCCTACTCTGAGGAGGTGGATCTCGAGGAGAATTATGTCACGCCTGCTACCTCCGCATCCAGCAACGACCCAGGAGAGGCATCAGAACCAGGCGAGATGCGCAAGAGGAAACCGAGCCAGTAGTTGGACTCGGGCACCTGGGCCACTTACAGCTCTTTCCCTTTATTCATCTCTCCTGGCTGGCGCTTGTGCATGGGTTTCTTGTATGACTTTAGAAGGATGTGTCTTCCTTTCCCTTCGTGTATCTCTCTCCATCCTGCTACTCCAATCCCAAATCATGCTTATGTACTCCTACGAACCCCAAATTTGAGTGAGATATCTGAGGATTGGCTAGTTCGTGCATAACATTTTTGTAGATGGTTTACGTGAAGGTTTTTAGTTTTTAAAACAAAACAATATCGGACCTCATCGAAATATGAAAAATTATGGAAATTTCGTATATTTAAAAAAATGTTTAGGAATTTGATATTTCAAATTTAACTTAATTTTAATGAATTTTAACCTAATTTAAATTTATTTTGAAATAAGTTTGAATCTGGCTCGGAATTTCGGAGTTAAGAATATTTCAGACCCCACCGAAATATACAAAAAATTTCAAATTTCATTGAAACTTTTAACCCGAAAGACTTGGATACGCCATTTCTCTGGCGTATTCGAAGCAAGAAGCTCTCGATTACCAAATGGCGTGAGTTCTTGGCGTGCAGAAACCAATTCAGGCTCCCGAAAACATCTAAGTGGTGCCATGCCTCTTCCTCTTCCTCCTGGGCGCCATCCAATATGAGTATCTCCTGGCGAGAAGAAGCGTGGAAGCGATATCACGCGTCGCATGCCCTCAACTAAAGACCAGCTCACGACCTTACACGTGTATCGCTGTGACAGGGGGTTATGCTATCTCTACGACGAGAAGTGGGTGCTGGGTCACAAAGGCGCTACTTCTGTTAATTGCCATGTTTCTTCTGACCTTTTTCTCATTTCCTTTCTGGAAGAACTTATCTATTGCAAGGGTCTTGACTCCTTATTACAAGGAATATTTCATGTTTTCATCACATAATCTAGAGGAGGTAAGTGATGATGGAATTACTGTACTTTTCTGCGTGCAAGATATTTACCCAGGTTCTTTCTCCCTTGAGTAACATTTTCTTGAATTGGCGTATGCGGATTTCCTTTTTTTGTCTTCTGATTACCACCAAAACTGACTTTGTTTCAGGCAAATGTTCAAACCCTGAAGATGAGAGAAATTTTTTCCTCGAAATTGTGGACAGCAGAACTGGGGAGGAGGTCCGTGAGGATGATACATTGGAAGATGAGCTTCATCTTTCGCATCATATATAGATGGTATTTTCTTACAGCCCATTCGCATGTCTGCTCTTTGTATCATGCTTAGCGATCCAGTTTTAAAATCGTCGCTGCTCTTGTTTAAACAGTAAGGGTGATTGTGTACAACCGAAAAGCTTTGGAGCTCAGGCTTTTCTTGATATGGCCAAAGATGATGGTATTTGCATTATTTAACCTATGAGGTTGTTCTGAATGGGGCCTTAGGAAAGTATAGTGACTTCTCACTTCTATTTCTATGTTTGTTAGATCTAATGAAAGGCTACAGAGCAAGCGAGTCTGAGGACTCTCCACTAATGACACAATGCAAAGCAATAGCTGAGATGAGGTTTACATATGTTGTCTCATACCAGTAGTATGGAATCCAGAAATGTTCAGGTGATCCTTGTGCACATAATATTTTGAGACTAATGACAACGTAAGCTTCAGTTTGAGACTCGGAAGTACAGGATATATGTTGCTTTCAGTGGAATCTGAATCTTACTTTAATTTGGTCCATTTCTTTGTCATATATACGGTAAAGTTCCATGTAGCGGTGCCTTTGCATGTCTATGTGTGAGAAATGGTAGTTGGGCCAGAAGAATGGCAGTTTGTCCATATTCTTAATAATTAGTAACCAATAATAAAAACTAAGTTTTGTTTATTTACTGCACCGATATCTATCCTAGTCGGTATTAGTGCATGGTGATGTTCCGTGTTCTTTTGGTCCATCAAATTTAATTATCATTGAAATGTAGTGCTTGAATTCTAAATAGTTACATTTATGAGGACACATTATTCATAATAGTGTCATTATTTGTATTTTACATGTCACATACTTGTATATATGATATACGATGGTACTTAAATAATATAAATTTTCCTGCTATGTTTGTCATGATGTCGACGAGTGTGGGATTCGGCCCAGGTGTTCGAGGTTTAAATGGGCTTGGCCCTAGTTGTACGGTTTTCGCCCGGTTTTTCATAATTAACCGGACAACAACCTTCTACTTGACTGATAAAAAAGGCCAAGATTTTGCCTTGGTTTCAGAAAAAAAGATAGAAATATATTTGCTGGTTGATATCCATCTTTTGGTGTTGCCTATATTGATGAAGTTGAAGCACCTAGCCAAGAGAGAAATATGAAGATTGACAAAATTTACTACTCAGTTTTGGTGAAGGCTGTTGTTACAAAATCAGATGATCCTGGACAGAGTCCTCACCAAGTACTGCAAAATGTTTTGTTAATTCATTACACCTTGGTTAAATTTGTTGTAAGTTATGTTGACAGTGTTTCTCTTTGTTTAATCATAACTATATCCACTTGATGTGGAAAATGAGGAACAAATTTGGGGAGGCTTTACGTTATCTAGGCCAAATAGGCATCTCATGAAAATAATCCTTGTTTTGACATGGTGAAATTTATTTGCGAGACTTGGTTGAAGGCATAGACATAAGCTATTGTTCATTTTCCATATTGTCCATTAAAATTTACACTTACGAGTAATTTTTTTCATGTGTGGAGAAGTCCATTTTATTCCTATCAAGTGTGAGTCCTCATAATCACATACATAGCAGTTCTGAGTCTGTATTTTCGCCAAAAAAAGCAGTTTCGAGTCTGTAAAAGATAGGATAAGTTTGAACCTCACTAGGAGTCGTTTTAGTGTCAAACTGTTCAAGATCAAAGTTGTTTTAAGCCGGATCGGCATATGATCAGGGTAGCATGGTGTTGGGTAATTATCCTAGGACGAGTTGTGCGTGGTGTCAGGACTTTGACCCCTATATAATACGAAATAAAAAACCTCCAGAAGCTGCCCATTGGAGCAGCCCAAAACCCCTCTGTCTTTTCATTCTTGTTTCGATCTCATGTGAGCCACCTCCCAATTCGATATGAGAGCCAACAAGTGGTATTCAGATCCACGTTGGGAGACGCCCAGTGACCAGCGATGATGGTGTACGATGACCTCAGCAAGGGGAGGACGACGGCGGAGGGATTCGTGTCAGCTAAAGAATTTGCTATGCCTCGATCAAAGTACCCTCATTTTGATAGGGAAAACATCGGGGTTTGGCAAAAGCGTTCATGGAGTGTACTCTTTGCGCCCTGAATTATGGGATGTCATGGATCCCAATGGCGATACGTTCAAGAAGAACAACGCTGATTACCGTACAGACTTAATTACAGGTGGCAATAACCCTCTACTCGGTGATGCCCATTGAGGTGTTGCAGCATCTGATCATGAAGGAGACCGTGAAGGAAGTGTGGGATACACATTTTTGAGGACCACTCGTGGGTGAAGCAAGCAAACCAGTAGACAATGTTGTGAATAGATGAGACCCTGTCTATGAAACATGATGAGTTAGTCGATGCTTTTGCATCTAGGGTTGTGGCCCTTGTCAATGGAATTCACGCTTGGAGAGAACTTGACGGAAGATTAAGTTGTACGGAGGTTTTTGCGCACCCCTCCACCTCAGTATATGCAAATTGTGACAGCCATCGAGCAGTGCGTTGATCTGACAACTCTCACCATATGCTTGAAGGCACACGATGAATGAGTGTGGAACAGTTTTGGTGATGCCCATGGTGATGCCCATGACGATGACCAGGTGATGCTGGATCAATGGCAAGCGTTGAACTCCAAGGAGAAGAAGGGCAGTGACGGATCGAGCAGCAGCAACCATCAGGAAAGAGCACCGATAGAATCACTAGGGAGACGGAGTTCCTCAGAAAAAAAAGTTTGATAAGAGAAAGATCAGGTACCACAATTGTGGGATCATGGGACACTTCAAATTCGAGTGCAAGAAGCCCGCGAATCAGCAGGAGTACAACGCAAAGAAAGGCGGTGATGATGACGAACAAGTGAATATGTTCCTTTGTGAAAGCAGCGATGAAGCAGAAATGGTTGCCATGGCAACCGAAATGAACCTGTGTATCGATGCCATGGTAGCCAAACGAAGTGCAGTGCAGCGTTGCCATGGCATAAAAAAACTTGCATTCAGCCGTTTCGGTGAATGTGCAGGATCTTGTCAATATCATGGAGAACAAGGTGTTTTTTTCACGAGAAGGAGAGAAACACTAGCGATGTATGGTACCTAGACACGGGTGCCAGCAACCACATGTTCGGTGATAGGTCTCAGTTCACCGAGTTGCACATGACCATTGGTGGCACGATCAAGTTTGATGATGCCAAGACAGTTTCGATCGTAGGAAGAGGACCCGTGGTCTTTGTGGCTAAAGGAGGTGAGCACCTCTCCGATGGGTACTAGATACCTATGATAGACAAATATAATTAGCTTGGGACAGCTCAAAGAATGTGGTTGCAAAATTGTACTTGAAGATGGTTATATTTGGTGCTACGACCGTCAAAGTAAGTTGATAATGAAAGTCCAGAGATCAAGGAACATGTTGTATACATTGAGTTTGAACCGTGCATTCTGGCTACAGTCACTTAAATTTCCATGCACTAAAGTAGTTAGGTTGGAAGCAAATTCTCAAAGGGCTACCAAGTATTGATCAATTCGATAAAGTGCGCAATGGATAACTCGCTGGGAAGAAATGTGATCAACGTTTCCATGGGAAGCAAAGTATAGAGCCTCCAAAGTTCTTGAGCTAGTGCATGGAGATCTTTGTGAGCCTATTACTCCGACTACCCCCATTGGGAATAAATATTTTTTGCTCATCGTGGATGACTTGAAGGAAATTTGCCGTAGAGCCAATATAAAGTTGTTATTTTATATTTGGGTTAATTATCCTTTTGCCCTCAGTGGTGTCTCTATGCTCAGTTTTGCCCTCAGATGCAAATTGTGCTCAGTTTTGCCCCTAGTCCATGCACAGCTACTATGACGAGGCCAAACGGCCATATTTGAGTCCATTCCCTCCGCCAGCGTTAAGTTGTGGGTCCGGAGCTTACACGTGGGACCGCGTGGACGTGGGTCCGGAGCTGACATGTAGGCCCGTGCAACTAAATCCCCAAATCATTCGTAGCTCACTCTGCCCATCCGCTTCCCTGCTGGCCAGCTGACCTGCGCCTCCGCCGGCACTTGCGCCGCGGCTAGGACCTGCCCCGCCACCAGCTGCACACCTACTCCACCGCTACCTTTCTGCGCCTACGCTCCACGGCTGCCTGCGACGCCACGGGTGGGGCGCCCGCCACCTGCTCGACCCGCGGCGCGGCCTCCTTCCATGCGCCCGGCCGGAGCGCTCAAAGGTGGGGGGCTGCTGGAGCTATTTGAACTAGGAGGAAGAACCCTAGGCCGAAATGGAGAGCAGCGGCGACCCCGGAGTATCTGGCGAGGCAGGCAGCGGGCCGGAGATCCGCCGCGTCCACGACTGGGTTCCCGAGGGGTAAGTCTTGCCTCCTGTTTAGATTGAGCTTAGTTGTGCATTTGAACACTCGATTCGAGTAGGTTTGCCCAATTAGTGTGCTGATTGCGTCTCTGTTTTTCGCCGGTTAGGATGGAGTTGTGGTTTGCTTTCTTGATGCACATTAGAAGGGACCGGTACACGTTCGATGCAAAGGATCAGAAGAAATACCAAGGAGGTTTTGATTATCGGTTGCCAATGGCTAGTAATTGGAGTTTTAGACAATTTGGGGAGGTAATTTGTAGCCAATATCCTTGGGTTTTGCTTGATGAAGTGGTATACAAATACTATGATGGGGAAAAGAAATGGGTGACAGTTAGTAATGATGAAGAGCTAGCTACCATGTTTGTTAGGCATAAAGAGAAAGATAATTTTCATGTTAGGCTGCAAGTTGATGTGCTTGAGCAGGCATTTGGACCTAGGATGACGGGTGCAATATCTCCGGGAGAACCAAGTCATCGTAATGGCATCTCTAGCCAGAACAGTTCAGTTGGTGCACGGCGACGTGGTGGCTCGACAAGTGTGGGCAACAGCAGTAGGGTCCCCCTTGAAGTGGAGCATGATGACTACAATTCTGGGGTTGATGAAGAGAAGCTATATTCTGATGTTATTCGGAATTTACGACGGGCACCTCGGGCTGATAACCAAGATGAGGCTCACAATGCAGTCCGTGTGGATGATGATGCAGTGGGTGAGGACGAAGACCTTGCAGCTGTTGAATGGGACCCTTTGAACCCTAATTTGGAAGAAGGTACAGTTTTTGCATCCATGAATGAGTGTAGAAATGCAGTTGTGACATACTGCATCAAGGTAGAACGTACTTTCAAAGTTGACAAGAGCGATCAAGTACGTTACAGAGTGCACTGTCCGACTGAGGGTTGTCCATGGAGGCTGCTCGCATCTAAAATGCGAAATAGCACTAATGTTCAGGTCAAAGTGAATCCTTTTAAGCACACATGCCAGGAATCAACCCTTAGGAAGGATACAATCAGTAGAGCCAAGTCAAGATGGGTGGCAGAAGAAGTAAAGAAGTGGGTGAAAGAAAACCAGCAAGTGGGTCCAAAGGAATTGCAGAAGAACATCAAAGATAAATTCAAGATAGATTTACCATACATGAGGTTGTTCAATGGTAAACAACAGGCTATGGATTCTATGTATGGTAACTGGCAGGAAAGTTTTCAATTGTTGTATTCATTCAAAGGTGAAGTGGAGAGGACAAGCCCAGGTAGTATTGTAGATATTGATCACCACACCGTGGAGTACACATTCAGGGGAGTGACAAAGACCAAGGAATGCTTTAGGAGGGTTTTTGTCTGCTTTGAGGCTTGTCGTCGGGGTTTTTTGGCAGGTTGTAGGCCTTATTTGGCTATTGATGCCACTTTTCTCACAGGGAGGTTTAAAGGACAGTTAGTAGCTGCTTGTGCAGTTGATGCACATAGTTTTGTATTTCCAGTTGCCTACGGTGTGCTGGAGACAGAGTCTGACGAGAGCTGGACTTGGTTTTTGCATAATCTGCGTCAGGCTATTGCACATCCCAATGGGTTGGTCATTCATACAGATGCCTGCAAAGGTTTAGAAGTGGCCGTGGACAATATGTTCCCTGGAGTAGAGCATAGGGAATGCATGCGTCACCTTGCTGCAAATTTCATGAAGAAATTCAAAGGAAAGGTGTATACCGACAATTTATGGCCAGCATCTTTGACGTGTAGTGTGAAGAAGCACAACTACCACTTGAGGCAGTTATACATGAATCCCAAAGTGAAAGAATACTTGGAAACACACCACTCCAAGTTATGGGCCAGAAGCCAATTCAGTGAACTGAGCAAAGTTGACTATGTGCACAATAATCTAGCAGAGTCTTTCAACTCAACGATCCGGAAACTAAAGGGTCATTATGTGGTGGGTTTGCTGGACAGGATAAGGATAGAATACATGCAGAAATTTCATTATCGTGCAGGAATAGCCGAGGCAAAATTCGTGGGCCACATTATCATCCCTGCCGTGATGAATGAGCTGATGCACAAAACAACAGGCTTGGAAATGAACATGACTCTTTGCTCGGGTACCACAGCAGAGATATCATATTTGGATAAGGAGAAGAGGGAATGGAGATATCTAGTGGATTTAGAAGCTAGAACTTGCAGTTGTAGGCAATGGCAGATAACTGGGTTGCCATGCATTCATGCCTTGTTTTTCATCACTTCTCTCCCTGATCCAGC
The DNA here is from genome assembly GCF_018294505.1 of Triticum aestivum. NCBI lineage: Eukaryota > Viridiplantae > Streptophyta > Magnoliopsida > Poales > Poaceae > Triticum > Triticum aestivum. The sequence continues at coordinate 745,995,277 of NC_057813.1, read as the reverse complement.
AGGGAACATTCAGCAGTATGTGCATGATTACTACTCTGTTGCAAGGTTCAAAGCCACATATGCTTATGCCTTGCCTGCTATGGAGGGAAAACAACAATGGGACATGGTGGACCCTGGATTCAAGCTTTGCGCTCCAGTTCTGAAAAGAGCAGCAGCTAGACCAAGGAAGAGTCGAATCAGATCTCGCAGCAAAGGAGCTGGACTTGGAGCGAGGAAGCGTAAGTGCACAAGATGTGGTGGGTCTGGTTATTTCGGTAAGTATTGTGATAACACAGTAGATCCAGCGTTCGGAGAGAGTTTCGATGAAGGCTTCGATGAAAATGATGGACAACAGCCGGTTGCATCAGATGAGGATTTTGACGAGGTTCGAAATGATGATGGTCAACAGCCGCATGATTTTGACGATGATCCAAGTGAGGCTCCAAATAGTGATCATGGTGATCCAAGTGAGGCTCCAAATGATGATCATGGTGATCAAAGTGAGGCTCCAAATGATGATCTTGGTGATCCAAGTGAGGCTCCAAATGATGATCCAAGTGAGGCTCTAAATGGTGACCAACCTTCTGTTGTTGTGAGTTCTGCTAGGTATGTAAATCTTGCAAGGGTCAAATACTACTGTACATTTATGGGTCACTTGACATGATCTCATTACCCTTTATGTTTTGCACAGCTCTATGATAGGTTTGAAGAAGACGCACAAGGTACCGACAACCAAGAGGAGAAGAGAAGAAGCAATGAGCACAAGGTGCACGAGGAGCAAAGTGATGGCAAGAAGCTCAAGGAACAGACAGAAGCCCGAACTCTATATGTGAATAATTATGAAACATTATGAATAATGTTGTATTTCTGTTGGATGATGTTAGAACTATGTTTGACATGATGGTTAAATCTGTTGGATGATGTTTGAATGAGCATAAGGTTTTTCCTTTTTTTGATTTTTTTTGAATTTTGTTTTGCTCATTTGAATTCTGGTCAAACCTAACTTTGACCACGATTTAAACAAGTCTAAAACATCAAAATGAAGAACTAAGCCTGGATCCTTCTTAGTCAATCCAAAATGAAGCTGTGGTGAGGTTTTTGAACTTTTCATGAAAAATGTGCTAAAATGAGGGTCCAAAGGTAGGGTAAACGGCCTCATCTCTAAGCAAGGTTTTTTCGACCTTGTCTAAATCAGCCAAATAACTTTCCTAAACATATATTCTATATATACGGACTATGTGCGCTGGTTTTTCCATTTTTTGAATTTTTTTTTAAATTTGTTTTGCTCATTTGAATTCTGGTCAAACTTAACTTTGACCAAGATTTAAATAAGTGTAAAACATCAAAATGAAAAACTAAGCCTGGATCCTTCTTAGTCACTCTAAAATGAATCTGTGGTCGGTTTTTTGAAATTTTCATGTTTATTTCCCCAAAACACTTCTCTTCACTTCATACAAAAGAGTTTGAGATACTCCAGATATCATACAAATACACATGAACTTATTGTTTAAATGTATGTAAACCTTGTTTATCAACTTAAATCATTAGTATATGACATAAGAAGACTATGTGCGCTGGTTTTTTATTTTTCTGATTTTTATTTAATTTATTATGCTTGTTTGAAATCTGGTCAAACATAGCTTTGACTACTCCAAACCCCTCCCAAACCTCGCTAACCCTAGCGCTGAACCAGGACCGTTCATCTAACCCTAGCGCTGAACAAGGGCCATCGATCTAACCCTTCTAGAAGGAATCTGTGGGGAGGAGGGGGCGATCCGCGAGATGCAATCTGATTGGCTGGGAGATTCTTTTTTTAAAACAAATATCGGGCGCGCTGGATGGACCGTTGGGCCGTCTCATTGTCTGGGCCTGAGACCGCAGTAAATAGCCCGTCTCAGCGTTTCCAGGCCTTGCATGCATGCATGGGAGGCGGCGACGTGCATAGGCTGCGACGTGGGTTTGCATGCGCGGGAGGCTGCGACGTGCATGCATGCGAGCGAGGCGTGCTAGGCGCGCTAGGCTAGCGAGGCCAGCTAGGTGGTTCAACGAGTCAGATGCACCGTCCGGTCAAAGAGCTATGCGGTGATTCAAATGCACGCGCACGCCCCATGCATGCATTGTTTTTGTGCAAAAATTTAAGAGTGCAAAGTGTAACGGATACACACACGTGTTCGGGTTCACACACGCACCGTTCTCACCCTTTCTCTCTTCCTCTCCCACCCACAGGCCTATAAATGGGGTGCCTATCTTCCTCTCCCACCCATAAGCCAGATCTGATCCATTCTCTCCAACTTCAAACACCCAATTGACCGAGCCCTCCCGAAGCGAGACCATGCAGTTCAACGGGCCGACCTTCAGCCGTCTGCCTGTCGTGCCGGAGCGGCGCTACCCACCGGGCGTGCTCGTGGAGAGGGAGCTCCACGTGTGGGCTTTTTCAAGGTGGAGGGGTTCCGTCGAACTCACTCGCGCCTTCCTCAGAGCCGGCTATGCCCACCTCCCATGGGGCTCGCCGAGGATGTTCACCCTCAATGAGGTTCGTGACCGCGGCGGCATCCTCCTACTGCTCACGGTCACCTTCACCAACCCGTTTGACGCGCGCGAGCTCCTCGGCCAAGTCTTTTGGTGCGGCTACGAGGCCATCTTCTTCACTGTCTATAACATCTACACCAACTACGAGAACATCTTCCCCACTCCAGCCGGGATGCACTCCCTTCCCTACGACGAGGAGGAGGAGGTGTGAAGATGAAGATGGTGTTGAAGGGGCACGCGCGGCCAAAGTGGAAGGAGGAGATCAAGATGAAGACTGTTTCATTTTTTATTTGTTGCTTTTCTATGTCGTGTCGTATCGTGTCATGTTTCGTCATGTGTCCGTGAACTGTCCGTGAACTTATTATTGTAATGGTACTTGTGTTGCACCTTATCTAAGTTACTTATTAGGGTTTATTATGTGTGTTAAAAAATGTTCGTGCCCAAGCATATAATTTCTTCCCTAAACCAAGTCATGAAGCCCTCCTTTATTATGTGTTGTCATTCAAAAGAGGGGGTGAGAAGCCCTCCGTTTTATTCAAAAAAAATAAGTCATGAACTAACATGCAAATTTATTCCGTTTAAATCCTAAACCAAGTGCCACTCTAACACTAAACCAAGTGCCACTCTAACCAAAACCACATGGCAGTGCAAACATACGTTTTCAACCTTCCAACCCTCCAAAATTTCAGTGCAAAACAAAGAAAAACCACTTTCACGCGTGTGCAAACATTCACGGTCTCACATTTTTTTTTGACAAATTTCACAGTCTCACTATGTATACATTTCTTCCCTACCCATGTCAAACTCTTGCCATATGTCCTAGCAGTTACCAGCGCAGCCCTAAACACCACAAAACCACGCGGTTTGGGTTCGAGTCCCCAGCCGCACCAATTTTTGTGCATTTTTTCACCCTTCATTTTTTTGACAAATTTCACAGTCTCACTATGTATACATTGCTTCCCTACCCATGTCAAACTCTTGCCATCTGTCCTAGCAGTTACCAGCGCAGCCCTAAACACCACAAACCCACACGGTCTTGGGTTCGAGTCCCCGGCCGCACCAAATTTTTGTGCATTTTCCACCCTTCATTTTTGAGACAAATTAGTTTCAACTCAATGTAATGCCCTTAAAAAATGTTCATTTATTTTGGCACTAGGTGTAAACATCTACCAGAGCTGAGGAACATTTTCCATGAAATTTTGGTCTTTGATTTAAATCACGGTGTATTTTAATTGGATTACTTAAATTGCTATTAAATATTTAACAGCTCCAAAAAATTTCTAACCTTAATTGTTTGGATCTGGAATAATTCATTAGCTGCATTTCATTGATCAAAAGTTTCTGAATTCTTCATTTCTTCTCCTTTTTTTCAACATATTTAAATGTTGGTCACTTCTTCTTCTTTTTTCAACATTTAAACAACTTTCACCAACATTTAAACTAGGTGAATTTCTCATACAATTTCAAGATTACAAATTCCTCCATAATTCATGCCTTTCCATACATATTCAACATTACAACCAGTGCGATTACCATACCTACAAATGCCCAAAAGTATTTGTAAATGGGTATTGGTAGTGCTTGATCTTCAAGCTTCCTAACCTTCTTCAACATCCTAAGCTCAACAGCTAGCTCTCTGTCAGTGCGTGCTTCGCCCTCCATCTCTTCTTCCGGAGCTCGTGCTACGGCCACTGCGGTTTGGGGCAGCATGCGCAACCATTCGCCATGCTCTTCTTGCAGTTCATTTATCAGAGTCTTGGCCAGAGCATCGACCCACAGAAAGAAGCATGTCACCTGCATGAACACGGAACAGATCAACCAATTGCTCAAAGATCCCGACCACGAAAATGGTGCAATTGCCCCGATTCTTACCCCATTCTCGCTGCACACGTAGAACGGACGATTGTGGTTCCTCGGTGTGTGAGAAACCCTCCGATCAACGCTCGCCCGGCACCGCGGACAGACGAAGACAGGCATCTCCACACGCGCCCGGCTCTGCATCCGCGAGGTGGCGCGGGAGCTTGCGGAAGACATGGAGCTCGGAGCCGAACGGGATCTCAACGCCGCCGCGCCCTCCACAGCTAGCTTCCCACCGTCGTGCCCTCCACAGCTAGCTTCCCACCGCCGTCGTGCTCTCGCTCTCTCGCCGTGGTCAGCGCCATGCTCTCTGTCGCCGTGGTCACCGCCGTTGTCGCCCGCTAATATAGCACACCCTCAACAGCTCTCTGCTGGGTCCCGCAAGCCACGCGTGCAACGGTCTGAATAAAATTGGCCGCCTCTGCCGCCTGGTCCCACCTGTAAGGGCCGAGTCAAAACGTTGACCTGACGGAGACGCCAAAGTTCACAGAACGAGTCGGTGCGCACGGACTAGGGGCAAAACTTAGCACAATTTGCATCTGAGGGCAAAACTGAGCAGATGGACACCACTAAGGGCAAAAGGATAATTAACCCTTTATATTTCCTTATTCACGATAAAGGTTTATTATTCATGCTAGAATTGTATTGATCGGAAACCCTAAATAAATGTGTAAATACATAAACAAATATCGTGTCCCTAGTAAGCCTCTACTAGACTAGCTCGTTGATCAAAGATGGTTAAGGTTTCCTAACCATGGACATGTTTTGTCATTTGATATCGGGATCACATCATTAGAAGAATGATGTGATGGACAAGATCCACCCATTAGCTTAGCATAATGATCGTTCAGTTTATTGCTATTGCTTTCTTCATGTCAAATACTTATTCCTTCGACTATGATATTATGCAACTCCTGGATACCAGAGGAATACCTTGTGTGCTATCAAACGTCACAACATAACTAGGTGATCATAAAGATGCTCTACAGGTATCTCCGAAGGTGTTTGTTGAGTTGGCATAGATCGAGATTAGGATTTGTCACTCCGAGTATCGGAGGGGTATCTCTGGGCCCTCTCGGTAATACACATCATAAGCTTGCAAGCAGATGACCAAGGAGTTAGTCGCGAGGTGATATATTACATAACGAGTAAAGAGACTTGCCAGTAACGAGATTGAACTAGGTATGGAGATACCGACGATCGAATCTCAAGCAAGTAACATACCCATGGACAAAGGGAATTACGTATGTTGTCATAACGGTTCCACCGATAAAGATATTCGTAGAATATGTAGGAGACAATATGGCCATCCAGGTTCCGGTATTGGCTATTGACTGGAGAGGTGTCTCGGTCATGTCTACATAGTTCTTGAACCCGTAGGGTTCGCACGCTTAACGTTCGATGACGATATAGTGTTATATGAGTTATATAATTTGGTGACCTAATGTTGTTCGGAGTCCCGGATGAGATCACGGACATGATGAGGAGTCTCGAAATGGTCGAGAGGTAAAGATTGATATATAGGATGATGGTATTCGGACACCGGAAGAGTTTCGGAGTGCACCGGGTAGTCATCGGAGCACCGGAGGGGTTCCGGACACCCCCGGCAAGTGTATGTGCCTAATGGACCAAAGGTGGGCTGGTGCGCCCCTTCCACCCTTGCCCACGTACCAAAGAGGGAGGGAAGGAAAGGGGAGGCGCCCCAAAGGCAGCCAACCCCCGTTTCCTTCCCCCCATACACAAATATGGAAATGGGGGATTCGGCCAGGGCAGGCGCCCCAGGACAGCTGCCGGCCACTTGGGGCGCCCTAGGGGCTGCCTCCCCTCCCCCTTCACCTATATATATGAGAGGAAGGGGAGGGGCAAGACACACGATGATTCCCTAACCGTGTGTGGCGCCCCTCTCTCTCTAGTTCGTCCCTCGGTCATATTTCGTAGTGCTTAGGCGAAGCCCTGTGGAGATAGCATCACCATCAGTGTCACCACGCCGTCATGCTATCGGAACTCATCCACTACTTCGCCCGTCTTGCTGGATCAAGAAGGCGAGGACGTCACCGAGCTGAACGTGTGCAGAAGTCGGAGGTACCGTACGTTTGGTATTTGATCGGTTGGAGCGCGAAGAAAGTTCAACTACATCAACCTCGTTGTGAAATGCTTCCGCTTACGGTGTACGAGGGTACATAGACACACTCTCCCCTCTCATTGCTATGCATCTCCTTGATAGATCTTGCGTGGGCATAGGAAAAAATTTTGTTTCCATGCAACGTTTCCCAACATGACTACAATAGGTATATGTGGTTGTCATTGCTAAAAAGCAAGGATGAAGCGTTGGAGGCATTCAAGAAAATCAAGACTGCCGTAGAGATGGAATTGGAGGAGAAACTCAAAGCATTGAGAATGGACAGAGGAGGAGAATGTACCTCATTCGAGTTCAAGTCATATTTTGAGAAGTTTGGGATCATACATTTTCTTACAGCCCCTTACACCCATCAACAAAAAAGGCATGGTGGAACGCTCGAATCAAACCATTGTTGCAATGGCAAGGAGTTTGCTTAAAAGCAAAAAATTGTCGGGCGGGTTTGGGGGTGAGGCGGTGACAACCGTGGTGAACTTTCTCAATCGACTACCGAAGAAAAGTGTTGTTGGAAGAACCCCACATGAAGCATGGTATGGTAGAAAACCTTCCGTTGGTCACCTCCGTACATTCAGTTGCATTGCTCATGTTAAGCCTCTAGGCATGCAGACCAGAAAGGTCGTGGGCAGGAGCGTTCCAACAATTTTGATAGGATATGAAGATGGCTCAAAGACCTATAGGGTGTACAATCTGGCACCAAGAACGTTCAAGTCTCTCGTAATATTGTTTTTGATAAAGGAAAAACATGGAATTGGGATGGCGCCACGATCGAGGATCGTCCCACTGGAGGTGATGATATGTTCATCGTCATGTATACACAAGCTAATCCTGCAGGTTATGATCATAGACAGTAAAACACTGGAGGTGACGATGTTGATGATGATCCAACCTTGGCGGGTCTGGCATGACGCCAGGCCGGAGC
>NC_057813.1:745982425-745987675 GCF_018294505.1 Triticum aestivum | reverse complement strand
CATTTGTGACTTCCAGTCATTGAATGCCTTGCGACCAAATTGGACCTACATCTCGATTGGATCGAGCTTGACGGAGTTGCAGTCCAGTTTGTCGTTGTTCATCGCCACATATTCCTCGATATACATGTCAACATGTCAAGCACCGTCTTCATCAGATCGATTTGAGCCATTTTGTTGAACAAATGATCTGCAAAATTCAAACACGACTACAATCAACTCATGCTAAGGTGTTCTGAAGAACTTTGCTTGAAATCACTTCCATGATCTCGCACCTTTTGCTCGGGATTTTAGGAATCAAGCAGTTGATAGAAAATTTGAACACATGAAGGGATTGGGGAGGAAGGATCACAACTCTGAGTACCAATTATTACGATCCTACCAGGATATTCAGAGAAACATCATCAGCTTCATTTCTACTAGTGGTTGGGCCCCGCCATTGCGAACCGCTTGAGAGGAAGTTGTGCATGCGTTTCTTCATCTTAAAGAAAAAAAAAAGACAAACTCACCTTCATCTCAAACTTAAAAAAAAAACTTTCTTATGTCACATGGACATCACATCCATCTCAAACAAAAAGTCCAGAAAAACTTTTCTCAGAACGAAAGAGAAAATGAAGTCTCACTTTCATCTTAAAAAAAGCTCAATAAAAAATGTCAAAAACTTTCTCACTGCGGCCAATCCGCTTGTGCCATGTGGCCAGCTGGGCGCCTTCTTGTTCGCCCTAGGTATGTGCCAACCCATTGCCTAAAGGTCGCCAAGTCGACGTCAACTGCCGCACCGCCCCAGGGGCTGTCTTTGCTCACTGGTCTCCCTCTTCTCGACAGTGAAGACAAGCATATAGGTATCATGAAGCTTCCTCCCTTGATCCACCATTTCACTTTGTATTTTCAGCTCAATTTATGATTTGTATGGTGACATGGACGAAATCCTCATCCATGTTTGTGCAGATTATACCTTATCTATGCCTACAAGGTGTTTGATAATAATCCAACCCAGCTGCATAGGATGATTAATCTATGCAATATGTTCTTTATTGTTAGCTTAATAAATTTTTTGTTTGATGTATGATCCTAATGTGTTCTTCCTGTAGGTATTGCTGCCGCAATCACACTCTTATCATGGTGTCACAGGCAAACCACTCGAGTACATACAGTACTCATTGATCTGATTTTGTGTTCGGGCCCTTGCTAGCTATGTGATTGATTTTGGACATGTATATGTGCGGTACTATCCATTGTGTATTACATGGATGGGTTAGTGTGTGTGGGCTGCAGAGAAGGTCTGCTCCGTCATGATGTAGAGTGGAAGACGTCACTCAGCTAGCTCATGCCAGTATCATATCTATCTACCATATATATACACACAGCTAGCTCATGATCTTGGCATCTTATCAGCTGACTATCTTGGTTGGTTCATGGTTAGCCTGTGTTGTTCTAGCTCGGTACCTAATACTAGCATAATCCAACACGTTGGAGTGTGCATCTTAAAAAGATGCATATTACTCAGCAGCAACCAACACTTAAATTGTTTAAAAGTCACCTACTCTTTTTGATAATGAAGGCATTGGCCTTGGTCAGTAGATCTCTCTTGAGTTTCAGATGTGGATGGATTGTTTCTCTCTAGATGTTTAGTTAAGTTTTGGGCCAATTTTCTTTTGGTTGCTGCTAACACACGTGAATTGTTTCAGCACCAAAGGCAATGGAGAAATGTGATGTTGAAACTAAATCAATAACTTACCGCACTTCTGGTCAAGCTATATAGCATTTTGGGCCCAAAAAATAAGGTCACACACTGCTACTATCACCAAGGCCAGTTTCACCATACTTGAATATAATTGTTAGGTAAGAAAAAAAGAGGACACGTTTGTCATTGGCATGTAAACATGGCTGAAACTGAACAAGGACAAACTGAATTGCCTCAAAAGAAACATGCAAAGGGCTACCAGAGTTTGTCGGAAGGAAAATTAATATTGCGCAAGCTTTGTATAGAATGATGAGATTGCTATTTGAATCATGACCATGTTTAGGTAGATGGGCAATCAATTTACAAGTTTTAGTAATGCTAACACCAACAGGAGATGTATAGCTAGTTAAATCGGAAAAACATGGCTGGAGTACATACATGCTAGCATATTTTAAGCTAGGTGTCAAAGAAAGAAAGTATGACGAACTCGTCAACTGGTGGATCGAAAAAAACGAAGCAACAATCATTAGAAGCAGTTTCAACAGACATGGGTTTAAGCTTTAGAGTCTTGATCCTGGCGCACTTTGCTCGTAGTGCCTCATCGGCGACGATGTTGTAGCAGTTGCGCATGCAGAGATGCTCGAGGTAAGGACAGCTATCAATGATGCTCACCAGTTCCGCGTTGTTGATGTTGACGCAGTCAAGACTAAGGTGCCGCAGCTGTTTCATCGTAGCGATTCCAAGCACATCCCCATCATGGAAGCCGTAGCTGCCGTTCGGATGCAGAAAGTACCCCGGGTGGGCTAGCACAAAGAGCTTTAACTGTGAGCATGCTCTGCTAATGGCCTCATACACGTCACGGTTCTCCTTCTGATCATCAGAAATGTTGTGGCACTCAATAAGAACTAGCTCTTCTAGCTGAGGGAACTTTACTATCAAGTCCATGAATCCTTTCTCGGAGATGTCGTGGCATTGCATCAGGCCAAGGCTCTTCAGAGAGGGCGACCTGCAAGCAATGTGAAAATTCATATTACTTTCTGGTGCTAATTATACTATGCCAGCATATCTTTGGAAAGCGTACGAATAGACGTGGTACCAACCAAACTCCATGACGATCGTTCATAGACAGACAGAGATGTATTGCAATGCAACATGGGTTGTTCAAAAGAAGCGGTGACAGTGCTACAACCAATATGAAGATATGGCTATTCATGCCGTGCTTCTCACATGACCGGAGGCAATGGTGAAGGCAGAATTTTTAGGTGTGACAGAGTTTGTGAAGGAAAAACCATATACTGTATAATACAACTATACAAGAGTTTAACAAATTACAAGATATATTATTTTGTGTTCGACAAGTACAAACAAAATCCAAAACTAACCGATTACTTTGAACAACAAGAGATTACTTAATAGGGATGCTTATTATGGTCGGCGGTAACAAAGTTTGCTTCAAAATGAAGTTCAATTTCAATGTTGAACTACTTTATTATGACTTGCTCTCCTTCTTCGGTGCTTTATGCATACTAGGCACAATCGCCCTCTCGTCGCCAGTAGCCACTGACCAATCACGACTTGTTCTTCTTCTGAACTACGTATCATGACTTCACAACAGTTTAGTCTTTCTGGCATTTTGGAAATAATAATTGCTAGTTTTTTAGCAAAAAAAAACAAAAAATGAGCAAAATGGTGATTGCTAGTTGGCCAGCCGGATCGTGTATTTGTGTTTTAATTCATCTGTCGAGTCAACTCACAGTTTGCAAACCCACTGACTGATAATCAGGCCCACTAGTAGGAAGCAACAGGCCTAACATGCACTTAACCTTACTAGTTCAAATTTTACATGTACCAGTATGTATACTGGTTGTATTTGTAGAAAACATTAGGCATGGCAGCTGCCAAACCATGCCAGATTGCTGGCACCGCCCCTGACTGGAGGCGCACAGCTTTTCTGGGATACAGCAAAAGAGCAGAGAAACTTAAAGATACCGAAGCTGCACCTGATAACTTGGGCCTGAGAGGAGGTGTTCTAACTAGAGACCTGTTTAAAAAAAGACAGTGGTTGTTGTTATCATGGTCATGTGCACAATTTGGACCAGTCAGAACGGGAACAGATTCGTTCATGCCTCTCTCGAGTTGCCACCCAAGATGAGGGAAGTGGACAAGACCAAAGTAACTTGCGATCTATACCGATGGTGCTCTGCTCTGAATGCTGCGAACAAGCTGGTTTGCAATCTATACCGATGGTGCTCTGCTCTTAACGTTGATTTTTTTTAGAATATAGATTACTAGATAAATTCAGCAAAAATACTGGCAGGCAAAGGAGTCTGAAATCTGACATAGACAAAGGAGGAGTATTATTACCAAAGAAGAAGAAGAAGAAGGTACCTGTCCGCAATGTATTCCAGGAGCTCATCGGTCCCGAAATCCCTCGCCACAAACTTCTGTAGCCGCCCGCCGGAGCGGTCGACAGCCACCTTGGCCATGGCACACAAGGAGTCATCCACCTTGACCATGGCGCTCCAGGGGTCATCGATGCCCGTTATCAGCACAGACGGCCGCAGCTCAGATGACACCTTGGCTATGGCGCGCAGGAAGGCCTCCGTTCCCTCCGGAGTGTCGGGCGGGCGCGACATCACCACGGCCCGCCACAGCTCTGGCGCCTTGGAGGCGTGGAGCCAGGAGCGGCACACGAGGCCCGCGCCCATGAGGAGCTCGACGGCTCCGAGCTTGGCGAAAACGCAGGTGAGAGCGTCCAGGGGCATCTCGGACCAGTCCCTGGCGGATGGCCCCCGCGCGCACATTTCGTCGAACACCTGCCCTGCGTGAGTGCGATGAATGGAATTTTAGACGAGCAGTCCGGGGAGGAGCGCACCATCGAGTGAAAGGAAGGACAGAGAGAGATGCATGTAAAGAAGAAGAAGAAGAAGAAGAAGGGGATGATGGGGAGGAGAGGCAGCCGTTCAGCGCTGCTCTCGCTTGGCGTCAGTTGACGGACCGTGCGGCAGGGAAGGTTTTCTGAATATTTTATAAAAAGGCATGAATTTCATAGAAAATGGATGAAGGAAAAATGGTCGCTGTGTATTTAGAAAACTATTCACTGTGAATTGAAAAAAATATTCACCATGTGTTTAAAAATTATTCACCATATATTTAATAAATTTTCATACATACACAAAAAGTCAGATATTTCCTATCAAAAATTGAAAAATAAAGCAGAGAAGAAAATAAATAAAAGAAAAATTAAAATGGATGAACAAAAAAATGGTCACTGCGTTTTCTAAACAGTATTCACTGTGTACTTTCTCCGTCTGAAAATACTTGTCGAAAAAATGGATAAAAATATATGTATGTATGTAAAACAAAAATACGTTTAGATATATCCATTTCCCCGACAAGTATTTTTGACAGGAGGGAGTATTATATAAAGTATTCACCGTGCTTTAAAAAATGTTCACCATGTATTATAAAAATGTTCATAAACACACTAGTCAAAGTATTTTCTATCAAAAAAAATAAAGCAAAGAAGAAAATAAATAAATAATATTACTTTGACAATCTGAACATTT
>NC_057813.1:745930650-745982192 GCF_018294505.1 Triticum aestivum | reverse complement strand
GGTGAACCTTCACGCCCTCCTCTCATCCAGCCTCCCTCCCCCGTCGCTCCCCCCTACCGCCGTCGTCAGCGTGGTTCGCCAGGCCCCGCCCGCGCGGCGATGGCGGCTACGGGCCCTTCTTTCCCCGCTCGCGCGTGGGGGGTGCGGGGGCCCCCTGCTGAGGGCGGTGCTCCTCGGTTGGTGATGGTGCGACTTGGCGACGGGGTTCCGCAGGTCGCAGGCGCTGCTGATGCGGCTGAGCTGCCGTTGACCGCAGGGCGTGGTGGTTCGGCTGGCCGGTGGCATCCGCGTCGCCCAGATCTTGGCCCTTTTGGCCCCCATCTTGGTTGGGTCTGGTCGGCATTTCGGCGCATGGCAGCGTGGCTCCCTGGTGGAGGTGGCGCGGAGTCGGGGGCTGCGATTGGTGGCGGCTTCGTCGGCCGATGTGCTGCAACGTGGTGGCGGCTTCGTCGGCCGATGTGCTGCAACGTGGTGGCAGGGGTTGTCCGGACCCTTTGGGGCCTGGTCGGGCCTGGAGGTCCCTGTCGTCATGTCCGACCGGCTCCGCGGCGGCGGTGGTGGTTGTCCCCTCCCGTCGGCTGAGTTGCGGATGCCCCCGATCCCGTTGGCTCCTCCTCCCTCCTCCAGGTCTCGTGTCGGTGGCCTCAGGGAGACGGTGAGGTTGGTTTGGTGCCCATGATGGCACATGCGGGTGGGCGGCAGGTCTGGTGGTGCAATTTGAAACGTCCGAGGTGGTGGTGGTTGTTTGGGTTGAAAGAAATCCCTGGTGGCTCGTCCGTCATCGACACAGTGACGCCTGCGGGTGCCGCTGGACCTTCTTGAAGGGCGTCGGGTATACCCCTTCCCCACTGCTCTCTGCGTACCGGGGGAAACCCTAGGACTTGTCTAGGCAGCAGCGTCGTCGTCGTCGTCGCATTCCTTCTTGAAGGTGTTGCTCGGCACGCGGCGCTTTGGAGTGCTGGAAGCACGGTGGTACTTCTCCGGAGAGTGCAGCGGTGGCCGGTTATCTTCGTTTCATCGATCTGTCGTTATTGGCATTTGTTTCTTTTTCTTTTTCTCTCTTTTTCTTTCTTTTGGGCTTGTTTGTGATGCGGCCACAACGAGTTCGTTGTATTAGATTGTTACTTTATAATATAAAGCGGGGGAAACCCTTTAATGTCAATTGATAATGAGTCTAAAAGGCTTTTTTTAATATAATACTAGATGTTTTGCTAGTTAAATTGACGACATAAAGCTCATGTCTGACTTATAAATCGAAACCGACATCATATTGCTCGTAGTGAGCGTGTCGCACATGACCGAGTTATGTGCCCTTGGGATAGTTCGTGATGTTTTTCTTCGAGTGCTCACACAACTTGGATTTAGGGATTATTTCATCGGTGTTAATTACATTTCAAACCCGATTTTCTTCAAAATGTAAATACTTATTTAGGCTTTTTTTATTAGAAACATTTTCAGTTATGTGGGCATTTTATTAAATTACACATCTTAGAGAAATACATGAACTTTATATATAAATTCGTGGACAAAGATTGGACTCTACATACTTAAAAACATTAACCATGTATTAGAAAGCATTCACCGTAATTAAAAAAAAGACATGAACAAAATAGGATCTCCGTGTATTTAGAACATGTTTACATATATTAAAAAAATGTCCACCTTGTTTAAATAAAGCAACCACTGTGTATCCAAAAAATTCACCGTATATTTTAAAAAAATCATATAAGAAGATAATAAAGCTAAGTAGAAAATATAAAAGAAAAAAAATGAATATTTCCTTTGGACAACCCAACATAATTAAATTTTCATTTGGTGACGAGTCTTCATTTTCTATGCAATATAATACATATTTTGCTAGTTAAATTGACGACATATAAATCGTGCCCGACTTATGAACCCAAGAAGAGGGAGTACCAAATGAACACTTAAAAAAGAAATGACAAATCACAAACGTTCGAGATTTGACCATGACAAATCGAACATTTTCGATGATAATTTTAGTGACACGAGGATGACAACTTTAGTTGGCACGCATGGCGATTTCCTGACAAAAATAAAATAAGCACGAATTTATCATGCTTGCCAACGAAACTTCCCATGTGACGTCACTAAAATTGACATAAAAACCATTTGATTTGCCATTGTCAAAAAACAAACATTCAGGCATTATCGGGTCCAAAAATCGATTTTTAATTAAAATTCGAACGTTATGTTTTAAGTGATAGGTTCACACTGAAGTGAAATATTTCTATGTTCCATACCTTTTCAATTGTTAAACGTTTGGGGCCGAAGCGCTCGGCCGGTCGCCCTCGCTGGCTTCCTTTTTTCACACGCGAGACACGCTGACACACGCTCGGTGGACCCCATCGTTTTCTTTCTCTTTTTCATTTTTTTCTTTTTCTCCCCTTCTTCTTCCTTCCATCTAACCCTTTCCACCTCCAGCAGTACGGGCTCGCCAGCGTCAGCGGCGCGCCCCCCTGCTGTTTTGACGAGCGCCTCCTATCCCGCTGTTGCAAGCATCTCCTCTCCCAGACGAAACCCAAAAGTTGCTCCTCCATTGATGCTGCAATCGGCAACCCAAAAGCTACAACCAACGATGACAAAACCTTCAACTAGAAGACGCTGACGCGCCACCGGAGCGTAGCGGCCGCATCCTGCGATGGAGCAAGCCACAACCTGGAGCTACGACAAGTGCTCACGGGATGTTGGAACCGGCGGGTAGTTCTGCTGGAACCAGCCCCAAAAATGCTACCATCGGAGTTCGTCCTGCTGGAACAACGATGTTTTTCCTACAACCGTATCCTGTTTTTGCTACCACTAGTGACCCTTTTTGCTACAAGCATGCACGTCAGTGTGGATCGATGGTGGCGATGCCTTTTTTTGCTGCAACCGAAATGCTACCATCGTTTTGGTTTTTGCTGGAGCCGGCGCCCACATTTGCTACCATCGGCTTTTCACTTTTGGGTTTGCTGGAAAGAACCGCCCAAAATGCTTCCATCAGATTTGGTTTTTGCTGGAACACCTGCCAAAAAATGCTACCACCAACTTTTCGGCCGCGAGCCATACCCGTGGCCTGCCATTGATGCTGCAGCCGGTAATGGTGCGGTCAGGGTCCATGGCGCAACGAGCTACAACCGGTGTCTATAATATTTTTTTGTTACAGCCGTTATCGGCATTTGCTACAACTGACGGTGGATTTTGTTGCGACAATAATGGCTAGCACTACAAAAAAAATACACTTCCATGATGATACGTGTTTGTCACAGTAGGTCGCGTTTTTTGTCATGCATGTACATTCATGACAAATTTATGACAGAATCAAGATAGTCATACATGTGCTGTCGTAGAAGTGTTCAATGACATTAGCAAAATTATCATCACGGAAGTGTCCACTTCCATGACGATAAATTGCGCGTCACAGAAGTGCTTTCGTCAAGGGTGACCGACACAAGGCATCCACCGTAACGGAACGCCGTTAAGCTATCGGGTCGGGTTTTGAATCCGATAACCCGTTAATAGCCCCGACCAATGGGGATTTTCTACGTGTAAAATCATCATTGGCTGGAGGAAACACGTGTCGGCTCACCGTTGGGACAGATGTTATCCACTCATTGGACAGAAGGCGCCTATGATACGTCGACACGTGGCATGGCCCAAGAGAGGCCCATTCCTGTGAAAAGGCCGACCCATTTGACTTGGTCAAAAGGTGGCGGGCCGGCCCATGTAAAGCCTGTTAACGGTCTGTTCGCATATAGCTCATTTCCAGCCCGCTAACCCAAGGCCCGTTACGCCCTATCCTAATTAGGCCCAGTAGCGTCATCTGGGCCACCCAATATGATTCCAGCCCGTTTTCACTTCTGGCCCATGTATGGCCCATGACGTCTTTCGGCCCATATGAGGCCCTATGTAACTCTTGGCCTATTAACGGCCCGTGGTGAAACTGGCCCGTAATGAACGATGTATTACTTTACACCCATTAACGACTCGTGGTGAAACTGGCCCGTAATGAACAGTGTATCACTTTATAGCCATTAACGGCCCGTTATTCCGTTGGGCCGTTTCCAGCCCATGTTATCATTCGGCCTTCTCAGAGCCCATTTATTCTTGGGCTCATTTACATCATTCATTTACTTATGGCCCATTACTGTCATTTTCTGCTTATGGGCCAAATTCAGCCCGTGGTTACAGTCGGCCCGTTTGTGGTCCGTTAACACGTTGGGCCGTTTTCATAGCGTCATGAAATACGGCCTATTAACAATGGCCCGTTATGGTCGGCCCATGAACAGACGATTCCAACTCTAGCCCGTTTACGGCCATAATGCGGCATGTTATTGGCCCATGTTTGGCCAATCGATCATACTGCCCGTATATGGCCCATTGATAATACGGCCCGTAGAAGGCCCATTGTTTCTACGGCCCGTAGAAGGCCCATTGTTTCTACGGCCCGTAGAACGCCCATTGTTTATATGACCCATAGAAGGCCCACTGTTTCTACGCCCCGTAGGTCCAGTGTCACTACAGTAAATATTAGCCCATGGTTATTGTGGCCTAGTTTTAAAAAATAGGTTATTGCAGCCACTAGCAAACCGCAGAAAAAGAACTGCACTGACTACAAGCAAACAAATAAATAAGACAACAAGGAAATAAATAAGCAAGCAACTTACACTAGGCTATCACGGCTATTACGCATATTACATCCACTGGGCATCAAAGTTCGCCACCAGTGCAAATATAGGGAACACAGCAGCATATAAACGTTGCAGCAAAACAAGTCCAGAACTAAAACCACTTCAGAAGAGCTCAAGAAACAATATCCTGGGTACCCATAATGCTGGCAAGATGCTTAGCAAGCTTATTAACTTTCTCTTGTTTGGCGCTTAAGTCCTCCAGCGCTTGCTGTTGCACCAGAAAGTATGCATCTGAATTCTGCAGGGACTTCCTCAGTCCTTCGGCTTCCTGTCGCATAACATCTGATCGATGTCTTTCAACTCGAAGTTGAGACTCAAGAAGCCGAACTGATTCAGGCAACGAGTTCGAAGAGCTGGTGCCAGCAGTTGTAGCCAGTAACTCAAACACTACGCCAAGACAGGACTTTGGGGTTGTCTCAGTATCCTCAATATAGTTTTTATCAGCTTTCTTGGAGACCAACAGGGATGTCTCACTATCTTAAACCTTATCTGCATTACTTCCTTTACCATTGCATAATAGGGTACTCTTCTCCAATATTTTATCCGCATTCTAAAAGAGAAACAAACAAACACATCTTAGGTTTATAATGTAGTATATGAAACTCATTTTGGTAAACCAGTTCAGTAGTAAGGTGGACATGATAGCAACATGAAACAAACATATATCTTTGTAGTATGGTCACTGTATGGTCTATATCATTCTAGTTTATGTTGCCAAATCAAGATAGATACGGCTCGAATCATATCTATTTAAGACAAAGCATCATAGACAGAATATAAGTGTGGGAAACTACACGGCAATAACAACACTTGTATGTGCATGGCATGAGAACATAATTGTTTATTCAATTGAAACTGAAATCAACGTAGAGCAAGTTACAACAGCAAACAGCCAAACACGTTGAAGAAACAAGTTTAAAACATACCTGTTGCACCATTGGAGTTTCAATTGCATCCTTCAAATTTGAAATTGGTTGGTATCAGTAAATACAGTGATGTAAGAGCAAAGTAGTATGAACCATAGCTACGGAACCTGACCTGAGAACAATTCTTCTTCTGCTTTAAGCGTTGACTTCGGGTTCGGAGTGGTGGTCCTCGTGATTTGGGCACTGCAGTTGCCTTACTAACTGCTCGTGTTTGGGTGCTCTGTGGTGGAGACGGTGTTGTGTCAACGGGAACTGAGTGTCTATCTGCTGGGGTTGGGGTTAGAAGGGGTGTAGCTGGTTCTTTGTCCAACTGGGTAGGGGTACAATCTGCATGAGTGTGGGTATGTGTGGTGGGGCTGATTCTTGGGCAAGTACAACCGTGGTTCTATCTGCATCGACAGGTAGCACGATCTTTTCTAAAGACCGTGTTTTTACTCCCACAGATACTGCCATCACTCCCTCCAATTGAAATGGCTGATAAACAAGAAAAGTAATTGAATACACAGACATTGTAAGATAGACAGGTGCAATGGATAGTAGGGAAGAAAACAGGGCATGAAATAATTCACATTTATGTTGTCTAAGCAAACAGAATATCAGGACATAATTTCACATATATGATGGCTAATTAAACAGGATAGCATGACACAATTTCACATGTATGATGGCTAACTAAACAGGATAGAATGACATACTTCAAAATATGATGACTATGTAAACAGGATGACATGATATAACTATACGATGTGTCTATTAAAGTGGTTGGCATGCCATAAATCACAAACATGTTGTCGATGGAAACATGATGGCATGATATAATTCACGGATAGAATGACATAATTTTAAATATGATGACTATGTAAACAGGATGAGATGATATAACTATATTATGTCTTTAGAAAATGGGTTGGCATGCCATAATTCAGATACATGTTGTCTATGTAAACATCATGGCATGACATAATTCAAATATATGATTTATATACTAAGGAAGTGAGCAGAGGGCAATTGCATATATGATGTATCAACTAAGGAGATGGCATTCAATATTGTGTATATGATGTAAAAACTAAGCATTGCAATACAACATATGCATTATATGAGTAATATAACCCTGCCAAGTTTGAGCATACACCTCAGGGGGATAATAGGACTGGTCATCTGCCTCTGAATCCTCCTCTGAAGAGCTATCTGTAACCAGCAAGATATCTGCTTCAGCAGGTAGCATTGTCTGCT
The DNA here is from genome assembly GCF_018294505.1 of Triticum aestivum. Taxonomy (NCBI): domain Eukaryota; kingdom Viridiplantae; phylum Streptophyta; class Magnoliopsida; order Poales; family Poaceae; genus Triticum; species Triticum aestivum. Next base: position 745,975,339 of record NC_057813.1, on the reverse strand, counting down.
CTGAAGGCCGTGTTTTCACTCTAGATTTCTCCATCACCAATTAAAATGGCTGATGCACAGGAAGAGCAGTTGAATATACAAACGTTGTCGACAAAAGAAATGAGAAATACAAAAAAAGGACGGCATGATATAATTCACATATATGACGCTTGCCTAAAAAGCATGGCATTGCATAATTCACATACATGATGCCTTGCAACAAGATAATATTGCATAATTCACATATATAATATCTTGCAACAAGATGGCATTGCATAATTCACATATATGGTAATTAGACACTAAACAGGTGGCATTCACACAAAGCATGTCTAAACTAAGCAAATGACATAGCAATGCAAGATACCATATGCATGATATAAGTAACATAACCCTGCCAAGTTAGGGCATGCACCTCAGGGGGAAATATGACTGGTCATCTATCTCTGAATCCTCCTCTGAGGAGCTATCGGTAACCAGCAAGACATGCGCTTCGTCAGATAGCATTGTCTCCTCTGAAGACCTTGTTTCCACTCCAGATTTTTTCCATGACCGTGCCGAATGGCTGATGCACATGAAGAGTAATTGAATGTACTAAAATTGTTGACAAATTTAAGACATAATAAGAAAATGATGGCATGATATAATTCACATATAAGATGGCTGGCTAACCAGGGTGGCATTGCAAAAGTCACATATATGATGCCTGGCTAGACAAGATGGCATTGCATGATTTACATATACGATAAAGAAACTAAACAGATGGCATTGACACAAAGCATGTCTAAACTAAGCAGATGACATCTTTAATCTATATAGTAAGCAATGCAAGGCACCATATGCATGATATTACCAACATCAGCATGCCAAGTTAGAGCGAAGACCTCATGGGGTAAATAGGAGTGGTCTTCTCCTTCTAAATCCCCCTCAGAACAGTTATCTTCCTCTTGATTACGATCTGAAATGGGTGGAGGGGGGCTGCCTTTGCACCCACCATGGAACGACATCTGCATGAAATTTTATTGCCACGCAAGGCTCGTCTCTTTTGCTCTACATGATCAGTTCCATTGTGTACAATAACTGGCATGCATAGGAATAAAACATAGTGAGATTATGTAAGGAGTGCATGCACAAATCTAGAGTGATGGTAGCAAACTGTGGATAGACCCAAAACCAATGATAGCAGGCAGATAATAGCTTTAGTTAAAAAATGTAGATAATGGCTCCTTTAATGTTTGTTTGCACCCAACATGAAACTCATAGTAGACACCGGAGATTAACCAAATAGTAGACAGATAGTACTGATTGCTGCCCCAATATGTACCCCACAACCATTTAAAAACTCAAGTTTCAGCATTAGTTTGAACCTAACTCAGAGTCTAATAGGTGAATACGGCGATAATGTAGCATGTCATCATATTAAGCGACGCATAACGTAAGCAGACATGGAAGAGTGCGACCTCTCTTGCAGACCCGTGTAGTCCTCAAGGTCATATGCTCAGTTGATGATGGTAATGCAGTTGTCGTGGCTGCCGGCGGCGGGGAAGAAGATCTGAGGCGGCGAAAGACAGTCTGGAGAGCGGATCCCTGCTGTGGTGAACCCTTCCGTCGTTGGAGCAGCTAAGTTGGGGTGGAACACAGCGCCGCAGGAGCAGGACAAACCACACAAGGTTTTCTTTGACACATATCTATAACAGAAGTAATTGAGTAAGGGCTTGTTTGAATTTGAGGATTCTAACAATGCCGGGATAGGAAATAGATAGGAATAGGATAGTTATGCACGTGCAAAATAGAGAATTTAAAAACACAGAATTTCTGCCAATCTGGGTGTTTGATTCACAACAACTGGAAGATCACACGATGCAAAAAAGCATGGTGAGATTAAGTCAAACCACAAGAAAATGTACGGTTATAATGCTATTATGCTACTATCTCTTAGTCTTGTGCTTGATGAATAGGAATATGAAAAGGAGGAGAAGTGGAAATTAAAATTCCTATGGTTTTTCTTTCAAGGAGACACTAAAGGAACAAATCCTATATTTTTCTTTTGCTCCATTCCTTTGCACCAAATTCATGAAAAGTAGTACCATAGTAAACTTTCCAATTCCTATGTTTTTCATTCACTTTTCCTTTCAAGCACTGGCGATTCTAGTAGGCAGGCTTGAGCAAGGAAAATCCTACACTAAAAACATGTTTTTGTGCTACTTCTATTACTTTGGACCCAGGCCACTGACATACTAGCTCAACTCCCAGGCCCATCAACAAATGCACAGCTCAAACGCGCAGAGATAAATAATAATGGCGTTCAAGAGAGTCCATCACGAATAGGTAAGTTGCCTGATACCTCACTGCTTGTCATATAGTAGGATAAAATAATCGTATTTCCCGTTACTACGAGTGCTCAGTGGATAATATATATAACATGTAGAGTAAAAAAGAGATGCAACAAGTGTACAACCTCTTTGGCGAAGCCATGTCGATCTCAGCGTGATTGGGTTGGCCGGTGAGGATGCTCCGGCTGACTTTGCTGTCGGAGGAGGGGAATAAGATCTTAGGCGTCTGGAGATGGAGCCCAAGGTACTACTCCGCTGTGATGGAGGGTTTCGTTGTTGGAGCAGCTCCGGTGAGTTGTACGACGCCGAGGCTGAAGCAGGACAAGAGAGACAACGAACAACGTTAACCTGAGTGGAATTCTAATAGCATCTCCAATACATGACGTAAAATACATAACCACAAAGTGCTAGATGTAAAATACATCAGCCGCTCATATCTGAACTTAACTGTCGAAACTGAACTTAACTGTCGAAACTGAACCTAACTGTCGAAACTGAATTTTGTTGTAGAAACTGAACGCACTAGCAAGGTGAGGCTACACGTCGGTCGACTGACTTTTTCATCTCTGGTCAGTCGATTTTGCAGCCGTTGGATATGAAATCAAGGGTCTGCGGTTCATCTTCAACCTCCACCCCCTGAGCCGCCAGCCACCACCGGCCAAACAGCAGCCCCCCGCCGCCTGCGGCCGGCGGGGCGCTGCCCCGCCCGCCCCGAAAACACTCCACACCGTTGGTCTGCCGCCGCCCCGGCCATCCCTCTAGGCCCCCCCGTGCCGAGCTTTTTCTCCAACGATCCCAACGCCACCGCCCCGCCAACGCCCCGCCAACACCGGCGACCACCGCCCCCATCCTGAACCCTAAGATAGATAGTGGGGTACCTCTCCGGGGAGCCCCCCTCCCCGCTGCGGCTGGTTCTTCCTTCACCCAGACGAGCCCATCCCTTGAAAATCAATTGACCCAAAAGTCGATTCAGTCGACTGAAGTGTAGCCAAATCGGAGCAGCATCGCAAGCAGGAGCAAGAGCGAGAGCAGCAGCGCGAGCAAGAGCAATAGCAAGAGCAGACCAGGCAGGGGATCGAGAGCAAGAGCAGAGCAGCAGCGCGAGCGAGAGCTACAGTAGCAGCAGCTCCTACTGATGTGGATGTCGCCGCCGAGGGAGCGACACTGTGGAGGAAGTGGCCGGCGACGCCGCCGTGGATGGAGCCGTGCCGTGTCGGCTCGGGACCGAGCGCCGGCAGCACCGTGAGATCGAATCAAGAAGAAAATGCGGCGATTAGTGTACAACCTCTTTGGTGGCGCCGATTAGGCCACAACTTCATCCGAGGAAACGGTGATGATGATGCTCTTCCGGTGGTGCAGGTGAAGACGGCGGTGTGGGAATGGAGGTGGCGCGAAAGACGAGGGGAACATCGAGGCAGCTCCTTGGAGGTGGAGGACGGGGTGGCTGAACCGGCGGAACGATGAGATCGATGACGGATCCTCATCCGGTACGGTGGATGAGGGACGTGGAGGTGTTGCTATGGACGACGTCGTTGGGGAAGAGACTCCGGCTGGGTGGCGGACGGAGCAGGGTGTGGGGTTTCGTTGTGGGTTTTCATGGCCTCGGTGTACGAATGGGTGGGCGGATGGGATGGCAGTAGGGAACCATGGCTTAGAGACGCTTTGTCCGAAATGTGGTGTAAGTTACGAAAGTACCCCCCACCAATTTGAGGCGGTTCTTTCGGTTCATGGGTACCACGGGCATTTCGCGTGTCGGGATTTCACAGGAGGTGGGAGTTTTCACGCGCGTTGTAATTTCGTAATAGCAAGGCGCGGGTTGAGATGGAGGGAGTTGTCGAAGCACAACGAGACAAAGATATACCTTAAATATTTCGGGCTAACAAGGCGCGGGTTGAAGAGGCGGAAGTTTCGCAGCACGATAGACAGAGATGCTAGCTTCAATTTTCGGCATAACAAGGCGTGGCTTGAAATTTCGGAACAACAAGCTTAACGTGTACCCAAAAAAAGACAATTTGCACCTCAACACGCACAACACACACACAAACACCAATTAGACTAGAGTAAGGTACACGTGCATTGCACGCATGAGATTTGGCAACCAAATTATGAATAAATACCACATTATAGCGTGCAAGCTTTGAGTTATATATGCATGATGTAGATGCTCGTTTAATTCTTATAGTTCATTTCATTCAAAATCATCTAGTTTTTATAAGAAAGCTAATCTATTTTAAGATTCATGGAATTGTGTGTTGTAAGACATAAAGTAAAAACAAATAATGGCAAATCATGTAGAAAAACATTTGGGAAACTCCGATACGGAAGATTCTAGAACAAATAAGAAGTGCTTGTGTTTTGATGTTTGTGCATTATGCTTAAGTTCAACCATGGAGTCTTCTAGATTATACATGTAGCGAAATCTGGTGGAATCTAGATGATATCCAACGACCAATAGTGCTCAAATTTGCCATCTTTGGACCATCGGATTTGCCTCATCCAACGACCATCTTTAAAAGTTAAAGTTACCGGCACACAACAACAACAACAAACAACAACAACAACAAAGCCTTTAGTCCCAAACAAGTTGGGGTAGGCTAGAGGTGAAACCCATAAGATCTCACAACCAACTCATGGCTCTGGCACATGGATAGCAAGCTTCCACGCACCCCTGTCCATAGCTAGCTCTTTGTCGATACTCCAATCCTTCAGGTCTCTCTTAACGGACTCCTCCCATGTCAAAATCGGTCGACCCCGCCCTCTCTTGACATTCTCCGCACGCTTTAGCCGTCCGCTATGCACTGGAGCTTCTGGAGGCCTGCGCTGAATATGCCCAAACCATCTCAAACGATGTTGGACAAGCTAAAGTTACGGGCACACAATATAAAAAAATATATAATATAATATTTATAGGGGTATAGATATAGATATGTGATGTGAAAGCCGCCCATCATCTCCAATTAGAATAGTGTGTCCATGCACGGATGCGACGTGGGCAAATGATGTCTGCCATCCGTATCTCAAACTCAAATCAGTCTAACCTTGTTCAATGTGTATAGATTACAACATGCTCGTTTCCAAACCACACCGCGCAGATCTCCGTTATTTTCATGCATGCATGGGTTTCAAACATCAGGATCTCTTATTCAAATATTTGAATTCAACTTTACATTGATTATGACCTGACCTATTCTTTTACACCCACACAGTAGTCTTCTCTTTATAATTATACCACTAACTTTCTCTCATGCATGCATGCACACACACTACCAGTCGGCATTATCCATCGCACGCATGCAATCTTTTTTTCCAGGTCGGTCTCCCATGAAGGCACACACCCACACACATCCCCCTCTCCATCATATCGGGCATTCTTTATCTCTCACACGTGCATGTGCAACGATCGATGTTCCTCTATGTATGTGTGTATATAGCTAGGTCTTTCATAGTTTTCCACACAAACCGATGAATCGATATATCCAGTGAGGTCTCACCCTCTTTCCCACGTCCATATCGATCAATCTATACCTCTCTATATAGGATTAACATATATAGCTAATACACCCACATTAATTATATATCCAACGCCCCCCTCTCATCATCCATGCCTTCTGCTTCATCTCTCAGACACGTGCACAATGGCAAAGACAGGGGCAGTAAGGGCCCTGCCCCCCTAACATCACTATATATCGAGGCTAATATGAATGTGATCATTAGACAATTGCTGCTAAAAAGGGTTTAATTTCATGAATTGACCCTCCTCGTAAAGGATTAGCAATTCTTGGCCGCCTAGCTCATTTATTTTTCATGGCCCCGCCACAGCGTGCAACAGCACACGTGTTCGCCCCCTCTCTCTAAATATCGATCTCGCACTTGTGCATTCCTTCATAGTCTCCCTTCACTCGGCCTCTAGCACCATCTTCTAGCCCCCCACCGGATTTTGCCACATGTATAATCTAGCAGACTCCATGGTTGAACTTAAGCATAATGCACAAACCTCAAAACAACAGTGGTTCTCTTTTGTTCTAGAATCTTCCGTATCATAACTGCCCAAACTTTTTTTCTAGTTGAATTGCCATTATTTTTTTACTTTATGCTTTACAACGCACAATTCCATGAATCATAAAATAGATTAAGGGCTTCTTTGATTCAAAGGATTCTCAAAGGAATTTTGAAGGATTCTAATCATTAGGAATTTTTCCTATCTTGGTTGTTTGATTCGTAGGATTGTAAACCATAGGAATTTTTCCATATGATTCATTTGCACTAGATTTCATAGGAAACATCCCATCCACTCAAACCTCTTTGAAAGAATTTTGCGTTTTTTCTATGCACAATCAAGCACTCGTACAATCCTGTAGGATTCAAGACGACATTCCACTATAATCCCATGTTTTTCCTATTCACGCGTTCTTAGTTTTTTTATAAAAACTAATTGATTTTGAATGATATGAATTATAAGAATTAAACGAAGGACTACATCACGCATATATGACTCGGAGCTTACATGCTATAATGTGGTATTTATTCATAATTTGGTTGAAAAATCTGATGCGTGCAATGCACGTGTACCTTACTAGTACTTTGAGTATGTGCAAAACACGTAAATTAGAATACCAATGGCACGCTACACAGTGTCTCTCTTATAGTTCATGAAGCCACGTGGCACATGTGGAGGCGTTGTTGCGACCTCCTTGCGTGGATTGATCACAGTGATGTGCTGCTGGTTCCAGAAGAATGTACTCGTCCTCCCTGAGCCATACTGGCGGTACATGAACGAAGCAAAGATGTGCACGCACGCCACGCACGCACTCTTTCCCTCGCACGCACACGCGGGTACACAAGCATACGCAATTTTGTACCAAGATCCACCCCATGTGATAATTTGGCGCGTGTAAAGTCGTTCACTTTATTGATGGTCAATTAATACAGCGCATGCAAATTGAGTGGACGTGAGGGCGGAAGAAAGACATTATTACTCCACTGCGCGCATGCGAGTAGTTAAATCGTGGGTTGCTAGTAGTACTTTCATTGGTCTCCTTCGTATTTTGTGCCAATTTTTGACAGTAACATCATATTTACGCATTTGAGCAGTGTAGTACTTGAAATTTATGTTTCGCTAAACTCATCGGGAGCCGTTTCGGGCCTCGAAACCAAAATCATCAATTAATCTTTACCTTGTTCCCATCACATTCGATAGCCTGCTCACACCTACTAGTACGTATCAAACCTGAACGTGTTCCCACTATGCAGGTATTAGTACTAGTGCTAGTACTTAGGTTATAGAAAGGGGAACTACCTAACCGAAAATTACTCTACCTTTCCTCCTCATAAGTGCTTCTTCTTCGTCCGTCGTTGCCATGGCCGGTGAGCAAAGCTCAAGGTCGAGAACTACTCATAACAAGGGAGCGGCAACCAAGGCTGTGGAAAAAAAGAGAGGGCTCGCCGCCACGCAGAGACCTCGAAAGATCTCTCACGGGCAAGCGATGGCTCCCAGGAGCGCCCTAGCCGTGGAGGCGACATGCCAAGCCGGCGGAGGTGGAGTCGTTATCCCTCGACGGCATGCCCAATCAGCTCAATAAGCACCTCAATAAGCAGAAGGAGTTCATCCAAGGCTTGACAGAGTTGCCGAAGGAGAGCCTCGACGACATGCCCGCTGAGCTCAATCAGCAGGGGGAGTTGACCACCGGCTTGGGGATGCTGCTGAAGAAGAGCATTGCCTTGGAGAAGAAGGCGACCGGCGAAATCCTGCGACTTCAGGAGGACAAGGCGAAGCTCTGCCACGAGATCGACCTGTTGAAGGAGAAGAACGCCGGCTGGAAGAAGCTGCATGAGAATAGTAGTTCCTCGATGAAGATGCTGCAGGCCCTCGTCATGGAACAGAAGGAGGAGTTGGCGAAGCTCCGCATCGAGCACCCGGCTGCTGTCAAGGTATGTAATGCGGCTGTGGAACAGATGATGAAGGCTCGCGTCGAGAAATCCCGCGTCATGGACAGAATGAAGAAGATGGCGGAGGAGACACGCAAGGAGATGGAGGTCGTGGAGGCGATGAAGAAGCAGTTACGACTCCGCGGCGAATTAGATCATTTGGGGTGATAATCTTCCTTCTTTTGCTGCTATGTTTCATCTTTTGATTTGGGTGTTTCGCCGCACGTGTCCCGTTCTCTGCAAGGTATGAATAAGATAATGGTTTTTGTTTTTGAGGGAATGAATAGAACAATGCTAACAATGAGATGACTAGCAAATTAGATCATTTTTATTGCCATATGGCACTGGGCTGCCGTGTTTCGTGCTCCTCCGTCGCAGTACTACTCCAATGGAAAACTTGAGTATACCGCACGGTTCTTTGCTCCTCCTCGATCAGGTCGTCGGTGCATTTATACGAGCAGTCAAATCACAAGGCCCCGCCTTCCAGCAGTAATGAGCCGTCAAATCACAAAGGCCCTCGCCTCTCGTGAAACTGACCAAGCTAGACTGCCCCGCCCTCTAGCCTTTTAAAAAAATGTATACTTTTGTACAACAGTAGTATCGATGGATTGCGCCATGGAGCAAAACTAGAAATTAAAAAAGGTGGTACATATAAAGAGTGCTCATCGCCAAATTATGCATATAGTACTATTAAAAAGGCTAGTCACAATAATGGTGTCCAGTACAATCCACCCCTCAAATAAAACTAAGCACCCTGGAATTCTTTGACAAAACTAAGCACCCTGAAATTCTTTGACAACTAAACTGCTGGCTATATAATGTTGGCCATGTATATTGTACGTATATAATGTGAATAAACGAGTGGTAGTACTATACCAACTAAAATATGAAATTTAAGAAATACTAGTATGTACGTACTGAATAGTTAAAGTAACACGAAGAAACATAACATAGTTCTGCTGGGGGCTCAGCACAACACACGCCTGAAATTAAATTAAGCACACCTGAAATTAAACTTTGCAACTATTCCGGTAGACACTGCATTAGAACCACCACGAGCAACGACACTGCCACCTTACTCGGAGTCCTCGTCCACGTCCTCGACTTCGTCCTTGTCCCTCTTCCTCTTGGCCGATACTTCTTTGCTTGAACCGCCAACTTGGCTGTTGATCTTCATCCAACCCTTGTAGATATTGAAACAAAGGTAGCCATCCATTGCAGCGTACTGGATGTGGTCTATATCTAGTACATTCCGCTACCATGCATGATGATGAAACGTGTATGGAGGTTTCTCCAGTTTACCAGACGGAGGATGAACCATGGCTCCTGCCAGGGTCAGCATTGAAGGCTGACGAGAGGACACCAACCCATTCTTTTGGAGGTCGAAGGTGTTGCCTACAACGAGGCCTATCCGACGCAGGACCTCTTTGTCATTACCAAAGTCAACAGTAACGAATTTGACTAGGTTGCTCTCGAGGAAGTCCTTAAAATCCTGGCACTCAACGTCGGCATGGCATATGTGGTAGACCAAGCATAAGTCATGCACGCAAACCTGGATCACGGTGAGCTTCTTCCTCTCTTCATGCTTTAGATCCTTCTCTCATCCCACGACTGTGGTGTACTCAACATCTAGCCTAGCGACCCACTCATCGTCTGAGTCTTCGAACATGCGTCTGAAGCGAGAAAGGCATCCTTTCACCATCGCGGAGGAATGGGTGTAGATGACGTCGAACTCATCGTCGGTGATGGTTCTAACCTTGTACTCACCGCCGATCAGGGAGATTTGGGACGCCATGGATTTGGGAGGAGGGTTAGGATTAGTGGAACTGCTGTAATGTGAATGGACGGGATGACTATGAGCGAACCGCCGTAGTATTAAAGGACGTGCAGGGACGAGTAGGAGCGAACTGCCAGCGTGTGAACGGCAGGGTAGTGGCTTTCCATTCTCCCATGATACGGGCTTCCAAGAGCCCTTGGATCTGAGATCGAACGGTTGCATGGCGTGATTCTTGACCTATGGGTGAATATCCTATCCTGGAGGGTTATTCTGCAAATTTTCAGCAACTTAGCATGCGACCATTTGATCTCAGATCCAAGGGCTGCCAGCACCCCGTATCATGGTCGCACCTACCACGACCGTCGCGTCGCACGCGCGGTCGCGCCCTTGGAGTTTTAACATGGTGCTTTAGGCTATCTGATGTTGGCATGTCATACATAGTCATCACTTAGTCACTCATACTACAATAAGGTTAGCTATAAGGTTAGTCATCACTTAGTAGAAAATTTTACTACTCCCTCCGTTTACTCCTCGTCCCTACTACGTACGTACTTTGGTTAGTACTCCCTCCATTTACTTATACAAGGCCACTATAAAAAAATACATTTTGCATCTATACAAGGCCACAAATAGTAATCGAGACAAAAGTTACTACTCCCTCCTTTCCAGTTTATGGCTCAATTTCAAAATCTCTCCAACCAAGGTAAACGGTGAGTGGTCGAATTAATTTCATAGTTTGCACAATACGCTCGTTTTTCTCAAGAAGTTATGTTTACCAAGGCATTAATTAGAACGAATGCATGAATGACCACTACATTTCCATGAACTTGTACATGCATTGGTTAGTTTCCTCTTGACACTGCTTGCGTCGGGTGATCTAACGCACCTCGAAATCCAACATGTAATGGTACTACTACTAGTATAGTAGAATTGAGACTTATCAAATGGAAAAATGAATGTTTTTTAGATGACCCTAAAAACCCTAGTGGGTACGCACTCCGTAAAAACAGATTTTTCCAAAACTAAGTCGCTCCCTTTCATGAATTTTGTAGTATACTCCTCCGTCGACGCTCTATTTCATGAATTCTGTACTTCCTGTCACCGACATGTGGGACATATAGCAACCGGGTCGACGTGTCAAGCACCAAATAACAGTGCAGAACAGCAGGGGGGATGCACCCCACTCGTACCGGCCTAGTAGTAGTAATGAGCAATGAGACGTCAAATCACAATGCCGCACCTTCCCAGACGGACGAAGCAACCATTATTTCACACTTCGGTTCGACATCATCTCAAACCATGTACTAGTATTGCTTCTGCCTCAAAAGGGACATGCGCATCGCCTTGGTACATCATGACACGTGGGACCGCATGACAGGCCATGCTCCCCCGCCAATCGCTCGGTAACATCACCTCATTTTTACTATACTTCCTCCTTATCGGTTTACTACATGGCATGCACGTCATTCTAGGTTGAGAATTTAACTGGCTATATATATATGTGTGTGTGATGAACAGTACTCTAGACTTTTAAAAAATGTATAATTTTGTACAGTAGTACTATTGATGGATTGCGCCATGGAGCAAAAATTGAAATTTAAAAAAAAAGGTGGTACATATAGAGAGCGCTCGTCGCCAAATTATGCATATAGTACTATTAAAAAAGCTAGTACGTCCTTAATTGGGGTGCTAAATTCTATTAAAGAAATACAAGTACTAGTATGTACATACTGAAGAGTTAAAGTAACGAGAAAAAACATAACATAGTTCTGCTGAAGGCTCAGCACAACACACCCCTCAAATTAAACTAAGCACACCTGAAATTAAACTATGCAACTAATTCGATAGACACTGCATTAGAAGTTTAGAACCACCATGAGCAACGACACTGCCACCTTACTCGGAGTCCTCGTCCATGTCCTCGACTTCGTCCTTGTCCCTCTTCCTCTTAGCCGATACTTCTTTGCTTGAACTGCCAACTTGGCTGTTGCTCTTCATCCAAACCTTGTAGATATTCAAACAAAGGTAGCCATCCATTGCAGCGTAGTGGATGTGGTCTATATCTAGTACATTCCGCTGCCATGCATGACGATGAAATGTGTAATGAGGTTTCTCCAGTTTACGGTACGAAGGATGAACCATGGCTCTTGTCAGGGTCAGCATTGAGGGCTGACGAGGGGGCACTAGCCGATTCTTCTGGAGGTCAAAGGGGTTGCCTACAACGAGGCCTATCCGACCCAGGACTTCTTTGTCGTTCTTAAAGTCTATAGTAACGAATTTCACTGTTTTGTCCTCGAGGAAGTTCTTAAGATCCTGGCACTCAACGTCGGCATGGCATATGTGGTAGACCAAGCAAACGTTATGTACGCAAACCTGGATCATGGCGGGCTTCTTCCTCTCTTCATCCTTTAGATCCTTCTCTCGTCCCACGACTATGGTGTACTCAACATCTAGCCCAGCGACCCACTCATCATCTGAGTTTTCAAACATGCGTCTGAAGCGAGAAAGGCATCCTTTCACCGTCGCGGAAGTACGGGTGTCGATGACGTCAAACTTATCACCGGTGATGGTTCTAACCTTGTACTCACTGCCGATCGGGGAGATTTGGGATGCCATGGATTTGGGAGGAGGGTTAGGATTAGTGGAACTGCCGTAATGTGAATGGACGGGACGACTAGGAGCGAACCGCCATAGTATTAAAGGACGTTCGGGGACGAGTAGGAGCGAACTGCCAGCGTGTGAACGGCAGGCTAGTGGCTTTCCATTCTCCCATGATACGGGCTTCCGAGAGCCCTTGGATCTGAGATCGAACAGTTGCATGGCGTGATTCTTGACCTATGGGTGAATGTCCTATCCTAGAGGGTTATTTTGCAAATTTTCAACAACTTAGCATGCGACCGTTTGATCTCAGATCCAAGGGCTGCCAGCAGCCCGTATCATGGTCGCGCCTACCACGACCGTCGTGTCGCTCACGCGGTCGCGCCCTTGGAGATTTAACACGGTGCGTTAGGCTATCTGATGTTGGCATGTCATACATAGTCATCACTTAGTCACTCATACTACAACATGGTTGGCTATAAGATTGGCTATAAGTGTATTTTTTTACTCCTCTCTATCTCTTTCTTCGTACTCCCTCCGTCCCATAATATAAGAACGTTTTTGACACTAATGTAGTGTCAAAAACGTTCTTATATTATGGGACACAGGGAGTACTAGTATTTATTGCATTTGTCAAGAAGTGACCTCTTCCAATGAAATGGTGTTGCTAAGTTTGCTTTATTTAATTAGCTATAGACTCAAAATTGTCTTTTCACCTAGGTACACGTGCTTAGCACCATTTCTTCCTTGGGTCACCATACTAGTCTCTCTCTTCTTGATTAACTTGCTACATCAGACTTTATGCCTATGTGGCAAGCTTAAGCACCTATAGGAGCAAGTAAGTACAATAGTGCGCTTTACATGGCATTTTTGCATATGTGGAGGAAAGAGAGGCAAGGAAAAAGTGGAGAAGTGGGCTCTCATGCAAGAGCCAGCCTCTACTACTACATGGTGGAGCATTGGGAGAGGCACCTGTATGAAGGTGGTCAGGAATCGGGAGACTCACGCCGGTCGTAGCGCCGCAGTTAAAATGATAATGGCAAGTCAAATCACAGGGCCCCACCTGTCCAGCAGTAACTCGCTGTCAAATCACACAGCCCTACGTTTGTAGCAGCCTACTCCCTCGTTTTCTCGCGTCTCTGTCGAACCGACTAGGCAGAACTGCCCCGCCACCTACCGGGCAGGAAAAGCCCCGCCCTTGACTTTTAAATAGTATATAGTATACTAATTTTGTATCCATGGATTGCACCCGCACCATGGAGCAAAGCATCTAGAAAACGGCGGTACACATGTACTATACAGCACGCCCGTCGCGTTCGCGTCGCACCCCAGACGGTCGGTCGGTCTGGCACGCTGCTCTCCGAATGGAACGTGCGTCATATTGCGTTCGCACACACATGTGGGACGGTAATTGAGAACCGACCATAGGCACACTCCCCGGCCCCGCAAGTCGGGTGACTTAATAGAAGAGGGAGACGAGCGATGGTACTAAAGAAGTGTTGTACTATGTTGGTGCCTGGACGATCCCTGCAAGACACGGAAGATCAGTTCGTCCATGCATGTGACCAGACTCCAGTAGACACGCCTGGATTGGCTATCGTCTACATATTGTGCAGGCTATGTTGTACATGGCTGTAGTTGTGGTGAGAAATCTAAAAAAAGGTTTCTTGTCATCTCGCAAAATTTGGTGTCATGTGCTTCGGATCACTGCGAGGGTTAAACAGCGACAACTGAGTTGGGCTAGTCATTGGGGGCACATGCACGAACAGTGACTACTCGGCTGCCATCTAGGTCAAGCCGGCTATGTTAATAAGGACATCTATCGACGGACCCCTTTTCTACGAGTTTATCTTTAATTTGAGCTTTGTTCCTTGTCTAGTTTGTCCGTCGGGATTCATGTTGTCTCCTTTGGGCAGTGAGGTTATGATTTCTTGTCATGTGGCATTTTTTTGTGTTATATGTTATAGTCCGGCACTTCAGATCAAAATGACGACAACTGTGCCTCCGGGCCACGTGCATGAAGACTTCTCGACAGTCATTGACGAGGTCAAGCCAGCTCCGGTAGACAAAAGAAAACTAAGTACTACTCCACTATATAGGCAGGAGCCTCCGCGCTTGCTTGCTAGTGTTGATCTCTTCACACTGTCTCGGCCTCTCCAGATCTAAACACGACAGCGGTGGCCTCTCTCTCTCCCTCTCTCTCTCTCTCTCTCTCTCTCTCTCTCTCTCTGCTCACCGCTGGTCACAGATCCAGCCGGATCCTCTCCGTCGGGGAAGGTGAGAAGGTGCAACATTCATGCGGTCGTCCTCGGCGACGACTCTTACCCACTGCTGGGCGCGTCCCGATCAGCCTGCCTTGCCGTTCTCTCCCAAGCACCGCTGGCGAGGGAGGGCCTCCGACCCCTTCTTCCTCATTGCCGTAGTGTGAGCAGATCCGGCCTCCCGCCGCCCACCTAGCGACATCCCGGCGACCATCAGGTATAACTTCCTTCTAAACCGGCCTTTCTCTATTTCCTGAGCTCCTGACGTCGCTGCATTTGTATCTTTTACTATTTCTCAGGCCCCCTCGTAGATAGGATCGATCGGCTGTTCGAAAACCACCTAATTTTTTATGTTTAAGAGGTAAAACTAGTTCATGCACTCGAATCTAGTACTACTTGTTTCAAACAAGGAAGAAAGGGGGTGGGGGTGGGGGAGGATTTGTTACCTGAATC
Source organism: Triticum aestivum (assembly GCF_018294505.1). Taxonomy (NCBI): domain Eukaryota; kingdom Viridiplantae; phylum Streptophyta; class Magnoliopsida; order Poales; family Poaceae; genus Triticum; species Triticum aestivum. The sequence continues at coordinate 745,960,013 of NC_057813.1, read as the reverse complement.
TAGGACTTGGTCGAAAGAGGAAATAATGGGGGCGAAAAGTAGCAGAAACTGGCTATCCAACTGGTCTCTAGGTCTAATAGGGAAATAAAGGGAAACGCAGTACAAACTCAATATAAACCCGATCTATTGGTTGAAAAAGGAAAGAAAGTGGGGACTGGGGGACAAGTCAACAGAGTAAGTCCAGCACTAGATTTGCTAGCCTCACACAGTATAAGGTGGCTATACCGAACAAAAATGGGACCAACCCAGATATCCTGTTCTGATGTTTGTTGCCCCGAGCCACTCTTATGTAATGCCACTGGTAAAATGTAGCAGTCGCACTATTAAAAGTAAGGACACGTTAAACCAATATTGTTTTCAATGTAATGCCTCCAGTAATATGAATCAATGGCACTTCTTTACATGTCCTGCTAAAATTTCCCATTAAGATATGTTGGTTCTTTTCGTTAGAAATGCAACTGTCCTAGTCCGCCTACTCTCCCGTGCCCAAAGTAATGTCGTATTTAACGGTTATCATAGTTAATCCTAATGTCCACACTAATATCTAGCAATGCCACTGCTTTAGAAATTGCTATTGTCCTTGTAGGATTGCCATTCAGATAAGGAACATGCTTCTTTTCATTTGGTGCATGTTTCATCACTTGTTAGTCACCCTCCTTTCCACTTTTTTGTGCAAACAGAGATATACATTTCACGCTCGATCTTAGTTGAACTGCACAAATGATATCCAAATTATAGTTGAACATTCCAGGAGCTTCACAACCAACCTTGATGTTGCTCAATTTTATTGCAACTAATGAAGAAGAAACTCTGTGGGTTTCGTTTTCTGATGGAAATGGAACCGGGACTGGAGCCCTTTTCTTAAAAAATTGAAGAAGAAGCTTCTAGCTCATGGGACATTGCTTCATTTTAGGTGAACTGCACCAAAAGTTCCCATGAATTGAATCATCCATGTTGGTGACTGAAAGAGCCAGCTTCAGCATGCCAGTCTAAGCACCCCCGGCCTTCATCCTTGCGACGCGCGGTACATCTTGTTTGCCACTTGCTCGACCCTAGTTTCACTGATAAAATGAAGTAATAATACAGTTAAAATAGAGCGAGTGTCATCTCTACCATTTCATTTCCAATGTAGATAAAGAAAGTGCTTCTCTTTGTTAAAGTGTGATTCATCAACTAGTCCGATTGTTCATGTTTAAGCGTGTCTGCAAACTGGGGTGCTTAATTTTAGTTGATATGTACAAAAATAGAGATTTGAATGTCTCAACGCGCCTCCTTGTACTACCGCTGTACACTGATGTTCATCACTGGCAGAAGGTGTATCTGGGAGACTTGGGACGATGTCCAGTATGAGGCGTACCGTATGAGGCGTCGCAGGGCCCATCTCGCCCTCGCAGCATGGCATACTATGATACTATCGCAATATTTTTCTTCTATTTAGTTTGTGTGTTTCATCAACTAGTGCCACTATAATGTAATCATGCTTTTTCATTATTTGTGCAAACAAGGTTATTCAGCTGCACTTTGGTGGAACTGCACAAATGCACGTATGGAACCGGCATATATGCAGAGTGCGAGATGTGCCAAGTAAAAATTACCGACACCAACCATGCTGCATGCACGCATTGGCATCCACCACCACCAGTGGGATGTGTGGCGCTCTCTGTGGACGGATCTTTCTCGGCAGCAAATCCTCTAACCAAATACTAGTAGCTTATATTGGCAGTTTTCTAGGGAGTACTTTTTTCTGAAAGAAGCACCAATCTATTTTTCTTTATTTGTACACTGTGTCACAATTTTGACCCAAAGGTCCAGAGCTATTTTAGGGTGATTGGCGTAGTACTCGGAGACTGATTATAAGCATGAGTTTCATTAGCTGTCACACTAATTGTAAGCATGAGCAGGTGGAAGATTAGGTTAGTGTGAAGCTTACCTTAAACCCTACCGCCGCTGTTGAAACGAGGCGAGCGTCGAGGGAACCGTGGAGAACGGCATGGAAGCGATGTTGCGCCATCCGGCCTCCTCTTGCGGTGGGAGAACGAATACTCCTGTGGCTCCGGCTGGCTCTGCACCCTCACGAATGGCACACCATACTCAATCGATTCGTTATCCTCTGGGTGCTCGACCTTCGACCTGTACGCCCACCACCTCCGCCTGACTGTCGCCTCGGGCGAATCTGTCTGCTCCATCGCCCATAGGAGATACTCGATGAACTCGTAGGACTGCGGCATGACTGCTGCCGAGGAGTACATGTACATCGTCGCCCTCATCGCCGCCGTCTCGCTCTTTCACATACATTGCCACATGGCCCGCACCGTCCTCGAAATCTCCCACTCATTGTCAAACCAACTAAGGATCTCCTTCAACCTGGCTAACTTTTCCTGGTCGCCGCCGGTGATCTGCCTGATTTGCTGCTGCATCCTCTCCATAGATGTCCTTCTGAGTGGTCCGGTGCTAGCTTTGGAAGATGGGAGGAGAGACGGTGGTCTTGCAATAGAGAAGAGGGGGAGGCGAGACAGTGGTTTTGGAATGGAGATGATGGAGAGGAGAGGAGGTGGTTTTGCAATGGAGAAGATCAGAAGAGGGAGAGGCGAGACGGTGGTTTTGGAATGGAGATGATGGAGAGGAGAGGAGGTGGTTTTGGAATGGAGATGATGGAGAGGAGAGGAGGTGGTTTTGCAATGGAGAAGATCAAAAGAGGGAGAGGCGAGACGGTGGTTTTGGAATGGAGATGATGGAGAGGAGAGGAGGTGGTTTTGCAATGGAGAAGAGGGAGAGGAGCGTGCGACAACGATTTAGGATTGGGCGAGAGGGCCGGCGCGCTGTGAATGGATCAAAATCAAAATCAATTTACCCTTCAATTAAGAAAGCGACCCCACATTAACTAGTCTCCCTTTTATTCTGGGTCATAATTGACCATGATTTTCGCACATAAAATATATGTTATACATTGCAAAAATAATATAATTTGAAAATACATTCAGATACGAACCAAACGATACAATTTTTGATGACATGCATTCATAGTTTGCTTGTCAAATACAGTACGTGGTCAAACTTTGACCCAAAATACGCAAAACAATAAAAAAATACTTCCAAGACCAGTTCCGCTCTTCTCCTCTTAAACCACCGCCGCTCGTCTCCTGTTCCAATCTAAATCCAGCGCTGCTCCTCTCCTCTTCTATTTCAAAACCATCGCCCCTCCTCTCCTGTTCCAGTCCAAAACCAGCGTTGCTCCTCTCCCATTCTAATCCAAAACCAGCGCTGCTCCTCTCCTCTTCCATTCAAAAAACACCGCCGGCGAGTGAAGGTGTTGTGGAGAAGTAGATCGATGGAGGAGTACAACCGATACGTGAGGATCGCAGACGGCGACCCTGTGAAGCTAGCTAGGATGTTGGAGATACAGTCTTGGTTTGACAACAAGGACCAACTAGCGGCGACGGCGACATCCATGGCCAAATATATGCAACAGAGCGAAAAGGCGGCGATACTCCCGGAGGGAGTCGCGCTGGAGTACATAGAGCTGCTCCTCTGGGCCATGGAGCAAACAGATTCACCGAATCCGATCGTGAGGGAGCGGTGGTGGGAGTATCGATCCCAGATGGATCATCCACCAGAGATTGAAGGATCGAGCATCTACAGGGTGCCGTTTGTGAGGGTGTCCTGCCAGAGCGAGCCGGTGGAGTCTTCATTGACCGAACCCAACTACAAGAGGAGAAAAGCAGTTGGCCCGATGACGCTTCCCCGCCATCGTCTCCCTCGCCGCTCACATCGTCTCATAGGGCGGTTGTCTGCCGCCGAGGAATAAGATGGGGTTCCCCCCCACCCCAGCCCAATAGTCGGGCAGGTTGTGAATTGTCAGGAGGAGCTTAGGGTTGTCAGTATTTGCAGGTTGTGAATTGTGTTTTCTGTTGTGTATTTTGAGAGTACTTTCAGATATGAATGTCTTTTGAATTTCAGATTTTCAGTATTGAGCATATGAAGAATTATATGAATTCTACAGATCTATTTTTAGCACTTAAAAAATGTAGTTTCATAGGAGTATAAAAGTGCAGACGAAAAGAAACTGCAAGTTTCAGTTTCAGATAAGAAACTGCAAGTTCAGTTTCAGATAAGAAACTGCAACTTTCACAGGCAGAGCATTTATATTAACACGGCCTTTTCAAACAGGGTTAACATCATGTTGGAAGTTTTATTCATGGTCGAAGATGGAATTACCAGCCAGTTAACATCATGCTGATCAACATTCATGCATAGCACATATTCATATGATGCACAGTAAAAATGCCCACACAATGTCGAGTGTGCGAAACACAGAGAAAGCGAGGGACGAAGTTTTGGCAAGTGTTGGACGTGGTTTTGGACTGCCCCGTCTAGGTTTTCATTTTTAACATGCGCAGCCCACGACCTCGGATGGGAGGGCCTGTTTGTATTTTCTTAGGGCCGTCATGTCTCGACCGGCCTATGGACCTCCCATCCGAGGTTTCATTTTTGGCAGCCCAATTTATGTATTTTTTTGAAGAAAACGCAGAGGTCTGTTCTATTTTTCTATATAAGAATAGGAACGCCAGGTACAACTTATGTTTCCCTTCTAACTATATTATATATATTTGAATTATTATATATGTTATTATATATTATTTTTATTGTCATCATATATTTAACAGATACTTACATATGTAAGAAAACAATATCCCACATCTTATTAACTTATAAAAAAAATTTGTTAACAAATAAAATCCTGGATTGTTTTGGCACGAAAATCCTAGTGATTGTGTACAAAAGCTTGGTAAGATTTAAGGACGAATGTAATAATATCACTTATTATTTAAATATATTTATAAACAAATGCTCGGCCCTTTTTTTATTTTTTGATAACATTGCTGGCCCAACCCAACATTATAATTAGAATCAGCCCAGCAAAATCGTGTATTTCGAGAAAGTGCAAATAACTTGTAATTTTTTTAGGAAATAAAATAAATGGGCCGCATGGACGCTACATTAATTGTTCACCCAGCCCAACTAATGGCTGTAATTCAAAAACAAGATCAAATTGACTGTAAATTCTACCGCGCAAAAAAAATTGTAAATTCTGAAAAAATGGGTTGAATATGTGCCACATTTTTGAAGGCTGAAACGTGGGCCAATAGGTCGAAGCCAACGCAAGTCGTTCTCAATTTAGTCAACAAATGATTCTGACATGTTAGCCGTTGGATTTACATCCAACGACCGGTATCCATCTTCAATCTCTCGTCTTCTTCCTCCAGCGCCGCTGGGACCACCTCCCGCCTCCTGCTGCTAGCAGCTCTTCTTAGCACGCTTCGCCATGAAGCGCTACTCCACCGTTGGCCAGGCCATCCCTCCACCCCTCCACACCTCCTGTTCTTCTCCACCGACTGCCGAACCACACCGCACTAGAACCAGTTAACCCTCGTACACCACTCCGTCTGCGACTCTACTCCCGCGTCTTCCCATCTCCGGCTCGTTGCTGTCTGGGGCCTCGCCGTTGTCCACCACCTTGGATGCGCTCGGCGCGGCGTGGTAAACGTGGTCAACGAACGACACCATCGGAAGTAGACTATGCCTGGAGTGGCTGACAGCTGAGTCCACGGCCGCACACAAGGAAATGCTTCCTTATTACGCGCAAAATAATGATTCCTCCACCGGACATCTGGGACCCACCGGAAGGGCCTCCGTATTTCGCGAAAAAAATGTGCCCCCCGCTGACTTGTCGGACCCACCAGCTATCTTCGCACGCAAGGAAGTGCCTCCTTATTAGGCACAAAAAAAATGAATACTCCCCCTGCCAGCTGGAACCCAACATACTAGGAGGCTGACTTGTGGGCCTACCAAGTTGACGGGGACGGAGGACTTTGTCAACTTAGTCAATATGAACAATTCTACCTCCTGTTACCGTACGATGTTCATCCAACGGTTGTAGTGCTTCTTCAACCTCTGGTCTTCTTGCTCCAGCCGCCCAAACCAGCGCCGGTCGTGTCGCATGCTCCTGCCTCCCGTGGCCGGCTGTGATGCCGCGGAAGCCTCACCGCCCCCTATTACTCCCACCGTTGGCCAGGCCATCCCTCTACTCACCCACACCCCCTGTTATTCTGCGGAGACAGCAGCCTCACACCACAGCCGAACCAGTGAACCCTTGTACTCCTCTTCGCGTGGGCATCCACTGCTGCGTCTTCCCTGGCTCCGAGTCGTCCCCTTCCTAGGCCTCGTCGTCGTCCACCGCCGTGATGCTCTCGGCACGGCGTGGTCAACGTGGTTAAGGAACGACTTCCATCGGACGTGGACTATACGCGGAGAGGCTGACAGCTGGGTCCACGGCCGCAGCAAGGAAGTTCCTCCTTATTACGCGGAAAATAATGATTCCTCCACCTGACAGCGGGGACCCACCGGACGGGCCACCGTATTTCGCAAAAAAAAGTTTCCCCCTGACTGCTGGGACCCACCAGCTACATCTTCGCACACAAGGAAGTGCGTTCGGGTAAAAAAACAATTCGCCCCCCTGACTGCTGGGACCCACCAGCTACATCTTCGCACACAAAGAAGTGCATCCGGGCAAAAAAACGATTCGCCGTCCTGACTGCTGGGACCCACCAGCTACATCTTCGCATGCAAAGGAAGTGCGTCCGGGCAAAAAAAACGATTCTCCCCTCTGACTGCTGGGACCCACCAGCTACATTTTCGCACGCAAGGAAGTGCCTGACAGTCGGGACCCACCTGGTCGAAGCGTACGTAGCGTTGTCATTTTGGTCGCGAACGTGTACGTACATATATACTGGTCGATGTAGAGGCGCGCACGTGTCGTAGTAGAGGCGCGTACGTGTCGTAGTAGAGGCGCGCACGTAGTATGTACACGTACATACAGCGGCCAGGGTGCAAGAAAGAAAATACGGCCATGTACGTACATACGGGCGGGGTCTCGAACGCCTACCCGCCCATACATACGGCCAGGGCTCGTGTACATGGCTGGGTCGGAACGGAGAAACATAGTCGTCATGTTCATGGGGAGGCAACGAAATGTGTCGTGTTCATGGGGAGGCAACGGAATGCGTCGTGTTCATCGGGAGGCAACGGAACGTGTGGAGCCAACCGGCTTGGATGGAACAGGCGATGGAAACGAGGCATGGCGTACCGTAGAACGGAGGAAACGGCCTTGTGTTCGACCGGCCACGTTCAGAACAGGGTCATGTTGATCGGGAGGGGTGTGGCGTATCGCAAAACGGAGGAAACGGACCTCCTACGGTCGAAACGGGGGTCCTGTTGATCGGGAGGGGTGTGGCGTACCGCAAAACGGTGGAAACGGACCTCCTACGGTCGAAACGGGGGTCCTGTTGATCGGGAGGGGTGCGGCGTACCGCAAAACGGACAAAACGGACTTGTGTTGAGGAGCGCTACGGTCGAAACGGGGGTCCTGTTCATCAGGAGGGGTGTGGCGTACCGCAAAACGGGACTCCACGGGATACTGTTCATCTCCACCGTCGACGTCCTCCAGCCTCCATGGGCTCCTGTTCATCCAGCCTCCACCGCGCGCTACTCCACCGGCTACTCTTCAACCACCCCTTCACGGGCACCCCCTCCATCGTCTACTGTTCATCCAGCCCTCCACACCACGGGGTCCTGTTCAACCACCCCTCCCGGCCACCCCTCCACCATCTACTGTTCATCCAGCCCTACACACCACGGGGTCCTGTTCATCCAGAGGCAACGCCACCGCTCACTGTTCATCCAACCCCCCCCCCCTCTCGCAACACTCACTGTTCATCCAATCGACCGGCTTCAGTTAGCAGCAGTAGCGAAGGAATCGCTCCATTGGGTTCAGTTAACAACCATCGATCGATCGCTCGGGTTCAGTAACGCGTAGCCTGCAGTGCAATCGTTTGGGTTCAATTAGAGCCCAACGCCTCGCTCGGGTTCAGTTAGAGCCAACGCCTCACACACACATGCGTACGTGTATGAGAGAAACACGTATCGCTCGGCCCCCGACCTCCCACCGTAACCGGCAACTTCCCGAAATTTTCCTCCCCCTCGCTTCTACCATGGTTTTTTCCATCATGAACGGCCCAAAGAATGTCATGCAGCTGCGTCTCCGGCCCGCCCAGGACGAAAAACCCATTTTCTGTCATGATTTTTTGTCATAGAAGTAGGAGCCCACCACATCTATGATGATACCGGGTTTTGTCACAATTATCGTCATAGAAGTGTCATATGTATGACAGAAAAAAAAATTCATTCGGCCTAAAATGTCACAGATATGTCTTTTTTTTGTAGTGTAGGCGTTTGCGACCAGCAAGGCGTCTTCCTCCATGGCGACGGGAGACGGCGAGCCGGGGGTGGCCGGCGAGCATGGGGGGCGAGGGCGAGTGCGCGGGGGCCGAGGGGCGAGCGCCCGGCGGCCGAGGGTGAGCGCATGGCGGCCATGTTTTCGTGCACGGATCTGATGCGCGTTGGGGAAGAAAGGGAAGAGAATCAGACGGCCCAGCATGGTTCAATCTCGTGCATGACCGGCTCAAATTTGGGCCGGCGCATAGTAGTGCCCGCTGTTCCATCATTTTTATGTAGCATTACTCGGACCCTTGATTTACTTTGGCCTTGTGTTATTAGTCCGCCAAATCTCAAAAAAAAAAAAAGATCGCCGGTGTCGTTGAGTCAACCCCGAGTCCACGCGCACAGACGCTGAGTCTTCTTGTCTTCCTGCCACGTCTCCTCTGTACTATTACCACCTCGGGCACTCGCCAGATCTGTGCAAGGTGAGATCCCCACTTGGCATGCCCTCCTACTTGTTGCTCCTCTCTCAAGCCGGCCGTGATGGATATTTAGTTCCTTTGTGGTTTTGAGTCAGAGAAAAGCATGACTAGTTGGCAACACTACTGCACGTTCATAGTAACTGCAAGAAAAAAAAATCATATGTACCACTTCATTTAAACTCCTTGCTTTTTCTCTAGCTATATCTATGTCTTATATTTTCTTCTCACATTTTAAAATATAAAAATAGATGGTCTGAATTTGGCTAATGTGGACTGGTCGACAGATGACAGAGCTTTTTGGGGCCTGGATCGATCCTGGGATTCACTTGTTGAGTACAAGGTGCATGCATGTGCTATCTTTATAAATCTCTTGTAGTGTGTTGTGGCCCAGGAAGAGATAAGGAGAGAAGAGAACAGCTCGACGGGGGAAGAACAGAAGGGACAACAAAAACATTGGTCATTGCTGCTGTGTTGTTGCAACGCATGAACGAAGAATGAAGAAAGATGAACGAGAGAGGATAAACAGGAAAAAAGAAGAGTGGGTGCTACATTCTTGGAAAGCTTTCTCATACTTACCATCCACAATTCGAGGGTAACCTTCTATTTAGTTCCAAACTATCATTCACAAGATTTATTATATTCCTGTAGCCCACCGCCTTAGGGTTGACCACATTTGGATGCATATTGGGGACTAGAAAGAGGATAAGCGACGACACGGGTGGGCCGTAGTGTTTAAATAGAGGACATTGACATGTGTGTGAGAGATGTCTCGAGCCATACTTATTATTGGGCTATGGTTCTGTGACATTTTATTCTCCCCATTGCAGTGCACATGCATGTTTGCTAATTAAAATTGTAAACTTTGTAAGGGGTATCTTTTAATTTGGTGGATTACACAGATCCACGCACCTCTCCGTCTACACATTGTTGTTTTTATGGAACAACCAAGCCTTGCCAACTTCCAAATTTCGCCCTTGGTCTGTGAATTGTTCTGCAGAGTCCAAGCAACGAATGTCCGTGTACTTTATTTGTTCTTTCACTACTTCCTTTCGTCTCTCTTCTTCGGGCCCTGTATTGGGAACCATTCTTTTCCCGGTTCCCGTTAGAATAGCATTCTCCTTCCATTCTGCCAGACTTAGAAAATGATGAACAGGGTCATGGAATTCATCATCATGGATATAATTAATTGCTCAATCCTTACATTGAGTCGCTGGTCAACAGGTTTTAACCTGGTAAAATTGGAACTGAAACTCTGAAGGCATCTTGGACGACATTGTCCTTCCAAACCAGTTAGTAAAAATTGGACATATTGACGAGTACCTGCAAAACCCACAATCTACGATGTAATTAAACGTACACTAAAACTACACTAAAGTTTTATACTATAATCTTACACTAAAAATTCTATATTACTCCTACACTAAAATCTTATACTATAATTTTACACTAAGAATTCTACACTACTCTTACTCTAAAAATTCTACATTACACTTACACTAAAATCTTACACTAAAATTTCTACCCTACTCTTACAACAACTATAGCAGACCCCGCATCCCGCCGACCCGCAAAACGCGTTTGCAGTTCACGGAAAAATGGTTTTGCAGGCCGACGCGAACAGCCGAAGAGGTAGACCCCACAAAGCCGACCCATAAAAGAGCATCTTCCGCGAATATCCTCTTTTACAGGTGGGCTTTGCGGGGTCCAGTCTGGTGCCGCTCATTTTCACATTTGAAGAACACCCTGTCGGTGTGAAAACCGGCGGATCTCGGGTAGGGGGTCCCGATCTGTGCGTCTAGGCTGATGGTAACAGGAAACAAGGGACACAATGTTTACCCAGGTTCAGGCCCTCTCGATGGAGGTAAAACCCTACTTCCTGCTTGATTAATATTGACGATATGAGTAGTACAAGAGTAGATCTACCACGAGATCGTAGAGGCTAAACCCTAGAAGCTAGCCTATGATGGTATGATTGTAATTGTGATCGGTCTTCTAAGGACCAACCTCTCCGGTTTATAGACACCGGAGAGGGCTAGGGTTTACATGGAGTTGGTTACAAGGAAGGAAATACAATATTCGGATCGCCAAGCTTGCCTTCCACGCAAAGGAAAGTTCCATCCGGACACGGGACGGAGTCTTGAGTCTTGTATCTTCACGCTTCAATAGTCCGGACGATGTATATAGTCCGGCTGTCCGGATACCCCCTAATCCAGGACTCCCTCAGTAGCCCCTGAACCAGACTTCAATGACGATGAGTCCGGCGCGCAATCTTGTCTTCGGCATTGCAGGGCGGGTTCCATCTCCAAATACTCCAAAGTAATTATCGAACACTTAGATCGTGTCTGGATCCGCGAGGTGATTCTCACACACCATTGTAGGGAACATAGCATAAATCTGATCTGTTGGCAATCTTCGTACGTCGTGCCTTTGCATCGTGGCCCGGTTCAACACGAACCGGTGTTTCTCGCCCCACCTCGACTCGCGTTGCGAGGCGGTTTTATTGGCATGTCCTGTCAGGGCAGAGATCGTGTTCCTCTTATTACGGGATCTTCCATTAATACGGGCGTGCGTAACCCCACGACGACCGTTGGCATGACTCTGTTTGCTGTTAGATAAGCCTCAAGCGGTCACCCTGAGGACTCTTGATATTCACCCCCTTTATAAAAGGGGCTGAGGCCTATGCCTCTTTTCCACCTCCCTCGCGCCTTGTCACACCTCGAGTTCTAACACCCGAGACCTAAGCTCCAACACCCCAGATCCTCCAATATGTCCGGATCCAACCCTCAAGGCCGGTGGGTGGCCTCCTCGATTCAAGAGGAGGACATTGTGAAGCTTAGGGAGGTCGGATATCTGACCGCCGACATCCAGCACAGGCTTCATGCCCAGGGCAGGTCATCCCTGCACCAGAGCGCAATGAGAGCGTCGTGTTTGTTCCTCACTTCCTCCGCGGCTTGGGCCTCACCCTCGATCCTTTTGAGGGGGCTCATGTTCTATTATGGGTTGGATTTTCATGATCTAGCTCCGGACGCTATCCTCCATATCTCGTCGTTTATTATAGTGTGCGAGGCCTTCCTCCACATCACCCCACACTTCGGCTTATGGCTCAAGACCTTCAATGTGAAGCCGAGGATGATCGAGGGGCGACACACGGAGTGCGGAGGTGCCATAATAAGCAGGAACGCCGATGCCCCATGGCCAGAGGGTTCTTCCCCCGAAGTATCCGATGTATGGCAACAGAGGTGGTTTTATGTTACGGCTCCCAGAGGCACAAAGTGGGTGGCCGCCCCCGAGTTCCGCTCGGGCCCTCCATCACAACTGGCGTCTTGGACCGACGCAGGACGGAATTGGGGGCCCGCTGGTGATGTACCAATACTGCAGAGCCGCATCCAGGAGCTTCTTGAGAGGGACATTAACCTTGTCAGCATAATGCAAGTGATGTTAATCCGACGGACGTTGTCGTGCCAATGCCGGCCTCTCCGGACGTGGGAGTTCAATCCAGAGGGTCCGCGGACTGTTAAGCACTTCTTCGGCTTGAAGCTCGAAGGGATGTGTAAATTATTCTTCAGACCACGAGTAGAGTGTCCAGACACCACCGAGGATGCGGGCCTAAGCTGCAATCGCCTAGATACCCAAGTAAGTAACCTTGATACCGGACACTTTGTTTTATATTTGTCATAGTTGTTATTCTGAAAATCATCCGTGGCCAGGAATGGCTCAGCAAGGCGGAGAGAATCAGGTGTCCAGCGCCACTTCCCGAAGGCTCGCCTGGTCCCACCATGGCCAAGATGCTTGACCGGGTACTCAGCAAAATGCCTTCAGGGAAGGACAAGGGGAAGAACGAAGAAACCGAACTTCACACGCTGCGCATCCGAACCGGGGGAATTGTTACCTCCCCTGAGGAGGATAGTCGGGAAGGGAAGGCTAAAGCCTCCTCCCAGCGCGGGAAGAAAAGGGCCGCCTCCAAAGACTTGGAGACGGAGATGCCCAAACCAGGGAAAAAGGTATCACCAGGGGCCTCTGCCCTGACAGGCACCCTCACCGCGTCATGCCCGTCAATGGGCCAGCCCTCCACCGAGCTGTAAGTTAATCGTTAATTCGAAGGTACTGTGTTTCTCCGAGACCAATAACGAGGATTCGTCTTTTGCAGTCCGGCTAGCAGCTCTTCTCAACAGAGTTCGTCTTTGGGGGGTCTTCCTCCAGAGATGATGGAGAGCGAGACCCCACCCACCTCTCCGCCTCATGAAGCGGGCGACACCGAGGTGTTGTCAAGGAGGAGTCCGGATCTGCCGAAGCCGGAAGCCAATACGTCAGCCACCCTGAGCCCGGAGCGTTTGGCTCCCGTGGGGCGCGATGTGAAGGGTCTGGCACAGTTCGATGTCCGACCGGACATATTGACAGGCCTTCTGGAGCAAGTTGCGCTCTCAGAGGAGCACCGCTCATTAATGAGCGCGATGCTCAAGAACATTTCATCCACCACAAAAGGTTTGAATGAAGCATTTACGAGCCGGCTCAAAGGCTTTGAGGTATGTAGTGAAAAATACACTATTTTTTGGCTGTCGGGCACGCGCTAGATGTGCTCCATATGGATAGTAGCCCCTGAGACTCTGGTTGCCTGCCCTAGGCGGCAAACGGGGGATCATATACTAATGATTGTGTTGTGCATATGCGCAGGTATCTAAGGGTCCGGCAGCCGACCAGCCCGTTGAAGTTGCCGAGCTAAGGAGGCAGATCGGATCTATTGATGCCGATATCACGCTGGTGAACGAGCGGTTGAACGAGTCACAAGGTATGTGCTCTACCTTCCTTATTATGTTGTATAGGAAAATATGAGAGCAGCATAATATTAATGCATATGTTCGGACTGCAGATGGTGCTGCTGCCATGGAAGCCCTGAGGGCGGAACTTGCCCAGGCCAAGGAGCAAGCTCGGGTTAGCAATGCGGCTGCCCTAAAGGTGGCCGAAGAATTGAGAGCCGAACAGACTGCTCATCGCCGAAGCAAGGAAAAGATAGCCGAAATGGCTGTGGAGTTAAAAAAATGTCACCGACCGGTATGAACTCCTTGAAAAGGAGAATAAGGCTAGTTCGGCCGATCTGAACAAGGCACTTAATGCCACCAAGGAGATGCGGACCGAGGTCAGGGGTGTGCTGGAGGAGCTTCAACAGGCCGGTAAAATCGCGGTGGGGGCTCCTACTTACTGCGGACGAAGTTTTTTGATCCTAAGTATGCTCCCCTGGATGGACGCTGGAGTCCGGCAGATGCGTATGCGGACTTGGCGAAGAGTACAGCTGATGCAGCCAAGTTTTTCGAGGATCAAGGTGATAAAGAAGTGGAGAGGCTTTTTTGGTCGCAATTCAATGCTCCCGCGAGCCCGCTACCGTTAAGTGAGAAGATGGCTGCTGTGGCGGAGCTTCACAAATTGTCCGGGCTTGCCATGCGGTCTGTAGTAGACCATCTTTGGCCAAAGGGGCCTAAGCCGGACAGTTACTTTGGCTTGGTGCAACAGTTCCTTGGGGCCGTACCCCAGATCGATGCCATTAGAAGGTCGGCGTGCATAGCGGGTGCACGAATGGCCCTTGCCCACGTTAAAGCATATTGGACAGATATGGAGGCCACCGTTGTAGCAACCCAGAATCCGGTGGGAGGACAGTATCCGGCCGAGCACTATTTGGCGCAGGTAATAGAAGGTGCCCTCTTAATAGAGGCGCGGTGCTCGAAGAATGTCTTATTCGAGTGACAGATCGAACCATTATAAAAACAATGTTATTTTGGTTGTAAGGCTATATTTATACTTTTTGCCTGAAAGTATTATTGTGTCTCCTGTCCGGCCGTTTTTATATATATATATGTAATCCGAAAGTTAGCAGTCGTTGGCTTCAGCCCCCACGCATACAATGCGGGGGTGTTCGTGAAAAATATGCATAATCACACTTGATCTAATGTCTTGGTCCATTAAGGAGGTGATCGCACGTCGAACTAGGCAACCGGACTATATAGCTGTAACACTTTTGCTTAGCCATGGGAGTCTAACGGCGGGGCTACTATATAGCCCCTGGTACCTTCGCGTACATCCGAATACGGGCGTGGGTGTACATGACCGGGAAACGGTCCTTCGTTAATGCGAAGGGATTCTAAAGATTTCGATAAGTCTTCGAGTGGTTGAACAGTCTCTCGCTCTATCATGACAGTCGCTTTTCGGCTTTCTCTACTGAGGTGCTCATCCAGAATAACCAGTGCACAATCGCAGTAGTTATCCTTTGGCCGCCTTAGCCGATAAGAACGAAACATAAGGCGGCAAACCCAGGAGCCGGGCAAACCCAACATTTGACCAAAGACATGATTCGGAGCTGATGCATATAAGGCCAAACTCGTGACGCCGAACACTCCCGAAGGTATTCGAACTTTATAACAGAAAATGGGCTGAAGAAGGCCCATTCATTATAAACCCTGTAGTTACAGGTACGTGCATTAGTCTGCCGGGGCGAAATGCCAATAATGGCAGTATCCTCTGTGGGTATGGAACCCATGGAATGTTTTAACAACAAGAGGCAGTAGAAAAGGTTTACACAGGGGCTTAATCTAAAGAGAAACCTTTTGAGCGGGGCCCTGCTACACATCTGCGCCTTTGTCTCTTTGTGCCATATCCTGGAAGGGCGTCGCGCAAATGTTGTCTGTAAAGAGGAAAACTCATGTAGAAGAGTACAACATAAGTATGCGATGAATAGTAAAAGTGTAAGATGTTGGCCTGCCAATAAGGTTGAGCCAAGTGTGGGGCTATATTAAATATCTACAGCCCCTGGTGTCCTCTATGGGATTACATATACAGTGCCCTGGTTTAGTTTTATCTGGGCTGCCGGACTCGTCTAACCGTGTCTGTGGTCTTAATGACCAGTCATGCTTTCTGATATTGGAGGCCGCTTATAGTCCGGCCGCTAGGGTCGTCGCGTGTTCCTCTGCGCGTGAAGAGCGCTCTGTGTTTCCGTTAATGGTGATGACGCCATGTGGACCGGGCATCTTGAGTGTAAGGTAGGCATAGTGCGGTATTGCGTTGAAGCGGAGGAAGGCCGCTCTTCCAAGCAATGTGTGATAGCTGCTTTGGAATGGTGCGATGGTGAAGAGTAGTTTTTCGCTTCTGGAGTTGCCTGGGGAGCCGAATGTTACCTCCAGTACGACGGAGCCCCTGCCGTAGGCTTCAACGCCTGGTATCACCCCTTCAAAGGTGGTGTTGCTTTGGCTGATTCTGGATGGGTCTATCCCCATTTTGCAGACAGTGTCCTGGTATATTAAATTGAGACTACTGCCGCCGTCCATAAGGACATGGGTGAGATGGTATCCGTCGATTATTGGGTCAAGCACCAAGGCCTCTGATCCTCCACGCCGAATACTAGTCAGGCGGTCCGTGTGATCGAAGGTGATCGGACAAGCCATCCAGTAGTTAGGTGTGGGTACGATGGGCTCTATAGCGTACGCGTCTTAGAGCACGCGTTCGTGCCTTCTCGTGGATGTGTGAGTCCCGTGGATCATGTTTACTGTTTTAACCTCTGGTGGGAATTTTTCTGTCCACCAGTGTTCGGCTGGCGAGGTTCATCCTCGTCTTCACTTGGTGTTTCCCTTCCCTTGTGTACGGCGTTTAATTTGCCGACCTGCTTGAAGACCCAGCACTCTCTGTGCGTGTGGTTCGCAGGTTTGTCGGGGGTGCCATGAATTTGGCACAGTCTGTCCAGGACTCTGTTCAGACCGTATGGTCCCTCTTTACTTCCTTTAAGTGGCTTCTTTGACTTATCGGGTCGAGAGCCCCTGAATCCGGCATTTACCGTTGTGTTGTCCGGGCTCTCTTCCTTGTTATGACGTTTGTTTCTATTACGCCGTGGCTTCCCGTTGCCATCCCTTATTTCGGATGTGCTGGGATCGCTGGTGCTTTTACGGGCTAGCCAGCTATCTTCTCCCACACAAAAGCGGGTCATGAGGCTTGTTAAGGCTGCCATTGTCCTTGGCTTTTCTTGGCCGAGGTGTCTGGCGAGCCACTCGTCGCGGATGCTGTGTTTGAATGCCGCTAAGGCTTCGGCATCCGGACAGTCGACAATTTGATTCTTCTTAGTGAGGAATCTATTCCAAAGCTTGCGGGCGGACTCTCCGGGCTGTTGGATTATGTGACTTAAATCGTCCGCATCCGGAGGCCGGACATAAGTCCCTTGAAAATTGGCCCTGAAAGCGTCTTCAAGTTCCTCCCAACTCCCAATTAAATTTTCGGGGAGGCTTTTCAACCAGTGTCGAGCTAGTCCCTTTAGTTTTAGGGGAAGGTATTTGATGGCGTGGAGGTCATCCCCACAAGCCATGTGTATATGCAGGATAAAATCCTCGATCCAGACCCCTGGGTCTGTCGTTCCGTCGTATGCCTCTATATTCACAGGTTTAAAACCCTGTGGAAATTCATGGTCCAGTACTTCTTTGGTAAAGCACAGGGGGTGAGCAGCCCCTCTGTATCTGGACGTGTTGTGGCATTGCCGTCGGCTGTTGTTGTGTCAGGTGTTTATTCCGAACTGGTATTCGATTGGCATAATCGTTTTGGTGACCATAGTCCCTCACCGGGGTGTGTCCTTTAGATCCGTAGATGGACCTAGCCGCGCTGACTTTCTTATCCAGGTGCTCACGTAGATCGTGTGCGGCGTCGATAGCCGCTCTGTTGCGGTTATGAAGTGGTACGTCTGGCCTCCTAGGCGTGTTACTCTTTGGTGGAACGGCCTCGTCGTCGAATTCTTGCAGTAGCTTGTGTTTTGGATAGCTCTTTGTATGGCGATCGTCGTAGTATCTTTCTTCAGTGTCTAGCACTTTATTCCATATGCGATTGAGCGTTTCATGTGCGGCTTTGAGCCGTTGCTTCTGCTTCTTTAGACTTCTTGTGGTGGCCATAGGCTTTCTTTGGAGGTTATCTTGTTCCACGCGTGTTTCCGGGATGATGAATGTGTCGTCATCCGGACTTTGTTCTTGTGCTGGTTCGGTTTCATGAACTCGTCCCTCGGGATCATTGTCATCGGGCGTCTGCTCCGAACTGTGTTCGAGGTGACCTGGCTTGTCCTGCTCCATCGCTGGGTCCATATGGTCGTTGTTGCCTTTGGAGTTGACTAGAGTATCGATCCTTCTGGCGCTCTTCCCGCTATTTTTACTGTTGCTGGACTTGGAACGACGTCTGCACTGTCGCTTTGGCTTTTGCCCGGGGGTTTTATCTTTCGGATTGTTGCCGTCGTCCTCCTTGGGTGTATCCACCATGTATATGTCGTGTGACGAGGCAGAAGTCCGATGCCCCATAGATTCTGAATCTTCTCCTGCATCGTCGTCCATACTGTTGATGCCTTCGGAGTCGAAGTCAAGCACGTCGGTTAAATCATCAACCGTGGCTATGAAGTGGGTGGCGGGTGGGCAACGAATTTCTTCGTCGCCTGCTTCCCACTCGAGTCGGACATAGTTCGGCCCGGAGTTTCCTATCAAAGAGAGAGTTTTTAACGAGTTCAGCATGTCGCCAAAGGGCGAGTGCTGGAAGATATCCGCAGCGGTAAACTCCATTACCGGAGCCCAACCAGGCTCGGCGGGCTCAGGAGCGCGCGGACTGGAACCTACAACCGGATACGAGTCCGGGGGTCCGGAGTCACAGGCTTCCTCCGAGGTGAGGCTTGTGTTCGGCTCCATCGCCGATGATTGTGTGGCCTGCGGGCACTACAAGAAATATGTCAACTTGTGACCTTGACTATTGGTCACTGAATGGTCATTGTTTTTCATTTGTGACCTTTTTGTGACCAAAAACAGAAGGTCAAAAGCTGGTAGTCGTAAACTAAAATTAACGACCTTCTTCGGGATAAGGTCGTAGACATTTACGACCAAAACAAAAGGTCATTGAACCAATGACCTTTTGTTTTGGTCACTAGCTGTCTGCCCAGGCCACGTCGGATCCGACGTGGCAAAATTGCGACCAGTTGAAAAGGTCACTGATAAGATTCAGCCCGGTCCGATTAGGTGTCTATATGGGCCGAGCCCATTAATTCAGCCCATTTATTATTATTTTCCTATTATTTTTTGGTCGATTTCATGGGCCTAGCCCAACATTGCAGCATTTTTATTTTTGAGCCGTGGGCTTTTTGTCTCAAGAGTTTCATTTTTTATATATAATGGGTTCACTAGTCAAGTGGGTCCGCGTTGTCAGGTACTGGGTCCTAGCTGTCAGGGCCATATTCTTCAAAAAAATTAATCGAACATAAATAAATAGCTTGTATTTAAATTGGCACACAGAAAATACACGAAATACTTCAAATATTATCAACCGTCAAAGTGCTACATCATATAGCACACATACAAATGTGATCAGCATCAAGATTACAATCAAATAACAAGCTCTACAAGTATACAATCAGATAACAAGCTCTACCAAGTGTACTATCACATGAGCCAAGTTCTGCTAAATCATACTACTGTCAGAATTATCTCCAATGAGCTAGAACTATGCTTCCTCCGACTTCTTTGTCCTGCTACTCGCAAAGAAACATGAAAGGCCAGCATCTGCACGTTATAGAACAAAATGTTTAGGAACAAAATAAAAGTAAATCTAACAACATATTTAATAGTAAATAACAGAATAATGCAATAAATTGGTACAGAGCAAGGTACAGAAATTGAACTTAATGAGACATTTTAGAATCAACTTGATAGTTAACAGTAATGTTTGCATTGGACCTAGAACCAGAACTGAAATCATTTACTCTATCAAGCATATCTACAATGATGCAGCACACAAAAAAAAAGAGATGCACAACAGAGCAGCAGCATATATCACACAACATGGACACTCTTTGAACAAGCATAGTGTTCCGGTCTAAAACCACAGTCAATTTCAAAAGCATGTCGAATAACTAAACATACATACATGTGAATAACTAAACATACATACATGTGTATATAGAAGCAGCAGAAGCAAATAATAACTAGAACATGATAAGATTAGATTCAAGTGATCGTGAGACACCAACATAAGATTAGAATTCACAAGTACACATTAATTGTAATCACTTAGTAGTTATCCGCCTAAGCAAACACAGAAGTACAATGCTTGAGATACATGTATGCAGCAAGAAAAACAGGCAATTTGATGACAGTATGGGCGCACAATAATTCTGGGAGTAAAAAGAATATAAATAATACAACACAATGCTTCAGATACATGTATGCAGCAAGAAAAACAGGCAATGTGATGACAGTATGAGCGCACAATAATTCTGGGAGTAAAAAGAACATAAATAATACAACAATCTCTGGAACACCTAGGTAGTAACTAGTATGGTTGCTTGCTGTTCATGAGTGTCAACCATCTGCATGTGTGTACATCAAAAAGAAAACAACAGGATTCAATTCATCTTGCCCATATACAGCAACCAATAGACATCAAACATCATTAGATTACCACAAACTGAAATACAAAATCACGATGATAGGTCCACATGCTTCTGTTGTCAGCATGATAAATTGATATGCATCGAACTTGCATGATGTTTGATGAACTTTGTGCACTACTGTATTGATATGCATCAGTTCCAAATTGGTTGTGCACTACTGTTGTTAGCATGATAAATTGATATGCACTGCTGTTGTTGCTGCTGTTAAACAAATCACTACTGCTACTCCTGAGAGCAATTCCTACTCCAGCATAGAAAGTTTACTCCTAGGAGTATACTGGAAAATTTTACTCTAGCAGACAAAGAGAAGAGAAGAGGGAAGAGAAAGAATAACTTAACAGCAACAACAAGTCCTATACTACTGTTGTCCTACACTAAACTACTGCAACCAGTACTGATGCAAGCTTAACAGCAGCAGCAAGTGCTATACTACTGTTGTCCAGAGTACACTTAAATGAAATAATTCATTTATTTTTAAAAGTACTGATGCAAGCAATAGACTACACAAAACCTTCATTAAAGGAGTACTCCAATTCATCTTTAAAAAAGTTTATGCAAGCATTAAAGGACTAGTTTCAGTTAATTTTAATTAACTGGGAAAGTTTTAGCTAATTTTACTAAAGGAAAAGGTTTAGTTAATTTTAATTAAAAGAAGAGAAGAGAAGAGAACAACAGAGCAAGCAATGCTACTGCTCCAAGCTAATCTGACTGCAAATCAGAAACTACTGCAAGCAGCTCCATGAAAAGAAGTACTCCAAGCAGGCTACTCCAAGCAGTACAAATTTAATTAATGGAAAAGATTCACCTAGCAAGGTTTATTTGACATGGAATAGTTTATTTGACATGGAGTAGTTTATTTGATACAGTTTGTAGGAGTAAACATCCATCTACTCCATCTACTCATGCAGTACAAATAATCCATCTACAGATGGAACATGAAGCAAAAACAGAACATCTTTCTCATAAATTCGAAGAAAGCATCAATGTGGACAGTAGGAAGATGCAAATACTCCAGCAACAAATTTGGAGTAGGAAATTGAATCTCTAAATACTCCAGGAGCAAATACTGCATTTTTGGAGTGTTAACAAATGTTCAGTAATTTATGGTGTATAACAGCAGCATCACATTAAGAAAGTGGGCTAAATCATCACATTTTCAACTCATTATTAAATCTTTTCAGTGAATAAACTAGTACTACAACCAAACTCAGTGAATTAAGCTACTCCATTTTGAAGTACTCCTCGAGTGCTCAAACATGCAGAGATACAAGTACTACTGCCACATCTTTTCAGAAGTTAACTAAGCATGCAAAGGTGGAGATTTGTACTCCCTGTTTCAATGCAACACCACTCCTACTCGGGCGTGGGGTAGCCCCGGTTGAGCGTGTCGGGTAGGACCGAGGAGGAGGCCGGATCTGGCGGAGAGGAGGATCTCGGGCGTGGGGGAGGCACCATAGGATACCAGCCCATCCACCCATGAGCAGGTTGTGTGGCTCGAGGTCATAGTGCCGGACACCGTGTCCGTGGCAGAAAGCAACGCCCTTGCAGAGCTGGTACATCATGATCTACATGCACAATACCACCAAGTTCACCAACAACAAATCAGTCAATCAAACACCGTTAGTACATCGCGTGCGAAATCTAGGAAACGAACGACAAACGACCAAGATGAGCGGCAGTATGGAGGGGATACCTTGATGGTGTGTGCAGGGACAGCAGTTCCTTGTAGGGATAGCTCCACCTCCTGTACGAGATTGAGACAGAGAAACCGAGAGAGAGAGACGGCCAAATCCGGACAATGCAGACTTGAGTAACACCTCCATTGGCCAAAGCAGCTTGGACAGAATATAAATGCACGGACATTAAGCAACAAACTGGTCAGCATACACAAAGTGTGAATTTGACCTCGTAAATGAAATGTTCTGACATCAAATAGCTCCATTCTACAACTACACAGACCATGCACTAACAGTCTTAAACACAACACCGTCCAGATTAAACAAAACCAGTGCCGGTCTACACTGTTATGGTCTCAAGGCTCAATGATAAATCACAATCCACACATGAGCCAAAGACATGCACATCTCGGACAAGAAGAAACTAAAGTTCAACGACAAAGAGGATCTAGAGCTGTTCCCTGGCAGGCCTGACTCCAAACCCCTGTGCCCCACGATCTGCAATGGTTCCCCTCCTAAGCTGTAAGATAAGCCTCATCATACATATAGATGTAGCACAAATGCGGTAGTACCAGACCAAAAAGGGACAACAACACTTGAATTAGGAAGCCTGATACGTTTAAGGAACGAGTAGTATAGAATCCTAATACAGTAAAGTGGAGCAGCCTACTATTATTAGCAAGCAAAAAGGCTCAGCGCTGAAACTGAACCTAACGGCCAGTTAACTGAACAACACCGGATTTGCAAAACTAATACAACAGAGAACAACGGTGTACTAATAGACTTAACGAGAAACAGGGATTTCATGGGGAGAACTATGAACAGCAATACTAGTAACCCATCTAAAGGAGCACTAATCTACAAAGAACACAGGCTAATATATGCAGGTAATTCGTCAGGAACAGTAATTCCTACAACTCCTATCATCAGGGACACTACATACATGCAAATGACTCGCAAGGAACACAAAATACATAGATATGGTTAGACAGCAAGGTAATCTTTGCATATCCCAAGGCAGAAACACTAACTGTACAGGTCCTTATTCAGAAACACTATATGAATACAGGTCCTTCGCCAGGAAGGCTAGATACATACAGATCCTTGGCCAAGAAGGCGAATACATGCAGATAATTCGCCCGAGACACTAAACAAAGTAGATCCAGCGGCAGGAGCATGATTCAATGTTAGACTGTATTTACATGTGTATATTGTAACGTTGTATACCACCTCATTATATATATATGTGATAGGCCACCCCTAGAGGGTTGTGCCGGTTCCCCCCAAAGCCTATTGTCTTACATGATATCACGCTAGGTTACGTCCGCTTCCGCCTAAAAACCATAAACCGCCGCCGCCGCCACCGCCGCCGCCGCCGTGCCCGCCGCCGCCGTCGCCCGACTGCTATGACGTCCGCCGCTGCGTCCGGCTCCACCGCCACCGGTTTTCTGCCGGCCTCCCTCGCGGCACTTCTCTCGAGGCCGCTGGATGCCGCCTCCCTTCAGGCGCCGATCGGGACACGGAGCGTCGGCTCCCTCTTCGCACTCCCGCCGGCTGCTACTTCGCCCGGGCAGGCGCTTGTGGCCCACACCACCGCCGCCCCGTCAACCGCGGTTGTCACGCCCTCGGCCACTGCGCCGCTGGTGGCGGAGGACGTCGCGCTGGCAGGCTTCGCGGCGTCAACCGCGGCCATCGCGCCCTCTGTCACCGCGCCGGCTGCCCCTCCGACTGTCTCCACGGTGTTCTCACCTCAGCCAGTCTCCTCGATGGGATCGCAGCCGCCGCCGCCGTTTCACTTCGGCCATCTCATCACCATCAAGTTGTCGTCGGACAATTACATCTTCTGGCGCGCGCAGGTTCTTCCGCTTCTTGGGAGTCACTACCTGCTTGGCTATGTCGACGGCTCTCTCCCTTGCCCTCCTGCGCTGGTTGACAGCGTGCATGGTCCGGTCTATAATCCGGCTCACCGTGTCTGGACAGGGCAGGATCAGGCGAACCTCTCCTCCATCCAGGGGTCGCTCTCTCCGGCCGTTGCTGGGCTTGTTGTCTTCGCCAAGACGTCCCACGAGGCATGGACTATTCTTGAGCGCTCGTTTGCGGCACAGTCGCAGGCTCGTGTATCTGGGCTCCGTCGCCAACTTGGGGAGTGTCAGAAGCTTGACTCCACCGCCACTGAGTTCTACAACAAAGTCAAGAGTCTCGCCGACACGCTGGCCTCCATTGGACAGCCCCTCACCGACTCCGAGTTCAACTCGTTTATTGTCAATGGTCTTGATGAGGAGTATGACGCCCTAGTCGAGATCATCAATGAGAGGGGCAACTCCACGCCCATGCCAGCACACGAGGTCTTTTCATGCCTCCTGCTTACTGAGCAACGAGTCGAGACGCGCCGATCCAGGGGCAACGGCGCCCTCTCGGCAAACGCCGCCACCAAGGGTGGTCGCTCCTTTGCTTCATCCAGGGCTCCTTCGGGGCAGTCACCACCACCCGCCTCGGCCCCTCCTCCTACTGCGACGCTACCAGGGGCTGGCGGTCCACGTGTGTGCCAGCTTTGTGGTCGCGATGGGCACTGGGCCTCGAAGTGTCACAAGCGCTTCCAGCGGGGTTTTCTTGGTCTTGGCAATGACGGGAAGGATACACGCAACTTTGCTCATCGGGTCGCCATGGCTGATCGTCCGCCGCCGCAGAAGCCACAGGGACACACTCAGTCCTACTCCATTGATCCCCACTGGTACATGGACTCTGGGGCGACAGAGCACCTGACCAGTGAGATGGGGAAGCTTCACACTCGTGAACCCTACCATGGCTCCGACAAGATCCACACTGCCAATGGAGCAGGTATGCACATCTCTCATATTGGTCAAGCATCACTTCTCACTAGACATGCCAATAGGAGTCTTCAACTTCGCAATGTTCTTCGAGTTCCATCTGTGACACGTAATCTTCTTTCAGTTCCTAAACTCACTCGTGATAATAATGTGCTTTGTGAATTTCATCCTTCTGATCTTTTTATTAAGGATCGGGGCACGAGGGACATTCTTCTTAGTGGGCGGCTCTGCCAAGGTCTCTATCGTCTGGAGCACCCTGGCGTCGCTTGCGTCTTCAGTGGAGTTCGGGTATCTCCGTCACAGTGGCATGCTCGTCTTGGTCACCCGGCCACACCTATTGTCCGGCATGTTTTGCGTCGTCATGAGCTTCCTAGTGTGTCTAGTAATAAAGATGCAGCAGGGGAAGAGTCATCAACTTCCTTTTTCGGAGTCCAGTCGTGAGGTGAAACATCCTTTAGAACTTGTGTTTTCAGATGTATGGGGTCCTGCTCAGACTTCTGTTAGTGGTCATAATTACTATATCAGTTTTGTTGATGCTTATAGCCGCTTTACCTGGCTTTATCTTATCAAACGTAAATCTGATGTGTTTGACATTTTTGTTCAGTTCCAAAAACATGTTGAACGCCTTCTCAAGCACAAAATTGTTCATGTTCAGTCGGACTGGGGTGGCGAGTATCGCAACCTCAACTCCTTCTTTCAGTCGCTTGGGATCACTCACCGTTTAGCATGTCCACATACACATCAGCAGAATGGTTCAGTAGAACGTAAGCATCGTCACATTGTTGAAGCTGGTCTGACTCTTTTGGCCCATGCATCTGTTCCGTTTCGTTTTTGGAGTGATGCTTTCACCACTGCATGTTTTCTCATCAATCGTACTCCCACTCGTGTTTTGAATATGAAGACTCCCATTGAAGTTCTCCTTAATGAACAACCGGACTACACCTTTCTCAAGGTGTTTGGGTGTGCTTGCTGGCCCCATCTCCGTCCATATAACAAGCGTAAGCTCGAGTTTCGTTCCAAGAAGTGTGTTTTTCTTGGTTATAGCTCTCTTCATAAAGGATACAAATGTCTTCATGTTCCCACTAATCGTGTCTACATCTCTCGGGATGGTGTGTTTGATGAGCATGTTTTTCCCTTTGCCAAACTCCCTGTGTCCACTACCGAGCCACCTGTCATGCATTCATCCTCTGTTGCTTCTGACCAATTTGATGATGTTGCATATTCTCCTCTATTGTTGCCTAACCATGGTGCAGGCACTGGTCGTGGGGCTCGTTTGGAGATTCTGGAAGCGCCATCTTCCTCTTCGTCGCCATCGCCTTCATCCTCGGCACCTTCTGTTGTGCATGAGGAGCACATGGCGCCCCTGCATGGCCTCGGTTTCCGTGCTCATGCACGGCCGATCGACGTCCTAGCCCAGTCGCCTCTGGCTTCTGGGCTGCCTTCGCCATCGTCGCGCCCTGCAACCCCGCCGACTGGGCCGGCCTCCTCGGTCCCCATCTCGCCCAGGGCGTCGGGGCAGTCATCACCAGGCCTGGCCTCGCCCGCCTCTGCCTCGCCCAGGGTGTCTGGGCCCTTCTCACCAGGGCCGGCCTCGCCTGCTCTCGCCTCGCCAAGGCCGTCTGGGCCGGTGTCACCGGAGCTGGCCTCGCCCACCCTCGGTTCGTCCATGGCTTCTGAGCCCCTGTCGTCGGGCCAGTCTTCGCCATGCAGCCCGGAGTCGTCTGTCCCGAGCTCGCCTGAGGTGATTCCTGCATCTCCGGCGACCGTCACGTCTCCGTCACCTTCGCCTCCGCCGGCTCCTGCTGCTGCTCTACGTCCACATACGCGCAGTCGGAGTGGCATTTTTCAGCCTAAGCAACGTCACGATGGCACAGTTGCTTGGTTAGCGGCGTGCATGTCTGCTGCTCTCGCAGATCCATCCTCTGAGCCACGCACGTATCAAGCTGCTATGCGCATTCCTCATTGGAGAGAGGCCATGGAGCAGGAGTATCAAGCGCTTCTTCGCAATCAGACATGGACTCTTGTTCCTCCATAATCACGGGTAAATGTCATTGATTCCAAATGGGTTTTCAAAGTGAAGAGGCATTCTGATGGGTCCATTGAGCGCTATAAGGCTCGTCTGGTTGCTCGTGGTTTTCGAAAGCATTTTGGACTTGACTATGAAGACACCTTCAGTCCAGTGGTCAAGCCTACTACCATCAGACTTCTTCTCTCTCTGGCTGTTACTCGAGGTTGGTTTCTTCGTCAGCTTGATGTTCAAAATGCTTTTCTTCATGGTGTCTTGGCGGAGGAGGTTTACATGCGCCAGCCTTCGGGTTTCTCTGATCCGGATCGCCCTGATCATCTCTGTCGTCTGTCCAAGGAAATTTATGGTCTGAAGCAGGCTCCTCGTGCTTGGCATGCTCGTCTTGCAATGGCTCTTCGTGCTCATGGTTTTGCATCATCAACTGCTGACTCCTCATTGTTTCTTCTTCAAAGGCCTGAGGTTACTATGTACTTGTTGGTCTATGTAGATGATATCATTTTGGTCAGCTCCTCTCAATCGGCTGCTACTGCGCTTGTTCGCTCACTTGGTGCTGATTTTGCGGTCAAGGACCTTGGGAAGCTTCATTACTTTCTTGGTGTGGAGGTTACTTCTCGTGCTGCTGGCCTTGTTATGACGCAGAAGAAGTACTCTCTGGATTTGTTGCAGCGAGCTGGGATGCTTAAGTGCAAACCGACGACTACACCCATGTCTACCACTGATAAGCTCAATGTTGTTGATGGTGAGCTTCTTTCTTCTTCTGATGCGACCGAGTACCGGAGTATTGTTGGTGGGCTCCAGTACTTGACGATCACGCGACCAGACATTTCCTATGCTGTTAACCGAGTCTGCCAGTATCTGCAGTCACCCCGTGACACTCATTGGTCTGCTCTTAAGCGGATTTTGCGCTATATTCATTTCACGGTGGCTCATGGTTTGCATATTCGGCCGTCTGACTCTGGTTGTCTTTCAGCATATTCTGATGCAGACTGGGCTGGCAATCCGGATGACAGGCGATCCACGGGGGGTTATGCTGTCTTCTTTGGCTCTAACCTGATTGCCTGGAGTGCTCGGAAACAGGCTATTGTCTCGCGTAGCAGTACTGAGGCTGAGTATAAGGCTGTGGCCAATGCCACATCAGAGATTATCTGGGTACAGTCCTTGCTTCAGGAGTTAAGTATACCCCAATCACAGCCTCCTGTTCTTTGGTGTGATAACATCGGTGCTACATACCTTTCTGCAAATCCGGTGTTCCATGCCCGAACGAAACACATTGAAGTTGACTATTACTTTGTGCGTGAACGTGTCTCTCAGAAGCAACTACAGATCAAGTTTATTTCTTCCAAGGATCAACTTGCTGACATCTTCACCAAGCCATTGCCTTTGCCACAGTTTGAGACTTGCAGGCGCAATCTTACCCTTCTAGATTCATTAGAAAGTGGCTAAGATTGAGGGAGGGTGTTAGACTGTATTTACATGTGTATATTGTAACGTTGTATACCACCTCATTATATATATATATGTGATAGGCCACCCCTAGAGGGTTGTGCCGGTTCCCCCCAAAGCCTATTGTCTTACATTCAACAACAAAAGGATCAGGATAAGAGATCTATTTAGGAGATTGGCACTGTCGATGATACTCACTCAAGATCGCCGGTGGAAATCGGCTCCTTGGTGGGCTCAGGCTCATGGATGGAAGATGACTCCTTGGCGGCCTTAAAGCACGCGACCGCAGAGGCAAACTCGCCACCTCTTTGGTCTTGAGAGAAGCAAGGTCGATCGCTGCTTGCTGGAGCAGGTCGAGCTCCTCCATGGTCAGCTCGAGGTCCCTCATGGACAGCTCCTCATCTACAACCACGGGATCCTTCTTGGGCGCGAAAGAGAGCCTCGCCATGAGATCTTGATGGAGCTGATCCCAATCGGGCTCCACGAGCGCCTTCCTAGAGTTCTTCTCGCCCACCACGAGCGTCTCCTCGGAGTTCTTCACGGCCACCACGAGATCCTTCTCGGCGTCTACGAGCGCCATGTCGGAGCCCTTCTTCTCGGCCTCCACGAGCGCCATCTCAGAGCCCTTCTTCCCCACGTCGACGAGCACCATCTCAGTGTTCTTCTTCTCGGACCGCGTCGGCGTCACGCCGCAGCAGATCTTGGCGTTGCTGGCCAGACCCCGCCACCAGCGCCGCGTGGAGAAGAAGCAGGGTGGCTCCTCTATAGGCGTGAGCGCACGAGCGTGGATAAGGAGGCTACCTCCCAGCTCGATGTCGTGGATGGGGAAGCGGTTGGAGAGGGGCTGCGCGACATGAGAGCGGGGGGAGGCCACTGGTGCTGGGCCGCAGCGGCTCCGCTGCCCTGCTTTGCTTCTCCCCTGCCCTGCCGCAGCCCCGTGCTCTGGTACATCTCCGACAGCATCGCACCGCCGCCAGCCCCGCCGAAGAGATCCATTGCCGCCGGCGGAGAGGAGGATTGGTTTGTGTGGAGAAGGAAGGGGAGGGGGGGGGGGAGGGTGCAGCGTCGCGAGAGGAAGGGGAGGGGTGGCGATGCGGTGAGGAAGGGCGCGATAGGGAGGAGCTCCACCGAATCTGGAAGAGGAGAGGAGGAGAGGGAAAGAAAGGAGGCGGGGTGTGTGTGTGTGTGTGTGTGGAT
>NC_057813.1:745906598-745930330 GCF_018294505.1 Triticum aestivum | reverse complement strand
ACTGGTGCTGGGCCGCAGCGGCTCCGCTGCCCTGCTTTGCTTCTCCCCTGCCCTGCCGCAGCCCCGTGCTCTGGTACATCTCCGACAGCATCGCACCGCCGCCAGCCCCGCCGAAGAGATCCATTGCCGCCGGCGGAGAGGAGGATTGGTTTGTGTGGAGAAGGAAGGGGAGGGGGTGGGGGAGGGTGCAGCGTCGCGAGAGGAAGGGGAGGGGTGGCGATGCGGTGAGGAAGGGCGCGATAGGGAGGAGCTCCACCGAATCTGGAAGAGGAGAGGAGGAGAGGGAAAGAAAGGAGGCGGGGTGTGTGTGTGTGTGTGTGTGGATGGAAAATGACCATGAGGACATAGCTAGGGTTTCGGGGTTGGTGTGAAAGGGTCAAGGACTACCGTTGGATCCGCGAGCATCCGACGGTGTGCGATGCATGATCCGCGTGAGACGTCCACGGACCAATCGGCATGCAGTACGAGGTTATGACCATCTAAATTGGTTGTAGTTGACTAAAAATATCATGTTAAAATCATGTCAGCTATTTTATGACCCAAAAAATCAAAGAAAAATGTAAAACCTTCTCACTTTGTCACCAAATGTGGACAAGTTTAAAGAAAAAATAATAAACATGGAATGAGATAAATATCTTTAAAAAGGTGCCATCAGAAATGAGTTTTTTTGGCAAAAAATCATTTTTCATTTTTTTCGAGTGCCCAAAATGAGTTTTTTTATGAAGGACCTACCTTTTTTTCTGCAAAATTGGAGCAAATCAATTTTCTAAAATACTAGGACATATTTAATGCATAATTGACAAAATGGTTGGGTGTCAAAAGTTTTGATCCACCTCCGGTGAAAAAGACAAATATCTGCCAATTCAGTAGGAACTGGGTCAAATTTGAACTGCAGCTCCCTCATAGTTTGTTCTTTGTTTTTTACAAAAATCATTTCTAGGTACATAAGTATCTATTTAATCAGAGAAACACAAAAAAAATCCAAGATTCAACCACTAGCTAGGAACGGTCATTCCCGCCGTTTTGACCGCATTTTCAAATGAGCATAAAAAATTCAAAAAAATCAAAAAATCGGAAAACCTTCACATTGTGTCATTAAATGTGACCAAGTTACCAGGAAAAATAATAAACTTGTAATACAGTAATTCTTTTAAAAAAGTGATCTCAGAAATGAGCTATCATGTGTGAAGATTCATGGCTTTCAAGCGAAATGATCAATCTTATGGCCACATTCATGGCATAGTTTGTTCGAATGATCTCATATTGTGCATCTTGGAATGGCAAACAATGTTGCCTAAGGGAGTTTTCATTTTCTTTGGATGAAAATTCATTTTCCATTTTTCGAGTGCCCGAAATGAGTTTTTTTGTGAAGGACCTACCATATATTTGTTACAAAATTGGACCAAATCAATTTTATAAAATACTAGGACATATTTAATGCACAATTGACCAAATGATTGGGTGTAAAAAGTTTTGATCCACCTCTCGTGAAAAAGACAAATTCCCGCTGATTCAGTTGGAAGCGTGTCAAATTTGAACTGTAGCTGCCTCGTAGTTTGCTCTTTATTTTTCCCAAAAATCATTTCTAGGTACATAGGTATCTATTTAATCAGAGAAACAATAAAAAAATTCAAGATTCAACCACTAGCTAGGAACGGTCATTCCCGTCGTTTTGACCGCATTTTGAAACGGGCATAAAAAATTCAAAAAGAATCAAAAAATTGGAAAACCTTCGCATTGTGTCATTATATGTGGCCAAGTTTCCAGGAAAAATAATAAACTAGTAACATGAAAATTATTTTATAAAAGTGTTCTCAGAAACGAGCTATCATGCGTGAAGATTCATGGCTTTTCAAGCCAAATGATCAACCTTATGGCCACATTCATGGCATAGTTTGTTCAAATGATCTCATATTGTGCACAAGGGTGCATCTTGGAATTCCAAAAAATGTTTTCTAAGGGAGTTTTCATTTTCTTTGGACGAAAAATTCATTTTCCATTTTCCGAGTGCCCGAAATGAGGTTTTTTTGTGAAGGACCTACCATATATTTGTTGCAAAAATGGACCAAATAAATTTTATAAAATACTAGGACATATTTAATGCACAATTGACCAAAGGGTTGGGTGTCAAAAGTTTTGGTCCACCTCTCGTGAAAAAGACAAATTCCCGCCGATTTAGTAGGAAGCGGGTCAAATTTGAACTGCATCTGCCTCATAGTTTGCTCTTTATTTTTTCCAAAAATCATTTCTAGGTACATAAGTATCTATTTAATCAGAGAAACACCAAAAAAATTCAAGATTCAACCACTAGCTAGGAACGGTTATTCCCGCCATTTTGACCGCATTTTGAAACGGGCATAAAAAATCAAAAAAAATCAAAAAAATGGAAAACCTTCGCATTGTGTCATTATATGTGGCCAAGTTTCCTGGAAAAATAATAAAATTGTAATACAGAAATTATTTTAAAAAAGTGTTCTGAGAAATGAGCTATCATGCGTGTTCTGAGAAATGATCAATCTTATGGCCACATTCATAGCATAGTTTGTTCAAATGATCTCATATTGTGCACAAGGGTGCATCTTGGAATTCCAAACAATGTTGCCTAAGGGAGTTTTCATTTTCTTTGCCCGGAAAATTCATTTTCCATTTTCCGAGTGCCTGAAATGAGTTTTTTTTTTGTGAAGGACCTACCATATATTTGTTGCAAAATTGGACCAAATCAATTTTCTAAAATACTAGGATATATTTAATTCACAATTGACAAAATGGCCGGGTGTCAAAAGTTTTGATCCACCTCTGGTGAAAAAGATAAATTACCGCTGATTCAGTAGGAAGCGGGTCAAATTTGAACTTCAGCTGCCTCATAGTTTGCTATTTATTTTTTCCAAAAATCATTTCTAGTTACATACGTACCTATTTAATCAGAAATACATGGTTTGGTGGCGATACGTTGAGGTTTGGATGGTGGCCGAGGGCCCCAACTCTAGAGCGCGTAAACTCGCATGCCCGCCGCGAGGTCACCGCGTGACCGTGGCGTTGCCATGTGTTCTAGGCGGCCTAGGCATGTCTAGTGGGTTGGGCACTCCCCAGGTAGGTGCTAGGAGGAAAATCACAACATAAGATTCTCACGAGGAGACCGATCGATGCTCAAACATGAATAAGCAGCCAAGTGTTTGATTAGCGGTACGGGAAATGCACATGGATAATGGGCATGAGTTTTGGCTGAGGATGATCAGTTACTAAGAAGACCGTCTTTACAAATTTTCAGCTCAAAAGGAGGAGCCTAGGTGGTACTTGCTTTGCAAAGTACCACACTGAACATAAATACGAATGTTGAAGCTGGGCTCAAAATAATGAATGGATTGAGCTGGCATTTGGTGGAGGATGGTTATTTGGGCATAGGAAAGCACTGTAGAAAATGGATACTATTTGGACATGCCAAAGTGGTACTTCCTTCACAAAGTGTTTTTCTGAACAGAATAGGAAAATGAATATTTTTGAATTATTTTTGAACTAGGCAAGAAAGGTTTTTTACATATTTGACGAAGATATGACCCAAAGAATTTATGAGATTTTTTGGGGAATTTTAGGAATGACAGATATATAGGTTGCTTCACAACCTACGGCCAAAGCTGCCACATGGACATGACACATAGGCAAAACTGATGAGGTGGCGCCTAGTCATAGCAACCCACCATAATTTACAAGGTTATGACCAGGTAGAAATAAGGCAGCAGACCAGTGGTATCTGCTTTATGACCATTTCGTGTAAGGAAATTACGACCTTTCTGACCAAAATGGTCATTATAGTTTAGGATTTGGAGCCCCCTGATCCGCTTTTGACCAATTGGTCTGAAATGGTCATAGATCTATGACCAATTCTTCCAGGGTCACTGACAGAAGGTCACTAGTTGACATATTTCTTGTAGTGGGGGTGGGGTCCATCCCTCCCTCCTTAGGCAACGCAGCCTGCTCCGGATTTAGGTCCGAGGCTACTGCAGGGGTGATATCCCGAGCATTATCCGACATCAGGTCTAAGCCGTGCTCATCGTGACCGTCCGGTGCTCCTAGCATAGGACCGTGTAGTTCAGGTTTCCGAACCTGATCTGGTGGCCAGGGGCGTAGCTGTCGATCTGCTCCAGATGGCCAAGCGAATTAGCCTGCAGTGTGAAGCCGCCGAACACGAAGATCTGTCCGGGGAGAAAAGTCTCGCCCTGGACCGTGTTGCCGACGATTGAAGGCGCCATCAAGCCTTGCAGCGACGACACAGAGGAACTCTCAGTGAAAGCACCAATGTCGGTGTCAAAACCGGCGGATCTCGGGTAGGGGGTCCCGATCTATGCGTCTAGGCTGATGGTAACAGGAAACTAGGGACACAATGTTTACGCAGGTTTGGGCCCTCTCGATGGAGGCAAAACCCTACTTCCTTCTTGATTAATATTGACGATATGAGTAGTACAAGAGTAGATCTACCACGAGATCGTAGAGGCTAAACCCTAGAAGCTAGCCTATGATGGTATGATTGTAATTGTGATCGGTCTTCTAAGGACCAACCTCTCCGGTTTATATAGACAACGGAGAGGGCTAGGGTTTACATGGAGTTGGTTACAAGGAAGGAAATACAATATCCGGATCGTCAAGCTTGCCTTCCACGCAAAGGAGAGTTCCATCCAGACACGGGACGGAGTCTTGAGTCTTGTATCTTCATGCTTCAATAGTCCGGACGATGTATATAGTTCGGCTGTCCGGATACCCCCTAATTCAGGACTCCCTCACACCCATCCGGGGTGCTTCGGCGTGCCCGAAGTCAGTCGTAGCACTGTCCGCGTGCAGTCGTCGCACTGTATGAGCGGCATCGGCGAGCCACAGAGCCTCTGCGTGAGCGCCAAGCCCAGCGGACGGACGGCCGAATCCATGCCCGCAAACCGTCGGCGGCGGGGAGAGGACGAACCCGCACCTACATGCGGCGATGCGACTTTGCCGGGGCTGCGCGAGATGCTCCGCGATGGCGCAGCCACCGGCGGTCGGGAAAGCCAAATCCGGCCACCCGCGATGAAGGGCCATAGGTTCGCAACTTCCCGGCGCAGGAGGAGGGGGAGGGGGGCGGAGGGCAACCTCGTGCGTGTGGCAGCCTTTCGGCGTGCTCCCGCTGGCTACTTTCGCCGGAATCTTGGGGGAGGGGAGGTGGTTGGTGGGAAAAAGCGCGGGCTGAAATGGCCTCCCCATCCTCCCGCTATATGCAGGCATCGACGGGCCGGGGGGGGGGGCACGTATTCGCGTGTTGGGATCAAGCTTTTGCCGCACCCCTCAAAAAATTTTGCGGATCACCGCGTTTGCGAGGTCTGATCGGGCAGGATTTTCCGCGCCGACCCGCATTTTGCGGTTATTTTGTAGGTCGTGTTTTTTTCGGGGTCTACTAGAGTTGCTCTTACACTACAACCACACTTAAACTACACTAAACTCGTATACTACAATCTTACATTAAAAATTCTACACATTACAACTACACACTACCTAGAACTCATTGGCAGCGGCGGCGACAGCGAGGGGGCGTTGCAGGGGGAGACATTAGCGACAGCGGTGGAGAAGATGGCAACGGAGATGACGGGGCAGGTGGGTCCTCGGCATCATCGATGCAGGCAGAGGCGACGGCAGCGGAGAAGAAGAAGACGACGACGGTGGAGGTGGCGATGGAGATGGTGGCAGTGGCCGTTGTCGTTGGGTCCAGGCATTATCGCGTCCGAAAAATACCCTTTTAATTAAATTCTGAACATTCTAGTCCTATGTTTTAAGGGATATGTTTCCACTAAAGTGATTTTTTTCTATGTTTCAGACTTTTTTTAGGGGTGTTTCAGACCTTTTCTATTCACGAGCTGTTCCATCATTTTTATGTAGCATTACTCGGATCCTTAATTTACTTTGGCCTTGTTATTACTCCCTCCGTCTAGATGTATAAGTCATCTAAGGTGAAGCAGCGCGACCTAGGTGGCTGCTGATTGGAAGAGGCCAAAGAATCGGACCGGGAATTCTTCCAATCACTGCGCCACTTTTTTCCTCCTAAACCAAACGGAGATTAGCAATGAATCCCTCATTAATAGGGCTGCCGTTTCGGCCAACCCATGCAGGTCCATTCCCGTGCATGCAAACTGGGGTCAATCCCTCCCCTAATCAACGTGTTCCTTCTCTGCATGCATAGGTCGCTCCTTCTCTCCCGCATTAACTTCCGCCCCCGCGTGGTTTAGCCAAAAGAAATTGCTCGCTAATAAACAAGGCAGTGAGGGGAACGAGGACGGAATTTAATGCATTGTGTCTAAGAGTTTTGAGAATATTTGATTTTCGTAAGGTGACTTACACACCTAAACGGAGGGTAATCCAGAAGGCCAAATCTCAACAACAGCAAAAATCCAGATAGGCAGAGTCATTGGGCGAGTCAACCCCGAGTCCACGCGCACAGACGCCAGTCTTCTTGTCTCCGTGCCTTGCTCTCTACTCCCACCTCGCCACTCGCCAGATCTGGGACTGGGAGCAAACCACACCACTCCCGCCGGCCGCCGGAGGGATCTTGCCTGTGCCCTCTACTACCTAGCCTAGCGATACACTAGCCACCAGTTCACCTCACCATCCCCGTTGGAGACCAGCCGCCGGAGAGCCGCCGGCAGATCGGATCGAGCAGAGCAATGCAGGTCGCGACCGGGGCCCTGAGCCCCCTCCTCCACAAGCTCGGGGACCTGCTCGTGGCCGAGCTCACCCTGAGCAGCCGCGTGAAGAAGGGCGTCCAGTCCCTCACCACGGAGCTGGAGCTGATGTACGTCGTCCTCTCCAAGGTCGGCGACGTGCCGGCGGACGAGCTCCACCCGCAGGTCCGGATCTGGGCGGGCAAGGTCCGGGAGCTCTCCTACAACATGGAGGACGCCGTGGACGCCTATATGGTCCGGGTGTGCGACGGCCGCCAAGTTGAACTCGGCCCCAACAACTTGAAGAACAGAGTCAAGAAGTTCTTTAAGAGGACCAAGAAGTTGTTCACCAATGGCAAGGCTCTGCATCAGATCTCCGGCGCCATCCACGACGCCCAGGAGCTCGCCAACCAGCTGGGTGAGCTCCGTCAGAGGTACGATCTTGTGGCATCCACGGATGGTGTAGCGAAT
Organism: Triticum aestivum; assembly: GCF_018294505.1. Lineage (NCBI taxonomy): Eukaryota > Viridiplantae > Streptophyta > Magnoliopsida > Poales > Poaceae > Triticum > Triticum aestivum. The sequence continues at coordinate 745,923,185 of NC_057813.1, read as the reverse complement.
GCCATTGATCCTCGCCTCAAGGCTGTGTACAGGGATGTCACAGAGCTTGTAGGCATTGAGGATAGGCGGGATGAGGTGATTGAGAAGCTTTTTAATGGGGATGACATGTCTAAGCAGCAGCTCAAGACACTCTCTATTGTTGGATTTGGTGGATTGGGCAAGACAACGCTTACCAAAGCAGTGTATGACAAGATCATAAAGCAGTTCGACTGTGGCGTGTTTGTTTCGGTGTCACGGAATCCCGACATAACAAAGATTTTCAAGAATATGTTGTATGGACTAGACAGTAGTAAGTTTGCGAACATCAACGAAGCCATTAGGGACCATGAACAACTCATGAATGAGCTGAGAGTGTTTCTTCAGGATAAGAGGTATGCATTCATTGATATAAATTCTAAGGCCACCATCACATCTTTGCTAAGATAAACCTCCAAGGAAACTTAGATAAATAGAAACCTGGTAACGTACGTCTTCATTTATACTTGATCTAATGTTCTACAAAATCCTTCAAGGAAACTTAGATAAATAGAAACCTGGTAACGTACGTCTTCATTTATACTTTGATCTAATGTTCTAGAAAATCCACAGGTACTTAATTGTCATTGATGACATTTGGAGTGAGGATGCATGGGAAATTATCAAGTGTGCTTTGCCTAAAAGCGATCTTGGTAGTCGAGTAATAATAACAACTCGCATAACCAGTGTCTCCGAAGCATGTTGCCCATCTTGTGATGATATTATTCATAAGATGAAATCTCTTGATAATGATGACTCCAAAAGGCTCTTCTACAAAAGAATATTCCCTCAAGGAAGTGAATGTCCTGTTGAACTGGAGCAAGTATCTAGAGAGATTTTGAAGAAATGTGGTGGCGTGCCACTAGCCATCATTACTATAGCCAGTCTGTTAGCCAGTAATGATCAGCAGATAAAGCCAAAGTATCAATGGGATAACTTACTGAGTTCTATTGGTCGTGGACTTGAAGAAGGTGGTACTGCGAAGGATATGCAGAGAATACTATCCTTTAGTTATTATGATCTACCTTGTTATCTAAGGACTTGTTTATTATATCTCAGTATATTTCCAGAAGATTTTGAGATAGATAGAGACCGGTTGATATGGAAGTGGATAGCCGAAGGCTTTATCCAAGGTGGAGAACAAGACATTAGACTATTTGAGCTTGGAGAGAGATACTTCACTGAGCTGATAAACAGAAACTTGATCCAGCCATCATATGTTGATTTTCATGGTAGGGTGCGAAGTTGTCACGTACATGATATGGTACTTGATCTCATATGTTCTCTATCTACCGTAGAAAATTTTGTTACTATATTGGATGGTACTAAGCAAAGGAAAAGTAATTCAGATAGCATGGTTCGCAGGGTATCATTTCAGAATAGCATGTCAAAGCACACCACCCATCAGGTCAATGCCATAAGTATGTCAAAGTTAAGGTCTGTTACTCTCTTTAGAACTGGTGTTGATATGATCCAGACTCTTTCAAACTTCCATATTCTGCGTGTATTGGATTTAGAAGGTTGTAATCTTCAGAAAAGCAGCCACCAGATTGATCTTAGGTATGCTGAGAATTTATTACATCTGAGGTACCTCGGGCTAGAAGGTACATTTGTTGACGTTCTGCCCATGGGAATAGGAAAGCTGCAATTTTTGCAAACAATGAACTTAAGAACGTGTATGGTGATGCCATCCAGTGTTGGTCGGCTAGGACATTTAATGTGCCTCTATGTTGATATTACAGTGAGATTACCAGTTGAGATAGGGAATTTGGTGTCCTTAGAAGAGCTGAATGAAGTTATGGTGGGTGGTACTGATGCGATTGAGAAAGAACTAGGAAAGCTGGCGGAGCTGAGTGTGCTTGGTCTTTGGTGGGAGGGAGACGACGAGAGTGTTTGTAATTCTTTGGTGGTGTCCTTGGCCAATCTGTGGAAATTGCATAAATTAACTAGTTTTCTTTGTGGGGATGCAAGGTTTGATGACAGCTGGGACAGATGGGTGCCCCCTCCACACCTCCACGCCTTTTATTTTTATCACTGTACCTCAACATTGCCTAGATGTTTTAATTCATCATTGTTTCCCGTTCTCTCCTGTTTGCATGTAGTAGTGGATAGAGTGAGGCTGGAGGTCGACATTCAGATCCTTGGGAAATTTCCCGCTCTTCGTTCTCTCTGGCTGGGAACCACCAAAGACCAATGCACACTTCTGTCGAAAGGTTCATCATTGGCAATGATGCATTCCCCTTCCTGAGGCAGTGCGTATTCGATAATTTTCAGACGGGGCCATCTATGTTTCCACGAGGATCTATGCCCATGCTTGAATCCCTTAGCTTCTATGCCCGCGTGTCGCACATTGCAGCTGGTGATTTGGATGTCGACATGCAACACCTCCCTTCACTTCAGAAGGTTGATGCTTGTCTTTGGTCTGAAGAAAACTGCTCGCCAGCAGTGAAGAAAGTGGCTGATTTGCTGGAGCTAGCATCGAACGCCCATCCCAACCGTCTAACTTTTCGTTGGGGTCTGCTTTGTAAGTCATTTCTCTTACGCAGCCAAACTTATGTAGACTTTGACATAATTATAGCTTAGCTTAATTCTCTCCCGCCTGGCAATGCAAACTAATGCTCGTTCTTTTTCCTTTGTTTCAAAGCATTACCCAAGGAATGGGAAGAGGAGACTGCATCACTATCCACCGGGAACGATTCATCAGAAGGGGAGGCTGTTAGAGCCAATCCCATCAATTAAAATCTGCAGGTAAGCGGCAATTACCAAGACTGGTTTTGCTTGTTTTTTTTTTTGCGATGAGACTGGTTTTGCTCTTGGTGTTGTATAGGCAGATGAGCTCGTGAGCAAGTCATGTTATGAGGTGGGCTGATATATTAGTACAAAGTGACATATACCGTTTGTCTTGGGGCTTTAACAGAATAAAATGGGAAGGTATCAGTCGTTGATAAAAATAATCAGTCCGTCGGCACCTAAACTAGAACCACCTTATAAGAAACCTGAGAGAGCCTAAGTAGTAATCACAATGAGGGCTGGGGTAGTCCGTATTGAAATCCCTAAAAGGTCTTATATTTAGAAACGGGGGAAGTATCTGACATGACAATAACAAACTGTTCACCTAGATACTTGCTCTCAAATGGCTCAGGTGGCAGGGGAGGTTTATGGAAGATGTTTTTTTTTTCCTCCCCCTGAACTGCAAAAAGCATAAAGTTTAAGGCGCCTATGTTTGGTTTTGTGATATATCATACATTGGCATTGTCTTGACTTATGCTTTACTATCCCCTGAAGGTTTGCCTAGTGGCTCAATGCTTTGTTTCCCACCTCAAGAGTTATGCCGCCACTAGGATGTATGCGATCTGGGTGCTGGGAAATACTCCCTCCGTCCCATAATATAAGTAGCAGTGTCAAAAACGCTATTATATTATGGGACAGAGGGAGTACCTTGGAGCCCTTTCTACTCTCTTTTACTTACCGTGCTATTTCCTTCTGCGTGCCAGAATACTGAGCATGTCATTGAGAAGATGGACGTGAAGCTGGAAAATGGTGATCATGTAATGCAGCCTTACTGACAGAGGCGGAGTTGGCTGATAGCCGTGTCCAGTTTTTCCTTTGGTGTGGATCATGTGGGATGAGGAACTCCTTTTCATTTTAGCTGGCCTAGATTAGGTTTGGCTGGTGGTTTTCATTTTCCTTGCAGTTTTTTGTGATCAATCTGCTGCTGTCTAAAATACACCAAATATTATTTTGTTTTCTCAGCCATACGCACTCATTATCTTGGGTACTCAACGCATGCTCGGAAAATATGCTGTTATCATGCGCACTATCCTATAAGAATGGACAATTTGTTAAGGTGTGCTGCAGCCTGCAGATGAATACTAGTATGTAATGTACATATGAGAACAGCAAGCAGTGGCCCAGTCTGAACTTTCTCTCGGATTGTTGCTTGCTGGAGCTGAACTGCAATGAATACTGATTACATTCTAGCCTTACAAGTAAGTCTACATCCGGGAAGAATTGATGTACTGATCAACACTACATGAACATGCATGGTTTTTCCAAAGCTGCCATCATCATCATCATACAGAAACACGCCGCTTTTATCACTCGTCTGTCAGGTTCTGCCTTAGGGTTCAGTACTTCATGGCGTGCTGATAGGTGGGCGGAGGACGAAGAAGGAGATAGAGATCCAACAGGAGAGGGCAGTAGCTAGCTCAGAGATGCTGGGCAAAGTTCAGCAGGTGAGTGTGGAAATTGTCCTTCGACTTGCTGCGGCTACCAAACTCTGCACACAGAACTGAATCAGCATGTGCAGTAACAACTAACAAGGAAGGGGAGGGAGAAGAGAGGAGGCTGAGGAAGATGTTATGAATGGGGAGCACGGGCCTGGCGTGGCAATGGGCAGAGCAGATTGCAGGGGGTGTGAAGGCTGGAGGGACACTGGCGGTGTGGAGAAGCCAAGGAGGAGGCGCGAGATAGAGTCATACTCTAGTAGCTTCCTCCTCCATAGGGTTTCAGACTTCAGGTTGGTCAAGAGGGAGAGAGACCCCTGCAAATTAGTATCCAATGCCCGATTAATCCATCATGCAACAGAAGAACCACATGTACTATAATTACCTTTGATAGAGTCGGCGCAGAAGTGCGCAGCACTTCGTCGAGATATGAAGACAGAGGCTCCCATCCCTCACTTCTCTTGTCTGGATGCAAACGGCCAACTGCTGAATTCACTATTAGCTGTGATTTGTTCTGCAGAATCCGAGTAATGGATCCAAGGTCAAAAGAGTGAACAATATAAAATGATGAATTCCTTACTATGAGTTGGACAACAGGAGTGAATCTGCTGAACAGGAACTCAAGCTCTGGTAGACGCCAGCGAAACATCACAGTATACATGCAGTCTCCACAATCTGCACTAGATGTTTTTTTTTCTTTTTTGAATGGTAATAATATGCAAAAGGTGTAGTTGGCGGTCCGTGGTGCTATGCACCGTGTGCACAAGTAATCAACCTGTTCCAATACTACAAGAATGAAACATGTTGTTTAAGCATCGAGATTTTCAGAAGAAAGAAATGGTTAAGGAAACAGAGCGAAATAAGGTGTGTTGTCTACACCATATACTGCTCAGATAGATCAACATAACAGAGGATAAACTACTATTCCGCCCAAATAGTTAATCTCATGAACCAAAAGCTACCCAGACACTAGGAACTTAGCCAGTGCGAACACAAGTGAATCTGGCTGAAGCTCGAAGGGACCACCGAAAAGACTTCTATATATGATCTGAGACCTGAAACATTTCCACAGCTTGAAGGTTAGGGCAATCATCATACTCTAAGCTAAAACAAAAACGCACATCCATAGATTTATGTATAGCAGAAACTAATAAGAATTCATCCCTAGTTCAAATAATCGGCTATACCCTGTGTTGTCCAAATTTTACCATGCAATGCAAGCAGGTGCTGCCTGCAAACTGCAGTGATCCATTTCAAAGACCAGTACATACGATGTAATAGAGACACACGAATATGAGAGGTGCCAAAGTTTTGATCGCTTTGGAGTTTTCCTTTTTTATTACTCCACCATGGCATAGCTTTCGGTCTTGTATGACTTTGCTGGTTGCCAGCGTGATTCCAGGTGGCAGACCGGCACAGTGCCGGGCTTCACCTTGAGCACCTGGAAGGCGACGTGCGTTGGGTTCCAGCCGGCCGTGTCCGCGTGGCACAGCGCGACGGCCTCGACGTCCGTGCCATCCTCACCGGCCATCGACACTATGTACGCCCTCGTCGCCCGTGTCAGGTGGCATGCGAACACGGCGTATGCGTACGGCTCCATGTGGCAGACCACGAGCTGGTCAGCGGCGGGGTGCGTCACGCTGGTCAATGTGTACTCCTGCATCGGTGTTCCCTCCTTGCCAACGGCGGTGGACATGGCCCTCAGCTCGTTGCTCCCGAGGCTTGACATGGCGAAGTCGATCATGGACTCCAGAGACGTGGCGCACCACATCTGCTCACCTTGGGCCGCCCGCGCTTCGCAGTCTTGAAGCGTCTGCGCCATCTCCGACGACTCAAGGGAGCCCGGCTTCACGGAGAAGCGGCTAAGGATTTGTGGGAGCTTCTCGGTGGTGAATGGGATGGCGTCGGCCTCGCTTCGCAGCAAAAACTTGTCTCCTGCCCCCCGGGTGGCCATGAAATCGACCTTCATCAACTTTTTTTGGCCGGTGCGCATCTGCAGGTCCTTCTTCAGGAAGAAGAGCGCGACACTGGGGTCGGCGTGCACCTCCGTTGTGCCCATGAGGTATGTGTGGTATCTGAAGCGGGTGCGAACGCCCACCGTGGTGCCCCTGGGCTTCTGATGCTCCGCCCCCACACTGGCGCTCACCGACGACGCGTTGAGGAGCTGAAAGAGGGAGCTTGGCATTGGAGTGTTGGGAAGAAGAGACTTCCAGTACTGCTCCGGAGCCGCAGTCCCAGCTGCATGCTCCACACACGCAACCTGCATGCAATAGCGTATAGTAGTACTCCCTCTGTTCCTAAATATAAGTCTTTTTAGAGATTTTAGTAAGAACTACATACGAATGCATATAGACATATTTTAGAGTGTAGATTCGCTCATTTTGCTCCGTATGTAGTCCGCATTGAAATCTCTAAAAAGACTTATATTTAGGAACGGAGGGAGTATATATTAATCCTGCATGGGAGTGTTGGGAAGAAGCGTCTACGTTTTCAAGTGCTAGTGGAGTACTGGAGTACTACCTTCGTCGTGGTATATTGGTCTTCATCGTGCCAAATTTTGACCGTAGATTTAACTAACAAAATGTGTCATAAAAAATAATATTATTCGATTCGATTATTTTTTATGACATGCACTAATGTTTTGTTAGTTAAATCTCTGGTCAAAATTTGACACAAAATACAAGAAGCATCAATAAACTAGGACGGAGGTAGTACTGTCCAATCCAAATTTATTAAGGACTTCTGATTGTATAAAAATATATATGAAAACGTTGGAATAGGAAAAATGTAGGGTTAAAAATCCTACAGGAGAGAAAAATCCCCTTCCCTCCAACTCTTTCTCTCTTTGTCTCTAAAAGTTGCCACGTACGAATTGTGGTGGTGTGGTGTGGAGAAAAAAATAAAGAAGAGAATTGAAGATAATATGTCTAGGATTTTTACGGACAACCTAAAAACAATAATGTTGTTATTGAGTGGATGGTGCTTGAAGTTGTACTCGCATATAATTATTCTTGTATACGTGATAGAGAGTATTATTACAGACACCGTCGAGTTAATCGCACAAAACTACCACATTAGCGGCTAGCTTTGCAAAAAACCATCAAGTCGTCAATCCGTTGCAAAAATCACCATGTTCCTAATAATCCTTTTGCAAAAAGCACCGATCGGGTGATTTGGCCCACTTGATCGCTTTCTGGCAAGTGGGGCCTGATTGTAAGAAGCTAATATGGCAAAAAATTAACACACACACCCTTAAAATAAATAAATAAATAAATGCAATGAACCCTCCGTATGCACGACTGATTATAGTATGGTGGCGGCTATTCCGACGGTCTCACCATGCTCCCAAAAAGGCAGGGTCAAGTCGGAACTGATCATAGTATAATGCTATTGCGTTTTCGTCTAATAGTAGGCTATCCGTAGGCATATATTCATATTTTCACCAACTATGGCCTTTCAACTTTTTGTACTGAGTATTGGAGCTTGATACTTGACTCTTGTCTAATAAATGGTTATGTTCATCCTAACGATCTAGAGGACTTGGATAATCTTCCTTTTCTGAAGGAAAAAGATGTCGACTACCAATGTGTGCGAACCACCACGATGAACACAACATGCATGTTATTAACACTGATCGCCACTATCCGAGTTCAAAAATCTGCATCCAGCAAAGAAAGAAGAAGAATAAAGAGCATCTTTTCACTTTGTTGTGACCGCCACCATCCGATTTGACAGCTTTCACATTCCGCGATTGCCTTTCCCCGTGGACCGGACTGAGGAAGGGCTCGTGTCATGTCGACCACTACCAGCGTTTGTGTCCGTGGACCAATGCAACATGCATATACGCTCCATCTGAATCTACATGTTATTAAATAAGTGAATCTACACTCCAAAATACATCCGTCCGTATATGGTCCATAGTGGAATCTCCACGAAGACTTATAATTAGAAACGGAGGGAGTAGTACGCGTATTATCAACACTACTGCTGCACCTGTTTTTTACAGCCTGGCTTAGAGCATCTCCAGCCGCGCCCCCAACAGGCCACCCTAGGCGACTTTTTAGTGCCGGCACCGAAAAAACCCTCGTCGCGCCCCCAAGACGCCGAAGTCTGCTGGCTCGGCCCGTTTTTGGGACCAGCGATCGCAGGCCGAACCCGGCGGACTAGGGGGCGCTCGGGGGCTCCGGCGCAAGGGAAAACCCCGCCTGGGCCACACTGTCAGGCCAAAAGTGAAGCCGATCGTCCAGATTCGCCTCCCCCCCCTCCCCCGCGCTAGGGCGCCACCCTGCCGATCCCGGCGCCGCCCACGCCCACCTCCGCTGGATAGGCCATTCTTCGCCGGAAAAGACAGGCCACTATTTGATTTCTATTGATTTTCTGTGATGAACTATGTGATAAAAAATTATTATGTTGACAATTGACGCCGTACCATGCCAAATATGGCCCGATATCGACGCGAATCGGGCCATTTTTCGCCGAAAGTGGGGCGAAAAGCGGGCACATTTGTGCCAAAATTGGCCAATATCGGCGCCTGGGGGCGACGGCTAGGTGCCCAACTGCCCCAGCGCCGATTATATCGCCGGCTCGCCTCCAGGCGGCGATTTTTACGCCTCCTAGAGGGCCAACAGCTGGAGATGCTCTCAGGTCCTACTACTGGTATCTAGTACGATTATTGCTCTGTGCACTGTTTCTGAATCTCACCAAGTTATTAACCCTGTTGGCCCCCCTCGTGTACCACGTTGCTGCCGCGGTCGTACAATGGCCACTCATGATGATGCTGGCAAGGCCCATCTCCTAGTCCTACTCCCTCCCTTGGATGCATTTCGCTCACGCTCACGGCTGCCTTGCCACTGGATCTGGATCTGGATGGCTAATTATTCGGTGAACTATAACTGCTCGTGTTTACACTGAATCTGATACATCCTGATGCACGCAATGTTACAGCTTGACGTACGACCAGCATAACTAACATGCATTTCATCAAGCAAAATAAAGAAAGAGTAACATCCAGTTCTTTTCTATTCCTATATGAACTTGCTCCGTGTCCATCAGTTATTAAACCCCATGGCTAGTAAGAAATACTGCATCAAGATTTCCTTCCTCAAAAAAAAAAATTACTGCATCAAACACACGGGATGGGTAAGTGGAAAAAGGGCACTGAAAAACTGAGTGTCCATCCAGTTCTTTTTTCTGCTTTTTTTTTTAGAAAATGAGGAAGAACCCTGGCCTTTGCATCTGGGCAATGCATGCACTCACCTTATTATTAACTAGATGATGTCTCGCACGCGATTGCAGGAATATTTGCAATATAAGTCTAAGATACTGATTTTATGGAAATAAGAATATTCGGAAAAATAACATGTGAGCTAAAACTAAAAATACATACGGTTTAGTGTGTTTGATTATTCTATTTTCGTAAAATATTTATTCAATATATCACACATGTTCGCATGTTGAGATGAACCATTTTCTATTTGTCATTGAATCTTGAGGTGGGCCTTTTCTATTGCATGTTGTTTGATGATGTGTCATGCTTGCATGTTGAGAGAAATAGATTAGTCAGGGCTAGCTATTTAGATATAGAAGATTATTCACAAAGACCTTACAAAGTAATACATCAGTATGTATGAAGCCATCATCTTGGCAACATTTGTCGCTACTCCTATCCACTTGATAAAAGGCTTGATAAAAGTTGAACCTGGCTTTGTTGGCATGCTACATATTGTTTTCGATGAGCAGACAATTTTGATTTATTTGTCTAATCTAACATTCACTGTCTTTTTATTCTATTACCCATGACAACATTCAAGTACTTAGGTATTACAATGTTCAGTTTGCAATTAGGAATGTTCTCTCCTATGTTGATTAATATATATTCATTGTCTGACAAGTTAAAAATTTCATATATTCTAATACTTATGTTCTTACACTCAATAAAAGTAGGTCAGGTTACTTATTTGGGCTCTCAAATTGATAGAACGGGTCTGACGTTATTGGCGAATATTACATGTCCACACATCTACAACTAATAGATTAGTATTTAAATCTTACACAACATTAGCAAATATACATATCCCTATCTTTGTTAAAATAAAAAACTCAGAAAAAACAACAAGATAAAAGGCTACAAAATGATAGACATATAAATGGCAAAATATGACAAATTATGAAAAGTTAGTATACCATGAATAACAAGCAGATACGTGCATGCTTAATTCATAACATATATACTTATATACCGGTCAGAATACCAAACATACCTACGACAAAACTACGTTTGGAAAAGGCTCATATTTTATTAATATGGTCACATTACGTTTGAATTTTTTATTTAGAAAAATCAAATTAAAATGTTCTCTCAACTTTATAAAATTCTAGCCCGCGCATCGAGCGGGCCACTCTACTAGTTAGTCATAAAGAACTCGCATTCTTATTCACATCTTTTGGTTATTAAAAAAAACATATTCACATCTTTCAATGGTGTACCTGGTTGCCTGTCAAGTTCACATCACAAAGGACTGTCCTTGAGTCACAAATTACTACTAGTTCGTACGATGTACTCATCATGGCTACGTAACTGAATTTGTTCTCTAATAAACATTAAAGCCCACTGAGAGAGAAAACAGTTTCTCAAAATTTTCCTCTAATGTACCAAAAATTTGTTTCCATCAGCCCGAGAATTGCTTTCAGTTTATTTGTTTGTTTTCTTCCACATAAAATGGATTTGATTTTCATACATCAAATGGCTACTATTCAATCGACCCCCTTTATTCTAAAATCAAATTCTGCGGCTGCTGCTCATTAACAAATGAACTAGAACAAAATCTAACACAAGGTCCACATCGAGAAGAGTTGGTTGGGCGGGAGGTGGAGGCATGGGTTGGTGTGCCGTGGTTAGGAATTGGAACAAGCTAAGGCGAATTGCACGAATGAACGATGTTGGGCTACGATCACATAACTTGGTGTAGCCATAAAATTCGGCTAGTACCATTTATCATTGATGACGAGAAACATGAGCAAATGACAGATGCTTGTCCGTCGATGAGAGACATGAGTGGCTATGTGACATGACAAAAAAAATCTTGGGCACTAGTTCTCCGCGACTATACCAAATATATTTTAGTCACGCACTTCCAAATTTAATTTTACAAGCACCACCTAATTTTAGACGCATAGAACCATTATCCGCAATAGATAATAAGAAGAGATAGTTTGTTTTATAATATGTGTTTATTGTCATCTGTAAATGAAATGAAGCTTTCAGAGGACGCTTGCTGCCTAGGAATGTGAACACATAAGACGACTGAAAACCTCATGTGAAAAAGTCATCTCCCTTTATATCACGTCACACCATGAATAACATCCACTATGATCAGCCCTCGACATGTACTTGAGTGGGCTGGGCCCGAACCCTCTATACCATTGCGACTCTCGTACGAGCCACATTAAAACCATTGGTGGCGGGGGCCTACTCCCTTGAATGCCTTCCAAGAAATGAACTCAGCCCATTTGGTGTTCCCCTTGTTGGAATTATTGGGATCAGGGTTAGATTTATAATTTTTTTGCCAACAGAGTTTGGTTTGATTTGATCGATACTGACGCAATGTTACAGCTTGATTGATGTTCACACACGAAGTGCGCCACACTGGAAACATGCAATTATTGATGTGTCGCATTGCATGTACTGAAATTTTAAGAAGGAAATAAGAAAGCGGCTGAAAGGAAAGGGATGCGGACTTAAGTCAGATGACTTTGCATGACTAATATGTGGGTCAGTTTGAAGGCAGGCTCACATGTCAGGCACCACAAAGTTACCTGACTCGAGTCAAAGAATCATATTCGAAGGGAAGGATCGTAGGGTACAAGGTTCGTTGCTTAATTTAGTGTGCAGATGTAGGTGGTGACTGCTAACCAACTGGACCATATATGTGTGAAAATAGAAGGCTATGATTTGCGTATCAGACACAAATTTTCAATGCTTCTGTCGCACTGATCCTGTCCATGTTCAGTGATTATACGACCATTCATGATTGTACACACAAACGTTGTAGAACTTAATATTGCAGTACTGTAGAACATTAATATTGTAACATTGCTACGTGACCACATGGGTTGTGCTCTCCTGGATTTCATGTGTATAAGGCAAGAATGGTAGCTTGTTCTTTTCCTGAGCAATTCTGTTGAATTTACGTCAGCAAGAAGAAATATAGTTGTCTAAGTAATTAGTAAAAACTAGACAAAATCTAGTATGTACAAAGGGCACGAAGCTTCCACTAGTCAACAAGACAACAGACAACTATGCGGCTACACCACCATCTTATTTCACCAAAACACTGTAATAGGATGGGTCCTTGCAAAAAAAATGTAATAGCATGGGTGAGTACATGTAACCTGCTTTTAGGAGGGGTTGACACAGATGATCAAGTTGTTTTTGGAATCACGGAGCTTAAAAGGAAAACTACATACTGAGTTATTCTTATGATTCGATTTGCCATCCTCACGACAACATAAATTGACATGAAAAACACTTGATTTGCCATGCTCTCCTGGCGAACGTCGCTTCCAAGTATGTTGTTCGGGCATGGCAAATTTTTTTAGCAAGCATGGCAAGTTCTGTTATGTTTTGTGTGATTGAAGTTTTCAACTTTTGGTAAGATATCAATATGAGGAGAATAAGGAGTGTCAAGACTCTAAGCCTAGGGATGCCCAAGAACCCAAGGTAATATTCAAGGAAGACCCAAGCAACTAAGCTTGGGGATGCCCCGGGAGGCATCCCCTCTTTCGTCTTCAACATTATCGGCAACCTTACTTGGAGCTACATTTTTATTCGTCATGTGATATATGCTTTGCTTCGAGCGTCATTTTCTTTTAGTTGTATCTACTTGTTACTTAGAATATGTTTTTATCTTTTATTTCAGTAAAAGTGTCAAGGATAGCCTTCGCCATGCTTCGTTTGCAAGTATATGAGTTGGTGTCTCAAAACTGAAAGTTGCATGCTATTGCGTGAATTCTCTAGAAAAGTCCGAATATGATAAAATGTTGAAATTTTGACAAAATAAGCTATGATAAATTTTCTACAGCGAGATAACTAAAAGATCCCAGAGTGAAGCATTGAAAACAGGCTTGACGGGTGAGCTCCTTGTCGGTGTCAAAACTAGCAGATCTCGGGTAGGGGGGCCCAAGTTGTGCGTCTGAGGATCAATGGTAACTACGGATAAGGGACACAATGTTTACCCAGGTTCGGGCCCTCTTAATGGAGGTAAAACCCTACTCTTGCTTGATTATATTTGAGGATATAGGGGTTACAAGAGTTGATCTACCTCGAGATCGATTCGGCTAACCCTAGGCAGCTAGCCTAGCAATGTTGTGATCCAACCTCCGATCTAACCCCCCGGTTTATATACACACCAGAGGGACTTAGGGTTGTACAAAGTCGGTTTTACATAAAAGAATAATATATCCGGACACCTATACTTGCCATCCACGCATGTGAGAGTCGCCACCGGACACGAGAGATAATCTTCTGTCTTTTATCTTGACGACCCATTAGTCCGGCCTACATCAATAGACCGGACGCCTGAGGATCCCCTAGTCCAGGACTCCCACAGTAGCCCCTGAACCAGTCCTCAATGATGATATATTCGGCGCTCAGATTGTTTTCGGCATTGCAAGGCGGGCTCCTTAAAGAATACACATCGGATTTCCTCGATAAAAGAATTGTATCCAAATTTTTGCAATAAACACAACCCTTAGCCGCGAAGGTGGGATATATAAAAAATAAGCATAGTGTCTTTTACTGATAACTTTTTTGACGAAGCGTCAGACTTGACCCTTAGGCATTTTGAACCGTTTTCACACCCCATGTTCCGTGTTTCAAGGCCACGCCTCATTGGCACGTCCTGTCAAAACAGAGATCGTGCCCACTTAATACGGGATTGCATATCAATGATATTTGGGTAATCCAACCGACTGCGGGGCATACCCACATTGGGAACAAAAGAGGTTTTAAGGCTACGGGGCAGGCGCTCGGTATTGACGGCCTATATAAGCGGGTAAAGATCCATCTTTTCTACCCCACGCCTTCTTCCTTCCTCAGCCTTCCCATCTTCGAGCTCTAGCGCCCAATCTTCGATCCTCCCCACTGCCGCCAACCTCTCCTGCCATGTCCGGGTCCGACTTTCAAGGCAAGTGGGTGGCCTCCTCCTTGAGGGAGAAGTACATCAAGGAGCTCCGGGAGGCGGGGTACCTAAGTACGGACATCGCGTGCAGGATCCCTGTCAAGAAGCAGGTCATCCCTACTCCGAAGCCAGGCGAAAGAGTGGTATTTATAGCTCACTTCCTCCGCGGACTAGGGCTTCCACTTCACCCTTTCGTCCGCGGCCTCATGTTCTATTACGGGCTAGATTTCCATGATCTAGCCCCAAACTCCTTCCTCCACATTTCCGCGTTTATCGTCGTGTGTGAGGCGCTCCTCCGCATCCCCCTCCCCCCCCCCCCCCACTTCGGCTTCAGTCTCAAAGTCTTCAATGTGAAGCCAAAGGTGGTGGACGGGCAGCACGCAGACTGCGGAGGTGCTATGGTGAGTAAACTGCCCAACGTCACCTGGCCCAAAGGGGCTTTCGTGGAAACTGTCAAGATATGGTAGCAGGAGTGGTTCTACATCACCGAACCTCGTGGCGCCAACTGGGCGGCCACTCCTGAGTTAAGATCCGGACCCCCAATGCGGCTCGCGTCGTGGATATCAACAAGGTTCTGGACTGGGGGTCGACCGACGAGGTGTTGATGTTGCAAAAGCGCACCAAGAACATTATAGAAAAGAACACCAGCCTCACTTACGTGGTCCAGGTGATGTTATACCACCGGACCCTTCCTTGCCAGCACCGACCTCTCCATATGTGGGAGTTCAATCCGGAAGGGCCGCGGACTCTGCAGCGATTCTTCAGCACGACGCACGAAGATATTTGGAGGCTGCTTTTCAAGGCCCAGACGTCGTGGCCGGAGACGACCGACGACATCGGCCTCGACTGTGCACACCCAGCCTCCCCGGTAAGTTCTTTTAAACGCCAATAAAGCTGAATACGTCTCAAACTCTCAACGCAACTTGAAAAAAATTTCAATGTGTCTCGCCTCCAGTGGCATTGGTGCCTCCACCCACTTTTCATTGATCCAGAGCTAGGATCACCTTCATTTCAGGAACATGAAGTTGTATTCGGATTTCAAATCCACCAAATAGTTTCTAAACAATATGAAACACTATTAAATAGGACTTGGTTTGAGTAAACTTGACTAAATTCATTTTATGTGAAGTTTTTTGTATCTGTTTTAGTTATCCTAGCTAGTAATCATCCTAGCGCCGCCACCGCCGCCGCCAACTGCACTTCGTTCTCATCGGCACCAGCTATAGTCGCCACCGCCACCTCAACAAGCCCTTCCTCTCCTCCTCAGCCCACTAGGATCCCACCAAACATCACAGCACCAACACGTCATGGATGAGCCTCGTGCTGCATCTGCTACATTTATTTACCACTATCACATGTTGTTAGGGTTACTACTCCCTCCTGTCCTTTTCAGGCCGCATATTAGATTTGTCCGAATTCAAAGTCCTTATGTTTATACAAAAAAATAACATTCATAACGCAAAATCAATATCATTATGTCATGGAAAATATTTCCATGTTATATTTATTTCGTATAGTAGATGTTGATCATTTTTAATATAAGTTTGGTCAAAGTTTACAAAGTTTGACTTCTAAGGTATCTAATATGCAAAGTAAAAAGGATTGGAGGGAGTACTATCGACTTCCTTTTTTGCGAATCACTACTATTTTATGTGTTATGCTGTAGAAAGAACCGAACAATTTCCTGCTCAAAGTGATGAGGTATGAAACTGAAAATCTTCCCTCTATTTTGAGAAACTCCCATTTGTGTTATGTATGAGTTTGGGTTTTTATTAAAATAAAATACATCTCAAGAGCCCAGCCCAGGAATCCGGCAGACCTAGTTGGAGACGAGTCCGGGTTCAGTGCCAATAAGAGAGGGATAGCAAGTTCGAAAGCGCGACAACTATGTGTCGCCCGTATTGATTCCTAATAGGAATCGCCTACGGGCAACACACTAGCGTGTCGGCCAATTTAGCTCGGTAGTCGCTGCCACTCGTAGCGATCGATTGGTTGGGTTTTCTTTTTAATTTTTTAATTTTCTTCTTCTTTTATCTTCATTGGTTTTTTCATGAATTTCTTTGGTTTTATTTTTTGTTCATTCTTAGTCTAGTTTTTTGGTTACCTCATTTATTTATTTTTTCTTTCTTTCTTTTTACTTTGGTTTTTCTTTTCTCAATGGTTTTATT
>NC_057813.1:745902108-745906352 GCF_018294505.1 Triticum aestivum | reverse complement strand
TTGTTTCTTTTTTTCGTTGTTTTTTTTTGTTTCTCCGTGGTTTTTAACATTTTAGTGGTTTTCATTTTTTGAATTTATGTCTACTTTTTTTGGTCTAAAATGTACTTTTTTGGAGCACATGTGAACATTTTTATTATACACTTTGGCATTTTTCAAGTATATGATGTACAATTTTTTTTAAATGCATGGTTTGGACACTTTTCAAATACACAGTAACATTTTGTAGTCACACGTTGGAAATATTTTTAATGGCTTGAAGCATTTTTTAATGAACATGAAAAGTTTTCTACATTGAATAAACATTGTTAATGGCTTGAAGCAAGAATAATCCACCAGAAGACTGTGTGCGTACATGCACCGCGTGGCCGAAAGATTAATCACGCCTAACGAATGAAACAACACCAAAGGCCAATACCGGAGTACTGAAGTACTCCACAATATGTTTGATCGTTGTTTCACTGTACCCATTTCAAAAGAAAACAAAACGGAGCTTCTTACACGCTACAATCCAGCAGAAGTTTCAGCAAAGTGATTCCCCAAGGGACTTTATTACTCAAAGAACACAATACACCCGCACACCGGCTCATGCATACATGGACAAATTATCACTGAAAACAGGAGATCTTTAACCATCTTATTTTTATTTTATTTGGAACAACACTCAAATTAAGACACATATATATGGCTCAAATGAACGAAACCTCTTGACCAGCTAGGCAATATATACGCCAATTTCATTTAGGTATTTGTCATCAGTACGCCCGAAGAAGCCAACAATTGCTTTGTCATCAGGTGCAACGGCGCTGAAAGGAGTACCAAGTTCTTTATTATAGTCAAGATTCCCGTAAGGTCCGTAGGTTTTCTTCTTTGTGACAAACTTGAGTGTCTGCACAACATCGACTTTAGTCCCCACGTAAGTATCATGTTTAATAACCGTTCCAGACACTGCTGTCACAATTTCCCCCGGGCCCAACATGATCTGCACTCAGTAAATGGAATAATCACTGAGGGCATGTACAATGATTGATAAGACAGTCTTATCTTAAATTTTGCATCTAATTTAGAGATGACAAAAAAATATGTTTACAATGGGTCATTTCTTAGCCTTATCTTTAATAACTAGTTATTCTTAAAAATATGCTGAGACATATTGTGCTACCAGATCATCTCTTGTCTTCTCTTAAATAAGAGAAGGCAAGTCTTTTCTTGTGATTTCTCTTTCTTCCACCTCACCATTTACCCTACGTGGCATTGCTAAGATAGAACCATTGTACCTGCCCTTAGTAATCTTATGATTTTTGCAAGTTCCTAATTGAGCGACTACTACAAAACAATAATCTACACAAATATACCACTACCTTAATCCTTTTTATATGGTGTATGGATTCTTTTTTTTAAGTCCAACATTTCAACCTCCGACTAAGATTAAGTAAAACTACCAAAATATACAATACAAAATAAATAAAATATTTTAAAATAATTCATGATGGATCGAATGATACTAATTTGACAATTAATACATCTTATAAACATTAAATAAATTAATGAATTTACATGATAGAAAAGTTTGACTTAAGAAAAACATGAATACACCTTATAAAAAATAATGGATGGAGTAGATAGTCAGGCCATGCATGCAAAGTAAATTAGGGCCAGTACTTTTGGTGCCTTCTAGAATAAGCTGAAACAAGCTGCCCCTACCCAGCTTATTTTAGAAGCCCAACCAAAATTTTCTTTTTAGAAGCCTACTAGAAAATTTTGGTTGGGCTTTTAGAATAAGCTGGGTAGGGGGGTAGCTTATTATGTAAGCCCAAAAAAGCCAGCAAAAAATCTGGCCCGTATTTTCTTCATTTACATGGGAATTGAAGTAAATGAAATCCCGGCTACAACAGAACTATTATGATAATAATCAAACCTCAGCGCAATTGGGATTCTCACTACCCCAAGGACCTGATGTGCGCCTGTTGCCATAATAATCGATGTAAGTATATTCAAATGAAGCAATTATTCCTTTATAAAGGATGGTGATACTTTCTATCCTTGAGGGTTTCTCTGAATCAACAGCGGAACCTCCATTGCCACCCCAAGGGCCACTCTTTACAAGAGTGGGTATCTGCATGCATTTGTACGGATAAATAACGGCACAAAAAGGATCGGTCAATAAACATGAAAATAATCAATTGAAACACAAAAATGAGAATATGCTTCCATTCTAACCTGCATGTGGCAGAACCCATGGATGGTAAGCTCGATTATGTCTCCACCATTTTTTTTCTCATGTAGTTTTTTCTCTATGACACCACGTGCCATCGCAAGGTCAGCCGTCCCACCAACAATAGACCACTGACCTTCATGAACAGATGTTCCCATTACCTGAAGTGTGCTTTCCTTAAACCTGTGTCAAAAAAAAAGTTAGCAGACTTAAGTACCCTCAAAATCTGATACGGACTTAAGTATCCTCACGATCTGATAGCATCAGAAGCTAGCTGGCTGCCACCTAAATGCATTGGAAGTGATGTTATATAGTTGATCTATCAGCCCTTTTCACTAGTCTCATATAATCTTAATAAAAAGTTAAATCTTAGTCGTTAACTCGACCACATTCCTTACATAAAACTGCTACTAGCAACTTAACTCGATCGACCACAACATTCCTGTACACATGATGAAAGATGAACATTTTTTTGATGTACCCATGCATACCTTTCAGTCTCGAACACAATAGTGAAGGAATTGTGCCAACTACCAGCGTTGATATGCAGCCCTTGTGCGCGGGCCAGTAGCTTTGCGTCATGGCCAACCCCATCATATATGGGCCAGTTGTTAACTACTGTCGATCCCCACCCAGTGGTAGCATCTTTACTTACGATGCCTGCTTGGGTTGGATTTGGTCCAGAAAAAATGTGGTGTAAATACAAGCTACGGAAGTTGAACTCGGTGTTCTCCACGGCCCCATCGAATGAGGCCGCATGGAAATTGGGGGGATTGGCCATGTCTAAGTTGGATCGAGAACAGCCAACAGTCCTGAACTTGTGTCCTGTGGAAGGAGGAGGCTGCAGAGGATGAGTATTTATAGCTCATGGACCAGTCGAGAAGATTGATGCATGCACGCCGAACATCTCCCTTGTTTTTCTTGTTTACTCCAAATAATTTGTGCCGTCTTGCGTTATTATGATAAGATGCTTGCCACCTACCAGAAATCACTCGTGCACAGTAATGTGAACGCATAAGACAACCGGAAATTTCAATCGACGTGCTTTATTTCCGCAAAAAGGAATTTGTCGCCGTTGTGTATTGCATGTGCCATCGTGTATTGGGGCACCAATTTCTGTTAACCGAGAATAAATTTTAGTTGTACTATAATCAACAATAAAATATGTAAGAGTTCGTCCCTTTTGCGCCGCGTCCTCCCCCAAAAGTCGGGTTCCTTTGCCTCGCATAGTTGCTGCCGCCGGTCCGCCTCGTCTCCAGTGACCTTAGGGCCATCGCGTCATGATGGATCCCGGCCGTTACCGGCGGGAGGGCTCCGTTTTTAGATGTTTTCTCGAGTTTTGTTAGGGTTTGTGTCCTGCTCAGAAAGATGAGACGGCGGCGGCTTTCTCAGGATGGAACAAGATTCTTCTTGCCTAGGCCCCGTTTCAGTGGTGCGTCTATCATCATAGGTGGCCGTGTCTAAGTGTGTCACCGGTGGATCGGTCCTTGATGGTTTTGCTCGGATCTGGTCATAGTTCGTTTACTTTTATGTGTCTTCAGGTTGGATTCTTTCGATCTATGCTACTTTTCGATGGAGACGGTTGCTGCAATGGTGCGCTAGTCCTATAGGGCCATAACACAACGACTTTCCGACTTCTACTACAACAAATTTTGCCCGGCTCTGGCAATGGAGGGACGATGACATCGGCATGCCTTCGTCTCGTTTCAGTGCTTTTACTCATCGCTTGGTAGTCTACATATTTGGATGTAATTTTCATTATTTGTTGTGTTCGTTGTACTGTTATGTTTGCAGATGAATAGGTCAAAAATATTCTCACAAAAAATAATAATTAAGAGTTAATTATGGGTTTTAGCCCTTATTACATTAATACTTTTGTACAAATTATCTCATTTAATAGGTTTTCATACATTTTACCCATTTGGCGAGAGTATTGTGAGTTTTTTACCCCATTTAGCGATCTCTCATGTGGCGTCCCCCTCCCCCCTCCCCCCTCCCCCCCATAAAAAAACAAAGCGCGAGCAAGTAGACC
>NC_057813.1:745872309-745901762 GCF_018294505.1 Triticum aestivum | reverse complement strand
GACTTTTTTTTTGTTTGAAAAGGAGGAAGACCCCTGGCCTCGCATCTGGACGATGCGTGCAGCTACTTTATTTATTATTCACAGAAGACCTTACAAAGTAATACATCAGTAAGACTGAAGCCACCGTCTAGGCAACATCTATCGCTACTCCCATCCAGGTGATGAAGGGATGCTGATAGTATGGGCCTAATACCAAACAGACATCGCAGCCAAACCTAACATCTAAGACCTGAGGCCCCAACCCGGACACCATCCGGTTAAGGGGCATAGACCGGTCCGGCGCACACTCACAGGTCGTCGCCGCCACCTGCCACCAATCCATCTTCCGAGTTGTACTGATGCATCAACCTTGCCCGGTCTAGCTGCTGTAGACGCCCCCATGACGCCAGACAGTGTCACCCTCCTATGCGAGTCCATCATCACACATCATACGCCTAATCTCTAGGACGCCATGCCATCGAGATCCGACACCATCAGTGTGTATGATGAAGCACTGCTCCACCAAAGACGTCGTCCACTGGTCCCTCGAGCCCGTGTACACCTCCAAGAATGATGCCCCAAGGGGGAAACGACACAAACGCACCACCGTCTTCTGATCTATCGATCTAAGGTTTCCCCTGGAGGTAGCGGATAGTGGTCTAGAACTTCTCCACGACGATGCCTTCAAGAAGGGAATGACACCGCAGTGCGCCGCCATCGCCGGCTTTGGCATGTAGCCAAGTGAAGGTTTTCACCTAGATCTGTTCGAAGAACTCCATCCAGCTTCTTGTGCACGGACCGCTGCCTTCTCCATCGGAGACTAGACCAGAAGGATCCAGACTAGACCAGAAGGATCCAGCCAGCACCTGGAGATGACAACCAGTCTCCCAGGACCGAAGCTAGCACGTACCGGAGCAGATCGAGTTGGAGACGATGAAACCCCTGGAGCTCCGGCAGGCCAGCGAAGAGCCGTCGGCAGCACCGCATCCAGATCGAAGGCCATGTGGGGCCGCCGCACCCCCATGCCATCCGGTAGTCACCAGATCCGGCGGATCCGGTCGTACCAACAGGCGTGTCGCCACCTAGCCATGGGGTCGCCGCCGTGGCCACCGTCGCCCCCTGTGCATCTAGCCGATTCCACAGGCACAACCACTGACGCGGCCGCTGGGACGCCCCGCCGCCATGGGCAAGTGGGGGCCGCACCTTTGTGGATCTGGGCGCCCGCACCACCCATGGATCTGGGAAGAGGGGGGAAGCCCTCCGCCACCGGGTCGCAAGCACGGGCTTAGCCCGGCGCCGACCACCTGCGGCGGCGGAGGGGAGGACGGGCACGAGGAGGGTCGACGGTGGTGGAGGTTGTATTCCCCCGTGTTGCCCGCTGAGGGGGGGCGACGCGAGAGGCCAGAGCAAGTAGACAGGCTTAGCTAGACATAGTTTTTTCCTGCCATGGTAGACACATGTACGAACGATTCACCTGCACGTGTTCCTTCTTCATGTCAGACATCTCCTTGTTAATTGCGTCAACCTCATTCTTCTTTGACGCATTTGCTTTCAGGTGTTGTGTCATTCTCCCTTCATCCCAAAATAAGTGATTCAACTTTATACTAACTTTGTTTTAAATCTAGTACAAAGTTGAGTCACTTATTTTAGGACGGCGGAAGTACTAGACATAACTTCAGCAATGTTTTTTTGGCAAAAAACGGCTAGAGGGACTATCCACAACCTAAAAAACTTTAAAAGGGGTATACATCCGGATTTCTTGTTAAATGAGGTAATCAAGATGCAAAATTGTTAAATTCAATAGTTAATGTCAAAAATATCAAAGTAGGATGTTAAAATTAGAATTCAATTGGTTATTGATCGCGCACGATAAAATAGGAGACAATCCATCGTAAAAAATATCATATTGTTATCTCTCGTTGATGCCAAGGCTTAGAGCATCTCTAGCAGACCCCGTAAAACTGCAACCCATATAAGTGTTTTATGAGCCGAGAAAAATGCATTAATTATAAGGATCGATTTTACGAGCGGCGGCCGAACAGAGCATATATAATCAACCCATAAAAAAATATTCTCTAAATATACCATCTTCTTCCTCACGCGCTTCCCATCTCGACCTCCGCCCCCTCGACATGTGCACATCCTGCCTCCGCAACCGTCTCCTCGTACTCGCCACCAAGCGCGATGAATCGAGCGGACGGCGAGCTTTCAGCTAACTAGCTAGCTAGCAATTCGAGCGGACGGCCGGCTAGCTAGCTAGCTTTCACGGTTCGGCATGGCGGCCGACGGCGGGATGGGCGGGGCGGCCAGCGCGCGTGGTGGTCGGGACGAGCGCGGCGGCCGGGGACGGGCAAACGGGAGCGATTCAAGGAGGTTTCGATGGCAGTTGGAGGTGTATACAGGTCGTCCTCGGGTTGTCTCCAAAATCCTTATTTTTACCGGTTTGACCTGGATGTTTTCCGTGCCTCTTAAAAAAATTACAGGTCAGTGTCGTTTATGGGTTCTATTCCGATCTTTTTTTCACCTAAAACTGTAAACTGCGTTTTAAGGGGCCTGTTAGAGATGCTCTTAGTAGACTGTATTACCACCGTACGTCCCCTAGTAATGTGAACGCATAAGACGACTTCAAATCTCAATGGAGGTGCTTTAAGAAATGCCGCCCTCGTGGATGGTACGTTCCCTAGTAATGTGAACACATAAGACGCATGGAGATCTTAAATGGGCATTCTTTTTTTCCCATGAAAATAAGTTGCTCGTATTTGCCACAGTAATGTGAATACATATGAACAGTGACAATAGTATCGTCAACTGATGGCTATACGAGTATCGTCATGTCTTCTCTTTGTTTCTGGTTCTTCATATTTATTACATTTTGTCTAGATGTGTTGTAGAGCTGGGCTCTTACTCCCCTCATTTATTGGTATCTCTCTCCTTTACATAGACTAACAGGAGTAGTTTTTATGAAAAATAACAGGCTATAAGCCCCTTGTCATATACTAGTTTTTATGAAAAATAACAGGCTACAATCCCTTTCATACTTAATCTAAAATAATTGGAATTCCCAATCAACATGCTTCAGTTTCCATGAAAATAACTGAAAATTCCGATCAAGGTATTTTATTTCGTGAAAACGAGTCACTGCCTTGACACGAAGGTTTCCTACCGGGTGCACAGCCACCCGGTGCACCCGGATGAACAGTAAATTAAGAAAACTAAGCATGCAAACTTTGAATTTTTTACGTAACAAAGATTGGTCAATGTTTCACCAATGTGTAAAATTTCGTGATGAAAAATTATTCTCAATGTTCTGGGCAGAAAACAAAATCGATATTCCACAAAGGTTATATTTTAAAGCACTTTGGAGCACTATATTTTTCTAGACGGACACGAATGTCATTCCATCACAAAACTATGTAAGTAGGTAAAACACAAGCAATGTTTGTTTCAAAAGAAATCATATTTAAGAAATAATTGCTTTACATCCTCGCCCCATGAATGCATAAGCACCGAGGATAAGGAGGCCACTTTCTTCATAGCCCTTGTGTATCACGTTGTACCGTGAACAGCGGCGGTGGACATGTCCTTGAGCGTCCCGCATTAACGCAATCGATGGCAGGCGCCAACTGCATTCACACGCAATGCATGAGGCTACTCATAGCGGGAGTATCATATACTAGTATCATGCATGTGATACTAATGTATGATACTATCTTCATAGTGCATAGTATTATAAAGTAGTATCATAGATAATCATATTTATTGCTATGCATTACACAAAGTAATATAACTTTTAACATGATAGGATATCTACCTATGTTACTCTAACCCTCTCTCTCTTATTTAATTATGTGCCACATAAGCATGTTTGCTAGTCCCAAGTACATGTTATCGGTTATGTTACTTCCACTATGGCCAGCCTGAGGTCGACCCACCCACCCATGCACAACCACATATTCTTCGTCCAGCTACGAAGCCTGAAGCACTAACCAATCAGGCTTTCCATGGCATGTGAAATTGTGAATGAATGTGGTAGCCGTTTGTGTTCCCACCGCTGCCAATGTTTCTCTCTCTCTTTAAAACAGAGGTAAAAGATTTACCTGTACCTCATCCATCAATTAAGCAAAAGAGAGTTGCTTGGTTATTTAGCGAAAAACCAGCAAAAATCATCAAAGTCTGCTAAACGACACATACAGAACACCCCATACACATCTCTAAGAAAAGAGCCTTGTGGAGATGGCACATTGACTTCATCAACGTCACTTCTCCTCAAGCAGGCGTCATCACCATCCCTTCTAAAGGGACTTTAAATTCGCCTCAAATAATCATCGATCCTACTTCCACCATAGAGGTCATGTGGAGCCACATGAAGATCCATGCCAAAATTCAACCATCCACAATAAAGATAAAGAAGCTCCGATTTTGACAAAGAGCTACGAAAAGGAGCAATGCAAGGCTACACGAAAGACCACCGGATGCATGTCATTGAGACAATGGACTTGAAGCTGGAAAATGGTGATATCCCGGAGTTGGCTGATAGCCGTGTCCACTTTTTCTTTGGTGTGGGTGTGAAATGAGGAACTCCTCATTTTCACCGCCCTAGCTATATGCATGTATTTCGTAGTCTACAATTTGTAATCCGTCTTCTACCTTATCTTTAGAAAAAGCGTCTTGCCTTTCAAGACTTGTATTCAATATATACTCGCCCTCGAGGCTCGGTAATACATTCATCATATTTCGCCAATCCCTCTCTATCCCTTCTAACATGCTATCAGCCTAACCGATCCAACCCTAACCGCCGCCCACCGATTCTGCCCCGCGCCGCCCAGGGGCGGTCGGCCTCCATGATCGCCGCCGGGGGCCGCGCTGTCCATACCTAGGGTTCGTCCGCCGTTCATGTTGACCGCCTGCCTTAGAGAGTCTTTTTTCTGAGCCCTTACTCCGGGTTTTTCTCTCTCCCGCCGGTCATCTTGATCGGCATTTTTTTTTGTTTTCTGATCTAAGATCGGTTTGCATCGCCTGCCGTCATCGTCGACCCCGCACGCTTCTACCCCGTCACGGCATGCCGCCGTCCGTGCGTCGGCCCGCTCATCGCCATGCGCCGGCCTTCGCCGCCCTACTCCAACCGGTACTCCTGCACCACCATCATGCATCCGCCGCATCGGTACAGTCGTCCTGCCGTCTGCCACACCGGCCTCATCGCCGGCTGCCGACTAGGTCGTGCTCGCCAGCTGCCTCGGGCCAACCCCGTCACTCGCCGGCTGCTTTGGTCGACTGCGTTCGATTGCACATCGTCCCATGCCGATCGTCGTCGCTGGCTTCATCTCGGACTCTGCTGCCACCCCGCCTCCACCTAGCGGCATCCCCGGCCTCCGCGCGATCGGATTTATCACCCGCCCACCACCGCGATCCACCTCATCTATGTCGTGCGACCGACCTAGCCCATCGGTTGTGCGCCACTTGGGTCTCACCAACGCCTCAGACGACGAGTCGCTTTCGGCCACAATCCTGTGCTGCTCTCTCTGCAAAAGGCACAAGGATCGTTTATAAATATGAATAACGTGTAGTCGAATTGATCAGAAACTAAAATTACCAGCAGTCTCATGGACTCCGGTGTGACCACGTTCATCTCGAAAACCTTCTTCACTGGGTTCCATTGGTGCCGGGCCCTGAGGACGTCACGCTCCCGCGGGACGGTGAACTCCGCCAAGGGGTCTGGGATGCCTAGACTCGCGACTTCTGCCTCCTCCTTGGCCCATATGGACCTCTTCCCGCCGTAACCATGACTTTCGAGGTGGTGGGACCCAATGTTTCTCGGTTGAAGCCCCTTCATGTACTTCGACTTTTTTTGGCAGCTTCGGCCTCGCAAGCCGCCTTGAATATCTCAAAGTGCTCTGCTGTGATTGTCGGATTATCCTTTACAATCTCAGAGTAGGGTTCCTTTTTGGTGACCATCTGATATTTCACCCTTTCTTTCCAGGCGGCCAACGCGTCGCTAAACTTGGTCATGGCGTGTTTGTTTATCTTCTTCATTGACAGGTCCTTATCTGGATCTTCATAATCCTTTTCCTTTCGGCCCGGGAACAAGAATATCCGGTGCAGCTTCTTTAGGAGGGAGGGCCTCATATTATCTATCTTCTTTAGTTTTTCATCGTTGATGGTGGCGGTTGTCCATATGATGCAGCCTATTTGATTGCCGTAGCACATGCGCGCTTCCTCGGGCACGGTTGGCTCAAAATTTCCATCGTCCACCTCCGTGACCACCAGTCTAGTAGTCCTGAGCTTGCTAGGAAGCCGTTGCCTCTTTGCTTTCGGTTCTACACCGGCTCCGCTAGTCTCGGCGGCGGTCTCAGTCTCAGAGCCAACGTTGATGCCGGTCTCAGTCTCAGCGCTGGTCTCGATGTCGGTATCAATCTCTGATGTGACAGTTGGACCCACCAACATCAACTGTTGATCATCGGCTTTCCTCAAAAATTCTTCCGCCGCCAGGTAGACGTTGTCGCAGTCACCAGAACTCTGTCCTTCATCGTTGTAGCCATGTTTCCTACGATTAAATCTAGTAAATTAATTTTAGACCTAATAAAATGAATAATAACATAAAAAAGGCCTATGCTTTGCAGGACCGTTGACTCCTTCCCGGTGTGGCAAATCCCGGGCACTCGATATGTCCTACTTTGTAGCACAAGTCATGCCGAAATTCACGGAAAATTTCGGCATGACCTTTGCTAAAAAATGGACAAATCGAGAACCTAAAATTTGCCGGAATGGAACTGAATCAACATTCCGGCAAAACATAGGCCACTCGGCTTCATTCTCTGGAAACAACAAAGCCACTTGGGAACAATGGAACCACTTCAATGAAAAGATACAACATGAACAAACACTATTGAGAAATTTGCATATAACATGGCCACTTCGATAAAAAGATATAATGAACAATAATGAAATATGCAAATGAATATCAATGACATATATCATATAACAACAATCTTATTTTTTGTTTACATAGCAACAATTAGTTTAACCAAGTTTTTGTAAAGAAAAACAATTCTGCTTTTTGTTTATAGCTAAATGCCATAGCTACTGTTTTTTATTTATAGCTAAGTACTTTTGTTTTTTGTCTAAAGCTAAAAGTCTAGGAACTCCATTTTCTCTAACCCTTCTGACCTCACCAAAATTTCCACAGCAAGACCTTAGTACCTTCACCCAATTTCTTCAAAAATATTCAGGTCCATAGTCCAAAGAATTCAATTTTCATTTGAATGAAATTTGGAACAGATTCAGGTCCATAGTCCAAATACTTTTTTTATAGCTAAGTGTTTTTTGTTTATAGCCTCTATTAATTTAAATCTAAATGCTACTATTATTTACATACCCTCTATTAATTTAAAGCTAAATGGAATTACTGTTTAGGCATTTTCATAAAAATTTGCCCTAGCTAAAAAAAATTGCTAATCATTGTCACATCCCTAGCTTCTGGTAATGCTCTAGGCTAGCTTCATGTGTGCATCATGTTTAAATTTCATTTAAATTTGAAATGAGGATTGGTGGAACCCTCAGAATCATGTTGAAAATGACCCAAATAAAAAAAATTCCCCAAAAGGGTCCAAGAAAATGCTCATGTTGCCCTCTGAAAATATTGGACAGAGATAAAAATCAAAACAATATTTTTAGGAGCTCATGGACATTTAATTTGGCCATTTGGATTAATTCGATAAATATTTGCATTGGAAAGATATTTCTATATATATGAAATATGGTCCAAAAATTATGCCAATTATAAAAGAGCTCTGGAATAATACCATTAGCCCCTACAAAAATTGGCATAATAAAATTAAATGATTTAATATATTTATTAAATCAAACAAATGTCAGAAAAATAGAAAACAGAAGTAAAATAGGAAAAACAGAGAGAGGGAGGGAAACATTACCTGCAGCCCACCTGGGCCACTTACCTGTAGCCGGCCCAGCTCCTTCCGCTGGCCCAGCCCACCTCCTCCCCCCCCCTTGTCCTCTTCTTCCTCTGCCAGTAGGCAGAGGCGAGGCGTGGCGCGCGCCCGAAGAGCGCCGACCACCTCCTGCTTCGCCGTGGCAGCCTCCCTGCCTCCCTCCTCGACGCCCGGAGATGCCACGCCACCCCCTCGGACCCCTCTCACTCTTCCTCGAGGCCCCGCTCCTCTGCTCTTTCTCTCTCGCCCGAACCCGAACACAGCCGTCGCCGCCAATGAGAACCACCACGGCCACAGCCACCCCCTCACCCCTCGGTTGTGCCACGAGCTCCGCGACGTCGTCCTCGACCCCCTCACTGAACCACGCCCCGCCGGAAGCCCTGCAGCGTCGACTTCGAGCTCTTCTTCAACCTTCGGCCGCCGGTGACCTCGTCTTCGATTCGCGCCGTCTAGGTCGTCCCCAGGCCCACTTAGCTGCGCTTCGACCTCCCAGTGAGCTCCTCCGTCGTTTCCGCCTAACCCCACGGCCTAGCGCTCGTTGTAGCACCACTTCCCATGATGACCGAAGCACACCGCCGCACGAACTCGTCGCCGACGAGGCTCCGGTGGCCAATCGGCCCCGTGCATATGCCCGTTGGCTTTGTGGGAGCCTGCAGAACGCGTTGTTGCTACCCGTTGATCCTCCCGTGCACGGTGGCGCCGTTTTCATCGGCGCCCGAACTCCGGCGACCGCCAAAGTCGTCGCCGGCGACGTCTCCGGCCACCCCGAGCTCAACCATCACCACCAAGAGCTGCGGCTCGTTCCCAGGAGCTCGTAGATGCTCTCCGCCTCCCGTTTGGTGGCCGTAAAGTGCAAATGCACTTCCTCCGCCGCGCTCGGCCTCGCCGGCGGCTAAACGCCGGCGAGTTGACCGGGTTTGACCCCCCAGGGTCGCTGACCAGTGGGCCCGACCCCCCTCATCTTTTAATTAAATTAAATTAACCCCTGTTAACCCCCCTGTCACTGACGTGTGGGTCCCACACGTCAGATTTGACCGGACTGTGCCACGTTGACCTGCTGACGTCATCATGACATCAGGCTGACGCAATTAAATCATTTCTGGATTTAATTTAATTCTGAAATTCCAGAAAATGCCTAAAACTTCAATAAATCATAGAAAATTAACCGTAACTCCAAATTAAATAATTTATATATGTAAAATTATCAGAAAAATTCAAGGAATCCATCTGTACCATTTTCATGCATGTTAGAACAACTTATCACTACTGTTTAGGGCAAATGAAGTGAATGACATTTGAATAATCACATATGGAGTTTGAATTTGAATCTTGTATTCAAACCAACTTCATTTAATCTGTTGCTAGTTGCATTAGCTCAAAACACATTCATTTTGCCATGTCATGATCATGCATCATATTGTGCATTGCATTGATTGTGTTCCTTTCTGTGTTGCCGGTATTTGTCCCCTCTCGATAGACGTGATACCGAGGATGTGATCGTTGACACTGATGAAGACTCAATGTTATCTTCAGAAGTGCCAGGCAAGCAAAACCCCCTTGTTCATTCCGATAAAATCCCACTCTCTCGCTCCTGCTCTCTTTTACTGCATTAGGACAACAACGATTCATCTGTTACTTGCTGCGGTAGTTGAACCCCCTTTATCCTCTGCATGACCTGTCATTGCCACAGTAAATAGATGAAACCCACTAGCATGAGTAGGAGTTGTTTGAGCCCTGATGTGCCTACTCATTCATGCTTGTTGTCATGCCTGCTATTGCTTAGAGTTGAGTCAGGTCTGATTCATCGGGGATGAATCAGAGGCGTGTGAACATGTCCTACTATGTGTGAGCTAAGTGTGTGAACACGATTTGGTAAAGGTAGCGGTGAGAGGCCATGTAGGAGTACATGGTGGGTTGTCTCATTGCAGCCGTCCTCAGGAACCGAGTTCTGTGTTTGTGATCCATGATCAGTTACTACCACACATTGGGCTCCGGGCGCTCCAAGCCCTCTCGACTTATTAATCAACTTGATCTCTGTCCAGGAGTTGCAACTAGTTTCTGGTGTTTGTAGGTAGTGTTAGTAGTCTACCAAGTGGCACCCGGTACAGGTGGGCTTGGGACAGACTAGGCACAGTGGCCCGGTGTACCAAGTGGCACCCGGTTGGTGGGCTTGGGAACCCTGCTCACATCGTTTGGGGCCGTGAGCGACACCCCGGCCGGATTTCCTTGCGGATGGAACCCGAATAGGCGATAAACCTGGACTAGAGACTTGTTCGGTTAGTCAGGTCGTGGCCGACTCCCTCGCCCGGCTTCCGCTTGAAGGTTGCCGAGGTACATGACATGTACAGGGCGGTAAGTGGCGAGAGCGTGTGTGAAGAAGTACACCCCTGCAGGGTTAACATCATCTATTCGAATAGCCGGATTCCTCGGATATGGAAACGTGGACCCCTTGTACAGTTCATAGACAAGTGAAAGTGGATACTCTAAAATACGCAAGATAAGCGTGAGTGCTATGGATGGCGTTCTCGTAGGGAGACGGGAGCGGATCCATAGTGGTGTATTGATATGGTGAATATGTGGACTCGTGTGCGTCACCTCAAAGAGTTACTTGCAGTCGTAGTTCAGGATAGCCACCGAGTCAAAGCTGGCTTGCTGCAGTTAAACTCCACCATCCCCTTTGTTGATAATGAGGCATATGTAGATAGATCTGATGTAAGTCTTGCTGGGTACATTTGTACTCACGTTTGCCTATTTTATGTTTTTGCAGAGAGACTTCAGTCTCACTAGTAGTTCCACGTGGACTTTGACGTTTAGCTTGATACCTCAGCTACGATCTTGTGCCCTCGGCAGGATCTGATAGATAGTCAGGCTTCTCAGCCTTTTTCATTTATAGATGTCTGTACTCAGACATGATAGCTTCCGCTTGTGCTTTGACTTGTATGCTCTGATTGTTGGGTCATGAGACCCATGATTGTAATATCTCGCTCCTCGGAGCCTATTGAATAAACTACTGAGTCGTAGAGTCATTTTGTGATGCCATGTTGTATTGCACATATCGAGCATATTGTGTGTATGTTATTGAAATGCTTGGTATGTGTGGGATCTGACAATCTAGTTGTTTATCTTTAGTAGCCTCTCCTACCGGGAAATGTCTCCTAGTGTTTCCACCGAGCCATGGTAGCTTGCTACTGCTCCGGAACACTTAGGCTGGCCGGCATGTGTCCTTCTTCGTTCCTGTGTCTGTCCCTTCGGGGAAATGTCACGCGGTGAATACCGGAGTCCTGTTAGCCCGCTACAGCCCGGTTCACCGGAGTCCTGCTAGCCCAGTGCTACAGCCTGGATTCACTCGCTGATGACCGACACGTTCGATGCTGGGTCATGGATGCCTGTCCCTGTAAGTCTGTGCCGCTTTGGGTTTACGACTAGCCATGTCAGCCCGGGCTCCTTATCATATGGATGCTAGCGACACTGTCATATAAGTGTGCCAAAAGGCGCAAACGGTCCCGGGCAAAGGTAAGGCGACACCCGTGGGAATACCGTGCGTGAGGCCGCAAAGTGATATGAGGTGTTACATGCTAGATCGATGTGGCATTGAGTCGGGGTCCTGACAGCGTTGGTATCAGAGCTTGACTGCCTGTAGGATTACCAAGCCAAACTGGTCGAAGTTGAGTCTAGAAATTCTTTAGTTATATAAGGGAATTGATTGTGGGATGGAACGTAAGGCTCTTTTTACTCCTTATACCTCATGCCCTTCTGATCTGAGTCATCTTATCTTTCCTGCGGGGATTAAGAACTAGGCTATCTCTTCTTTCTATTTGGATCACGTGTTACTAATCCGTAGACCTATAGAATTGTTGGACTTAAGCCTCATTTCAGTTCCTATTACTTCCGTATGTTAAATTGTTGATCTCGAAACCTTGATATTGTGCCTTTGAGTGGTTATGCCACCATTTTTGTGAATGTCTCAAATCTTTTCTGAGCATTTACAGCCGTTATGCTGTCCGAGTCATCCCAGGTTTCTAAATAGTCTGATGCATTTGCAAAATCCTTTCCCTCTGGTTTCGATGTTCCTTTATGTCAGCTCAATCACACTAATTGTTGAGTAGAGGTATTCTATTGCCTTGACATATATGTTGGAGGTATTATTATGACCCTAGGTGTCTTAGGGGATCATCTAGTAATTTAGCCATGATTTGTGTTCCCAGTGTGATGATTCTGGCCGTCATTATCGAAAGCATCCCGTGATGCCATTTAGTAGTAGGTATTCTACTCCTGGGTTCTGAACCCGAGATTCACCCTACTTGCTTCATGTTGATAGTTTTGCTCGTTCCTTTAGGTTATTAGTAACCTTTGCATTAGTCCTCGATGTTCGTGGTATTCCTTTCTTCCAACTACTATGAACCGCTTATGGCAGATGTTCCTCGCTGATCGAAAGATCACAATCAGAGTGCTCTCGATGGGTTCTCGATTCTACATTGTGACTCTGCCAGTTCTACCTTTCTGCATGGGTTATCCGGAAGAAATATGTGGAATTCGTTCGACATGCTAAACCATGCATCCACAACTCAGAAAATCGCATGTTCCTTTGAGTTGCTCTCTTTAGTTGCATTCTGACCCTCGTCTATCAATTGATACCAAGGGTATGCATGCATTCGTTTATCGATGCCTATTACCTTTGTGGTACGTCAAGCCATTCTGTCCTGAATGACTTGGAGAAACAAACTCCAGTACCTCATCCATATCTAGGATTGGGTCAAAGTAGTTGTGTTCCGCAGATCAAGTTACAATCCAGCTTCTGGTATGCTCTACCCTGAAGTATTGCCTTCTTTATGACAGGAATTTCATGAGAATTGCACCACCTTTTGTGAATTCTTGACATAGTGATACTTCTCGCCATCCTTTTTCATTCCTCGGTTCCGTTTTGATGCAACCGGAATACCGACAAATGAATTGTGATGTGTGAAATCAATACTCCTAGCAACCTCGTTGCTTGGTAGTTAAAGGATAATAATTTTATTCTTAGTATGTTGGTTATTGAATCACCATTCTAAGATTGATCGTGCTACCTAGTCCTTATTTCCTGGTGCACTCTTTGATTGATGAGTTAGGATCTTGTCAAGTCCTCACTCATTTGATCATATCGTCTTGCCCTCAAAAGCAAGATTGTTCTCGAGCTTAGTAACATACCGGTGGTTCGTGACTTTCCAAATATCTTCTTGGAGGTGTTACCGGGTTGTCACCTGACCGCTATGTTGAGTTCGTGATCAAGTTGGTTTCTTGTGAACCACCTTCTCTCCAAAAATCGGTGTTGGATACCCCTGAGCTAGTTGGTTAAGCTAGACAACAACTTGGAGAGTTGGAAGATAAAAGCTTGTCTGACTTAGTTCGTTCCAAAGGGATATTCTCGTGTAGTGTGTGTTGAAGAAAGATGATATCTTCATCGATTGGTCCTTGTGATCAGTTGCTGGACCTATTGTCTTATCAATCCTTTGATTTGAGTGTGGGCTATCGTCAAATCAAATCAGTACCAACGATGCTCGTAATGTTGTCTTACTCGTGGTTGATCCCTCGAGCATACACCCTTACATCTTTGGTCTGACGAATGCTATCACTTGTTCACTTAACTATGGAACTCCTTTTAAAAAGGAAACCCAGATGAATTGTTGTTGAGCCATTGACAACATCCTTATCTCCTCCATGGTCTTGTTGGACAACAAGTTAGTGTTGGAAACTTTTGAAGCATTTTCTTCATGCTAGCTCATGAAGTATTTGTTAGATGAAAGGAGTGACTTCCTCTTATACACGTGCATTTGGTGAAAGTTGCCGCCGTGAATTTGAGAAAGTTAGTTTTGCTTCCTCTGGAATCATCCCAAGTCAGTCATGCATATGTGCGAAGTATTCTATGGTTTGGAGACTTGCAACCTTCATTCCATATGTGTTCCGAGCACACCAAGCCACTGATTGATTTGTTCAAGGGGAAGAAGTTCCTTCATAAGAGCTAATCATATGACTTATGCAAGGACTTCGTTATCCACGGTGATGGTTCCCAACCAGAACTCGGTAGTGTTTTATTGTAAGACTACCACGTGGTCATGCTTGTCCGGGACAACGTGTTCACATGTTTGTAGCAGAACCAGCTCATGTTTTGGAGCTTACTATCGTAGTTCATTTCCCGAGAATCTCGCAACGTCATCTCGTCGATTTGTGTTGCAAACTTTCATTTTTCTTTCTAGACTTGATGAGTCTGGAATATCCTGACATCAACCAGATCTGAGTCTCAGGCAGATATGATGGTTGGAATATTTCCCAAGAACTATAATATTAGTTCCTCGATAACCGGTAAAGTGGATGTCGTGGCCAACACACCCAGCCGGAAGACTTCTTATTGTAGTATCTTGTTTGAGGAAGTTGGCCACCTCCCCATAAGGATTTCGCAGGATTACCGCCGTAACTGTTCCTTATGGATTCTATTGCTCCCGAAGTCCGACCTTTTACCTAATGCTCTAGTTATCAAACCATATCTATGAATGGGATACACTAGCACATCAAGAAGAACATTAGAAGCGGAGTGCTAAATGTCTCCCGGTCGATCATCCAGATTTTATTTGCTTGGCCTTGCTAAGGTGAAATCTGAGAAAGTGTTATCCTCCTTCGCATCTGCATCCTCCATCACCATTCATCATGGTAGCAAGTTGTGTTGCCAGGACCCTTGACACGGATGTTGGTAAAACCTTGATGAATATGGAAATGCTCAAGGTCTTGAGAGCACGCACAAGCGTTATGTGTTATCATCGGCTCTAACTGGGATTACTCTCAGTTCCCTCGGCAATGCTATGATCCTTTCAAACAGTGAATTTGCTCTCTATTGTTGGGTTCTTCCCCAGTCACCAGAATCATTCCCAGCATTTGCATTTTGTTCCCAGCTTGCACCGCCAATGTGCCATTCTACCATGGGTCCCTTCCATTTCCGGTGATAAGCAAATTCATCCATTGCGTTGTCTTCAACAAGGTAATCCACATCATCCAAGTCTGAGTATGCCATTCTACTGACCCCCTCCAAACGATCGCTCGAGAATTGTCTTAGGCTGGTTTAAAGAGTTTCAATGATCTCTGAATCAAAGGTAATTCTTTTTGCCACTTAAGGGGAGATATCTACGAGTCACGGTTCCGAAGGTGTCTCGTTGTGGTTTCATGGCAACTCAACTCCTCGCTACGTTGACAATCGATTACCACACTCTTAAGCGTGAAATTGTTGTCTACCTAGTGAACCTTCGTCATCCGTTTCTTTCCACCCCTCTTGATGTGTATCTCGTGTCTCAACCCGAGAGATGGTCCTATGTCTCATTCCGTGAGTTGTTCGATCTTCAAGAAGATCGACCCTTCTAGAGTCTCCTTCTTCCCTCCATGTCATGTTGACAGGATTTCTCAGAGCAAGACGACAAGACAAAGATGGTGTTCAACTCAACGTTCATTTGAAGTGCAACCTGGATCGTGAAGATTGTTCTAGTTTGCGTTTCCCCTTCATCCTACCCTACGCTTGAATCTCGAGACGAGATTCTTGTTTAGTGGGGGTGAGTTGTCACATCCCTAGCTTCTGGTAATGCTCTAGGCTAGCTTCATGTGTGCATCATGTTTAAATTTCATTTAAATTTGAAATGAGGATTGGTGGAACCCTCAGAATCATGTTGAAAATGACCCAAATAAAAAAATTCCCCAAAATGGTCCAAGAAAATGCTCATGTTGCCCTCTGAAAATATTGGACAGAGATAAAAATCAAAACAATATTTTTAGGAGCTCATGGACATTTAATTTGGCCATTTGGATTAATTCGATAAATATTTGCATTGGAAAGATATTTCTATATATATGAAATATGGTCCAAAAATTATGCCAATTATAAAAGAGCTCTGGAATAATACCATTAGCCCCTACAAAAATTGGCATAATAAAATTAAATGATTTAATATATTTATTAAATCAAACAAATGTCAGAAAAATAGAAAACAGAAGTAAAATAGGAAAAACAGAGAGAGGGAGGGAAACATTACCTGCAGCCCACCTGGGCCACTTACCTGTAGCCGGCCCAGCTCCTTCCGCTGGCCCAGCCCACCTCCTCCCCCCCCTTGTCCTCTTCTTCCTCTGCCAGTAGGCAGAGGCGAGGCGTGGCGCGCGCCCGAAGAGCGCCGGCCACCTCCTGCTTCGCCGTGGCAGCCTCCCTGCCTCCCTCCTCGACGCCCGGAGACGCCACGCCACCCCCTCAGACCCCTCTCACTCTTCCTCGAGGCCCCGCTCCTCTGCTCTTTCTCTCTCGCCCGAACCCGAACACAGCCGTCGCCGCCGACGAGAACCACCACGGCCACAGCCACCCCCTCGCCCCTCGGTTGTGCCACGAGCTCCGCGACGTCGTCCTCGACCCCCTCACCGAACCACGCCCCGCCGGAAGCCCTGCAGCGTCGACGTCGAGCTCTTCTTCAACCTTCGGCCGCCGGTGACCTCGTCTTCGATTCGCGCCGTCTAGGTCGTCCCCAGGCCCACTGAGCTGCGCTTCGACCTCCCAGTGAGCTCCTCCGTCGTTTCCCCCTAACCCCACGGCCTAGCGCTCGTTGTAGCACCACTTCCCATGATGACCGAAGCACACCGCCGCACGAACTCGTCGCCGACGAGGCTCCGGTGGCCAATCGGCCCCGTGCATATGCCCGTTGGCTTTGTGGGAGCCTGCAGAACGCGTTGTTGCTACCCGTTGATCCTCCCGTGCACGGTGGCGCCGTTTTCATCGGCGCCCGAACTCCAGCGACCGCCAAAGTCGTCGCCGGCGACGTCTCCGGCCACCCCGAGCTCAACCATCACCACCAAGAGCTGCGGCTCGTTCCCAGGAGCTCGTAGATGCTCTCCGCCTCCCGTTTGGTGGCCGTAAAGTGCAAATGCACTTCCTCCGCCGCGCTCGGCCTCGCCGGCGGCTAAACGCCGGCGAGTTGACCGGGTTTGACCCCCCAGGGTCGCTGACCAGTGGGCCCGACCACCCTAATCTTTTAATTAAATTAAATTAACCCCTGTTAACCCCCCTGTCACTGACGTGTGGGTCCCACACGTCAGATTTGACCGGACTGTGCCACGTTGACCTGCTGACGTCATCATGACATCAGGCTGACGCAATTAAATCATTTCTGGATTTAATTTAATTCTGAAATTCCAGAAAATGCCTAAAACTTCAATAAATCATAGAAAATTAACCGTAACTCCAAATTAAATAATTTATATATGTAAAATTATCAGAAAAATTCAAGGAATCCATCTGTACCATTTTCATGCATGTTAGAACAACTTATCACTACTGTTTAGGGCAAATGAAGTGAATGACATTTGAATAATCACATATGGAGTTTGAATTTGAATCTTGTATTCAAACCAACTTCATTTAATCTGTTGCTAGTTGCATTAGCTCAAAACACATTCATTTTGCCATGTCATGATCATGCATCATATTGTGCATTGCATTGATTGTGTTCCTTTCTGTGTTGCCGGTATTTGTCCCCTCTCGATAGACGTGATACCGAGGATGTGATCGTTGACACTGATGAAGACTCAATGTTATCTTCAGAAGTGCCAGGCAAGCAAAACCCCCTTGTTCATTCCGATAAAATCCCACTCTCTCGCTCCTGCTCTCTTTTACTGCATTAGGACAACAACGATTCATCTGTTACTTGCTGCGGTAGTTGAACCCCCTTTATCCTCTGCATGACCTGTCATTGCCACAGTAAATAGATGAAACCCACTAGCATGAGTAGGAGTTGTTTGAGCCCTGATGTGCCTACTCATTCATGCTTGTTGTCATGCCTGCTATTGCTTAGAGTTGAGTCAGGTCTGATTCATCGGGGATGAATCAGAGGCGTGTGAACATGTCCTACTATGTTTGAGCTAAGTGTGTGAACACGATTTGGTAAAGGTAGCGGTGAGAGGCCATGTAGGAGTACATGGTGGGTTGTCTCATTGCAGCCGTCCTCAGGAACCGAGTTCTGTGTTTGTGATCCATGATCAGTTACTACCACACATTGGGCTCCGGGCGCTCCAAGCCCTCTCGACTTATTAATCAACTTGATCTCTGTCCAGGAGTTGCAACTAGTTTCTGGTGTTTGTAGGTAGTGTTAGTAGTCTACCAAGTGGCACCCGGTACAGGTGGGCTTGGGACAGACTAGGCACAGTGGCCCGGTGTACCAAGTGGCACCCGGTTGGTGGGCTTGGGAACCCTGCTCACATCGTTTGGGGCCGTGAGCGACACCCCGGCCGGATCTCCTTGCGGATGGAACCCGAATAGGCGATAAACCTGGACTAGAGACTTGTTCGGTTAGTCAGGTCGTGTCCGACTCCCTCGCCCGGCTTCCGCTTGAAGGTTGCCGAGGTACATGACGTGTACAGGGCGGTAAGTGGCGAGAGCGTGTGTGAAGAAGTACACCCCTGCAGGGTTAACATCATCTATTCGAATAGCCGGATTCCTCGGATATGGAAACGTGGACCCCTTGTACAGTTCATAGACAAGTGAAAGTGGATACTCTAAAATACGCAAGATAAGCGTGAGTGCTATGGATGGCGTTCTCGTAGGGAGACGGGAGCGGATCCATAGTGGTGTATTGATATGGTGAATATGTGGACTCGTGTGCGTCACCTCAAAGAGTTACTTGCAGTCGTAGTTCAGGATAGCCACCGAGTCAAAGCTGGCTTGCTGCAGTTAAACTCCACCATCCCCTTTGTTGATAATGAGGCATATGTAGATAGATCTGATGTAAGTCTTGCTGGGTACATTTGTACTCACGTTTGCCTATTTTATGTTTTTGCAGAGAGACTTCAGTCTCTCTAGTAGTTCCACGTGGACTTCGACGTTTAGCTTGATACCTCAGCTACGATCTTGTGCCCTCGGCAGGATCTGATAGATAGTCAGGCTTCTCAGCCTTTTTCATTTATAGATGTCTGTACTCAGACATGATAGCTTCCGCTTGTGCTTTGACTTGTATGCTCTGATTGTTGGGTCATGAGACCCATGATTGTAATATCTCGCTCCTCGGAGCCTATTGAATAAACTACTGAGTCGTAGAGTCATTTTGTGATGCCATGTTGTATTGCACATATCGAGCATATTGTGTGTATGTTATTGAAATGCTTGTTATGTGTGGGATCTGACAATCTAGTTGTTTATCTTTAGTAGCCTCTCCTACCGGGAAATGTCTCCTAGTGTTTCCACCGAGCCATGGTAGCTTGCTACTGCTCCGGAACACTTAGGCTGGCCGGCATGTGTCCTTCTTCGTTCCTGTGTCTGTCCCTTCGGGGAAATGTCACGCGGTGAATACCGGAGTCCTGTTAGCCCGCTACAGCCCGGTTCACCGGAGTCCTGCTAGCCCAGTGCTACAGCCTGGATTCACTCGCTGATGACCGACACGTTCGATGCTGGGTCATGGATGCCTGTCCCTGTAAGTCTGTGCCGCTTTGGGTTTACGACTAGCCATGTCAGCCCGGGCTCCTTATCATATGGATGCTAGCGACACTGTCATATACGTGTGCCAAAAGGCGCAAACGGTCCCGGGCAAAGGTAAGGCGGCACCCGTGGGAATACCGTGCGTGAGGCCGCAAAGTGATATGAGGTGTTACATGCTAGATCGATGTGGCATTGAGTCGGGGTCCTGACAATCATTTTTCCTAAATGCTAAAAAATGCCTACTGCCCTAAACAAATCTAGGGTTCATATGAACATCAACACAACATCAACTTATATATGAATTTCCCTAGCAGAGAGAGAGAGGAGGGTAGGGGAGAGGAGAGGCAGAGCCTTACGGTTGGCGGCGAGGGCAGGCTCTGGCTCGAGCGGCGGCGGTGAGCTCGAGGGAGGCGACAGTGAGGTTGGCGACGGCCTCGAGTCGCGACTGTGAGGTCTCGGGCAGTCTCGGGCGGCGGCGGTGTGGTCGAAGGCGGCCTCGAGCGGCGGCGATGTGGTCGAAGGCAGTAGGGCGACGGCGGCGATGGAGCAGTTGGGGGAGAGAGGGGAGTGGAGGGGGAAGGACTTAGCGAAATTTTGAGCCCGCGAGTCCGGTTGTTAAGTCAAACTAGCAGTAGCGCGTTTTGCTGAAACGCGCTATAGCTAAGTTAGCTATAGCGTGTTCCAGCGAAACGCGCTACAACTATTCCTTTCTGTTTTCTTTTTCTTTTTCTTTTGTTTTCTTTACATTTTCTTTTTTTCATTTTTCCTTTTTCTATTTCTTTCATTTTCATTTACTTTTCTACTTATTTTTCTAGTTATTTTCTTTTTCATAGCAGTAGCGCTCTACAGCATAAAGGCGCTGCTACAAAGTTTTTAGCAATAGCATTCTTCTGGAAGAACCGCTACTACTATTCCTAGCCTAACGGCACCAGCGAGGGAATTATAATAGTAGCGCTTTTCTGCGCAGACGCGCTACTGCTACAACAATGGTTGTAGCGTGCTTTTATAACAAGCGCTACTAATAAGTAGCAATAGCGCCGTGTTTTGACCAACGCTACTGCTATACCTCTATGTATAAGGTTTTCCCTAGTAGTGCTTTCTTAGTCAATCCAAAATGAAGTTTTGGTGATGTGTTCACACTTTTCATTTTCAAAACCCCACCTACTCTCGGGTGCCCACTACTCTCTCCCTTGAACTCCATACTACATTGTTCGAGGAATGACAATTTAGTGAAGCATTTTTCGTAAAAATGTATGTAAACCATATTTATATATTTTTCTCGTTACTATACGACATAATAAGACTATGTGTGCAAGTTTCATATTTTTTTGTTTTTTTTTTCGAATTAGTTATGCTCAACCCTAGTCACTCAAAACCCCTCGAAACCTCTCAAAACCCCTCAAACCCCCGGCCAAAACCCCGCACACTACCGGGTCGTCAATCGTTGTGCGTGGACGGTTGAGATCAGGCGCTAGGGTTAGCTACAATGTCCTTCGATGCGCATGACACGCGCTGATTGGTTAAATCAGTGGGGTTTGGATCAACTTCTCTCATTAGGGCATCAGGACCATTCATTTGAATCCAATGGCACGAGTTGACACGGTGCATGGACCAAGCCTACGCGGTGCCCTTTCCATTGTTGCATGCATGCCTACCCGCAGCGCCGGCGCCCATTGCAGCATGCATGCCTACCCGCAGCACTGCGCCCGCGCGTTGCATGCATGCCCTCGATGTAGCCCTGCTCCGCCACCCCCCTCGACGCAGTAAGCTGTTGCATGCCTACCATTAGCACCGATGCAGCGTCACATCAAAGCATGCACCCGGCCACAATGCAGCAGCCGGGCTAGACCGCGATGAAGAGACAACCAAAAACCCAACGGTGCATGGCGTGCGGTGCATGGCGTGCTCCTCTTTGAATGACACAATACTGGCATGATGGGTATCGATGCAGTTCAAACAGCGTGCTGCTCGTTACAAGATGGGCAAATTAAGGCATCCATTATTGTCACGTCTCCCATCGACCGAATATTGCCCTCTAGCCAGGCCCTAGCAAGCATGCTACATCCATGCATGCATGCACGGGCGGCACATGCAGAGAACCCGGGGCAGGCGTATCCCCTTGACCCACGACGGCACAGACGTGTGCGTGAGCCCGTCCCCCTTGACCCGCGACCGGTGGCACAGAAGCGTCGCAGCCCGTTTTCCACGCTTGTGTACACACTTTGATGGGGCGCCACCAAACGCCGCCCGCCCATTAATTCTACCCAGTGAAACCACTCGAAGAAATCAAAAACCGCGTCACACTTGGGCTATTTAAGCCGGGCACTATCGTCTTCCTCTCCCTACCCCATTCTCTGCCTCCTCTGCCCTCCTTCTTCCTTCTTATCCGTCAAACCCGATCGAGCCCTCGAGCCACCATGCAGTACAACGCCCCCACCTACCGCTTCCCCCCAACCATGCCGGAAAGGCTCTACCCGACCGGAGTCTATGTAGAGAGAACCCTTAGGGTGTGGGCGATCTCAAGGTGAAGGGGCGCAAGGGAGTTAACGGAGTTCTTCCTTGCGGCCGACTTCCGCCACCTCCTCCGCGGCTCTCCAAGGATGCACCATCTTGAGGAGGTCAACCACAATGGCGTTGTGGTTGGGCTCCTCGCTACGTTCACTAACCCCTTCGATGCTTTCCACCTCCTCGGGCGAGTGTATTGGGTTGGTTGTGAGTTCATAGCTTTCACCACCCATAACATCTTCACCGACTTCAACAGCGTCTTCCCCAACAACGGCGTTATGCACACGCTCCCGTACCCCATCAACAATGGGGAGGAGTGAAGGGCGCATGGAGGAGCGAGGTGGCGTTCACCCGGAGGAGCAGGAGAAGAAGAACCTGAAGAATAACGGGAGAACTCGCGTTTGGTACCCCCCGATCTATCTAGCTTGCTATCTATCGTATTAGTATTTTAAGTTGTAATCGTTATGCTACTATTATTAAGTTGTATTAGTATTTTAAGTTGTAAGGCTATCGTGGAGTTGTAAGGCTATTGTGGAACTATGGGTTGCAATCGTTATTCTTGTATATAATCGTTATGCTACTATATATATTATGTGTTTTGTGCTATTATTTGTAGATTGCTATGGGTTGTTCTTGCTATTATTTGTGTATTGCTATGGGTTGCTACGGGCCCGGGTTGCTACACCCCAATTACTAAACAGTATAACGGGGCTAGTTAGGAGCCTCCACAGCGATTTGAGATCCTAAACCGTCCGATTCAACGTATAAACCAATCAGATCATTCCAACCTCACGCAGTTTTCCTTTGTGCCTCGTTCGCTCGCTAAAACCGGTCGAAGTCGAACCAACGTCAAAAGGGCCGCTGCTCCACAGACTTATTTTGGTGCCTTCTGATGCTCCGGGCTGCAGTGGGCCGTAAGGCCATGTGATAACTTTTTTCTTTACTTTTCGTGAGACCGACCGAACTTTTGATCCGTGGCGCTACAACCATATTTCGTGATCAAAAGTAGCGCTGCAGCTGCGCCTACCTTTGTCCAAAAAAATTGGCTACCTATGACTTGACTGCATCATTCTTTGTTACTTTTATTCCTCTACTATGCAGCCCCTCTCAGAAAAAAAAGCCTCTACTACACAGCATCTGCCATTGCAAGGCTACAATGAACAATGACACATACCAGATACCACACACATACGATCGACCACGTATTCAAATGCCTTAGCAAATGGTATGCATAGACAAAACAAATGCACAATGACATTCCAGTGTTGACTTAGATGGCATTATCACCCGTCTCAGTTTTGCAACTTATACCTAAAGTTTCAATATTGCCAAACTATTTATAGAAGTAGGTTCGTTTTTCTCTATTCTGTGATGTCCAGATTTTCTCATACATTTATATTGTCCTTCCAATAAAATGCACGGGTGCAACAACGCTCGCCTTGACGTTCTAGTCACCACACACATCATCTTCAAAATATTGGCTGAATAATGGGTCATGACCCAAACCATAGACATGCAACTAGGAGCCCCATGCAAACCCACTATGTACATGCAACTAGGAAATGCAAACTAATTTACTTCATGCAAGCATGCAACTCTTTTAGTTCATGGAACCGTAGACATGCATAAAAATAAGTAATATTTAGTTTTAGTGCATCAAAAAATGATCCATCACAAAGTTTGGGCTAGTGCAAGAAAATGCCAATGTAAAAACGGCCCAAGTAAAAACAAGTAACATTTTATTTGCCGAAGTTAGAGGTGGGCTGGTGCCCCTATGCGAGTGGGCTGGTCTCTATTTAGGCATGGTTATTTTCTTACGGCCCAACATCTATTGGGCAGCCCAGTTTTGTTTTTTACTAGAAACTGAATTTGGCCGTGTACTCTGTTAATTGAAGAACAAAAATAGAGGAAACAGAGCATGAACACTGAAT
This sequence comes from Triticum aestivum, assembly GCF_018294505.1. Lineage (NCBI taxonomy): Eukaryota > Viridiplantae > Streptophyta > Magnoliopsida > Poales > Poaceae > Triticum > Triticum aestivum. Next base: position 745,877,937 of record NC_057813.1, on the reverse strand, counting down.
AATTTGTGTTCCAAATTGTTACTTCAATTCAGATACGTAACTTGGCATGGCGCACATATCACATCCTCTACCCTCACAGGCCTAAATGCCCATTCTAATTATGGATGAACAACAAATAAAACAAAAACAGAGCAATGATACAACAACACTACTAGGAAAAAGCCTATACACAGAATCTTACCAGCAACGCGCTTTAAAATAAGGCGCTGCTGCTAGGTAGCAGTAGCGCACGCAAACATAACTCGTTGCTGAAATAAATATAGCAATAGCGCGCCTGCTCTAAGAAGCGCTACTGCTATAATTCGCACGAGGCCGCCGCGAGGCTAGTTCTAGTAGCAGCGCGTTACCACGCAGAGGGCTACTGCTACGGATCATAGTAACAACGCTTTTCACCAATAAGCGCTACTGCTAAGTTTACTACAAAAATTTAGTCCCACCTCGCTCCGTGAAGATAGTTTCTACCACCTTAAATATGTTACTTCTCAAACTCTGACAAGCACTTGGTCTTCATTGAACTCTATGTGTAGAATTTGTGGCCGCAATATGAGTCTTCACCGGTTCCTAAACCGGTGAGGACTCATATTGACAAATCAGATTGTACACAAAAAGATCGTCGATGATCAATGTATTTTTGAAGTCTATTTTTACATACTGACACATAGCAGTAGCGCTTTCTTTGTGAAAGGCGCTACTACTAGGTAGTTTAGCAGTAGCGTCTTTCTCTACAGCACGCTACTGCTAAGCCATTCCATCTCCTACCCCCCTCTCCTCTATCCGATCCACTCACACTCACACACTCACTGGATCTCCCCCTCAACCCCCCGCACCGGTCCTTCCCCGTCGCCCCTCCTTCCTCTGCGCCGCCGTAACCTCCTCATCCTTGCCGGACTGGGTACCGGCCTCCTCCTCGGTCCTCCCTAATCCACTCGCCGCTGGGTGGCCCCTCCTCGCTCCGCCTTCCTCCTCCGTCTCCCTCCACTGGCTGCCGGCCGGCCCCTCCTCACTCCGCCTTCCTCCTCCGTCCTACTCTCTTCTCCCTCCTCAAGTCGCCCCTCCTTCTCCCTGCTACATTTTGATTTAGTAGGCTAGTTCATATGCAACATTTTGATTTAGTTGATATGATTTAGTTGATTTAGTAGGCTAGTTGATTTAGTTGATTTAGAACATTTTGATTTAGTTGATTTAGTAGGGTAGTTTATTTAGTTGATTTAGTATGCACCATTTTATTGTTATTTTTTCTGTACATGGATAGGTAGATGCTTTTGTTTTTTGTAATAAGTTATTTTCTGTCAAAATGTAGGTGGTACCTTGTCATCTAATATGTTACTAGATTTTAGGATTATAATTGTCCATCAAATTGCTTCTCGCGGAAGAACCAAAAATATCACATGCTACTGTTTTTCTTTCCTGTAAAGTGGATCGTTAATCCTTTGCTCATATTGCTTTAGGAAAAATGGCGCCACCACCACCACCACTATGTCGACTGTGCAAGTCAAGGTGCGCCAGCAGCCTTGCAACTGGCAAGCTGTTCGACATCTACTTCCAGCCGAGTTTTCGTCATGCGGCGGTAAGTAATTAGATAAAATGTAACAACTATTTTATTTTTAGTGTTGGCATTACTGCATTGTGTTATTTTTCTTATTTTACACAGATCGTCCCATGCAATGTGAAGTTGAAATTCAACAAGCTGACAGGAGACACTGTGACATTTGAGGCTCCTGGGAGCGTACACTATGGAGGTCGAGAAAGGACGCAATATGTCGCAGATTGCACTACTAGGAAAATGGCTATAGATGGGATTGACACTAATGGCGCACCAGAAAGATGGTGCGCCATTAGTATATACTATTGGCGCACCACAATCTGATGCGCCATTAGAGTTTAAACAACTAATGGCGCACCATGCTACGGGTGCGCCATTAGTATCAATTTTTTTTAACTAGTGCGCCTGTCCAAACATACTAATGGCGCATCCCGGTAAAGTGCGCCATTAGTAGTTGTAACTACTAATGGCGCACTAGGCAGCAGGTGCGCCATTAGTATAGAATTTTTTTTTGAACTAGTGCGCCTATCCAAACATACTAATGGCGCATCCTGCCCAAGTGCGCCATTAGTAGTTGTAACTACTAATGGCGCACCAGGCAGTGGGTGCGCCATTAGTATAGGAATTTTTTTTTGAACTAGTGCGCCTATCCAAACATACTAATGGCGCATCCTGCCCAAGTGCGCCATTAGTAGTTGTAAGTACTAATGGCGCACCATGCAAGAGGTGCGCCATTAGTAAGTGGGCAGCAACAAGATATTTGGGACAGCCTCTCCTACCCACACACTCACTTTCTCCCCACTTCATTCTCTCCACCTCCTCCTTGTCTCAGGTGCCTCCTCTTTTTCACCTCATTTCCACCATAGATTCATTCAAATTAAGTGGTTAAATTACCTTGTTTTAATAGGTAAGTAAGGGGGAAGCTATATTTAGGTTGTTCTCCTTACAACAATGTGCACATGCACTTTTTACGGCCTAGCTAGATCTATGTATGTTCGTGGTGTTGCATATGTTTGTGGTGTTGCATATGTGTTTGTGTTTGGAGGTGTACCGGTATTTGATATGCGATAGTTGCCAATATTTTGCCGGAATGTTGATTCATTTCCGTTTCGGCGAGAATTTTGGCATTAAGCATTCTTTTTGGTCCTATTTTTAGGGAAGGTCATGCCAAATTTTTGTTTGGTTCTAAAATATCGTTTTGCTCTACCCCGCAGGCGACCATGGTCCGCACGATGACCGAAGGCATCGTGAATAGGTTTTTGAGGTCCGCGAAGGCCGAGATGCTTCAAAAGAACGAGACGGAGATAAGATGTCCGTGTCGAAGATGCAAGCTGAAGAGCCTTATTGCGGACCCGGATTCCGGGCAGGTGCGGGACCACCTGCTGTTGCGTGGTTTCATGGATGGCTATCGGTGGCAAGGTGATGAAGATGACTACGAAGTCGTCCATGCGGGCCGGGCAAGAAATGAGGAAGGGCAGCAAGACAACCACCGCGGCTCGGGCGGGAGAGAAGACGAAGAATCCCCAGGAGATGATCACGACTGTGATGCTGTACACAGTCATCATGTAGAAGATGCAGGACATGATGATGAGGAAGATGCCGGAGCAGGCGACGGGCATGATCATGAAGATGATGATGCTGGCGGAGCAGACGACGCTGGAACATCGATGGGCTGGGTGCAGGACCCTCATATTCAAGAGCTGCTTCTCAAGCAGACGGATAACGCAAGAGCTGCCGCCCGAGAGAAAGCCAAGATGGATCAACTTGAGTTAGACGCGGTTACTCCATTGTATGAAGGATGCAGGCCCGAGGATACCCGCCTGAAAGTAACGCTCATGGCCCTGGAGATGAAGGTAAAACACAAAATGACCGACGCATGCTTCGACGAGAACATGTCATTCTGGCACGAACGTCTTCCCAAGGGGAACAAGTGCCCGACCAGTTTGGAGGAGGCGAAGAAAATCGTGTGTCCTCTGGATTTACCGCACGTGAAATACCATGTGTGCATGAACAATTGCATCATTTATCGGGACGAGCACGCGGAGTCTACAATATGTCCGGTGTGCGGTGTCACTCGATACAAGAAGAGGAAGAAAGCTCCTCGAAAAGTGGTGTGGTACTTTCCGATCACTCATGATGATGATGATGATGATGATGATGAGGCGAAGCAGGACACAGAAAGTCGTCGCAAAGGCAAAAAGGCCAAGAAGACCGGAAATGACTACCCTCCCGCGTGCTTCACTCTAAGTCAGGAGGAGATCAAGCAGTTTTTCACCTGCCTCCTAGGAGTAAAACTTCCTTACGGTTACGCGGGGAAGATAAGCAGATACCTAGACCCAGCGAAGCAGAAGTTCAGCGGGATGAAGTCTCACGACTGTCACGTGCTGATGACGCAGATACTTCCAGTTGCAATCCGTGGGATCATGGACGCGCACGTCCGTGAAACGCTATTTGGCCTATGCAACTTCTTCGACGTCATCTCTCGGAAGTCGATTGGCGTGAGGCAACTCAGAAGGCTACAGGAAGAGATCGTGGTGATACTATGCGAGCTTGAGATGTACTTCCCGCCCGCATTCTTCGACGTTATGGTGCATCTGCTGGTCCATATAGTGGAGGATATCATCCAACTCGGGCCGACGTTCCTGCATAGCATGATGCCGTTCGAAAGGATGAATGGTGTCATCAAAGGATACGTTCGCAACATGTCACGTCCAGAAGGAAGCATAGCCAGGGGCTTTCTGACCAAAGAGTGCATCTCCTACTGCACGAATTATCTAGGCATCGAGAACCCCGTTGGTCTGCCCGTCAATAGGCACCTCGGCAGGCTCGCTGGATGGGGTCACCGTGAGGGTCGCCGCGAAATGCATGTCGACTTCGAGGGTCGACTCGCCGACTTTGAAAGAGCAAACCTAGTCGCGCTACAACACATAGACGTGGTCGATCCTTGGTTGGTAGAGCACAAAACCTTTATTAAAAAGACGTACAATGACCGAGGCCAACAGAGGACGGACGGAGATATACTCAAAGAGCACAACTCATGTTTCACGCGTTGGTTCAAGCATAAGCTTCTGTCGTACCCTTTACATGAGGATTCTTCCGCGGAAGAACAACTCATATTCGCCTTGTCACAGGGCGCCGAGCACAACCTGATGACCTATGAGGCGTACGATATCAACGGCTACACATTCTACACCGAGGCCAAGGACATGAAGAGCGATGGTTATCAGAACTCCGGGGTAACGATGGAATCCTACACCGGTAGCGACAAGGACAGATACTACGGAAGGATCGAGGAGATCTGGGAGCTGAGCTACGCTGGAGAGAAGGTCCCGATGTTCCGTGTCAGATGGGCCAAGAACGTCATAAAAGAAGACCTGTATTTCACCACCATGGTTATACCCGAAGCCAAATCCAAGACCGCGGGCGCAAACGTCACCGCGAAAAATGAGCCATGGGTACTGGCTTCCCAAGTGGACCAATGCTTCTTCATTACCGACCCGCCAAAGCCCAGTCGTGTTGTCGTGAGGAGAGGCAAAAGGAAGATCATCGGAATGGATGGAGTAGCCAATGAGCAAGACTTCGACAAGTACGGCGACCCGAGGATCGAACATGACGACGATGATGAAGTAGCAGCATACACCACAAGAAGAAGCAGGACCACCCTACCTAAAGGACGTCCGTTCCACAGAAGAACTCCATTTGCGAAATAGAAGGGCAAGAAGATTGTGAACAGATAGCTAGCTAAGATCGATTGTATTTAAATCGTAGCCTTCATTTCTCGATTGTATTTCATGGGTACTTTTTGAACTATCATGAATATTTTTAAATTTCATGGACACTCGATCTCGATCCCCCTCCATCTCGATCGCTATCCCACCTTGCCAGATCCGGCCCCCCTCGCCGCCGAGCACCCCCCGGTCCACCGGCCGCCGCCGCCGACCCCCCGCACCCTCGATTCCCCTACCCAACCGTCGCCGCCGACCCCCCGCACCCCGCGCACCGTCTTATAAAAAAAAATTAGTATCAAACAGCTTTTTAAATGCTACTGTCTTATAAAAAAATATTACTGTTATTATTTAAACAAG
>NC_057813.1:745858452-745872299 GCF_018294505.1 Triticum aestivum | reverse complement strand
CTTTTTAAATGCTAAAAAAAATTTGTGGAGCCCACCTCGATCCCCCTCCATCTCGACCGCTATCCCACCTCGCCAGATCCGGTCCCCCTCGGCGCCGAGCACCCCCCAAGTCCACCGGCCGCCGCCGCCGACCCACCGCACCCTCGATTCCCCTACCCAACCGCCGCCGCCGACCCCCCGCACCCCGCGCACCGTCTTATAAAAAAAATAAGTATCAAACAGCTTTTTAAATGCTACTGTCTTATAAAAAAATATTACTGTTATTATTTAAACAAGTTTGAACATATTTAAACATAAATAAGTATCAAACAGCTTTTTAAATGATAAAAAAAATTTGTGGAGCCTGGGAGTCGATCCCAGGACCTCCTGGTGCGAGAACTGGCTACTGACCAGTCGAGCTAGTAGAGGGGACTTGGTGTGGATCAGGTCAGGTGGGAGATAACCTGTTGGCTCGAGCAGAAATAAAAAAAAATACTAATGGCGCACCAGGGTGAGGTGCGCCATTAGTGTGGATATACTTATGGCGCACCGGGGGGTGGTGCGCCATTAGTATTGTGCCCCCATCCATATTTTTCCTCCCCGGCCCTCGATCCCCTTCTCGCCCTCGCCCTCGATCCCCTTCCCCTCTCCTCTCCTCTCCCGACGCCGCTGCCCCGCCGCCTCGACGCCGCCCCGACGCCGCGACGCTGCCCCGACGCTGTGAGACGCCGCGACGCCGCCCTCTCCTCTCCCGACGCCGCCGCCCCGCCGCTTTCCCCACGGAGAAGGAGGAGGAAGAGGGGGCGCTCGCCGTTGACCTCGCCCGGCCGACTCCGGTGGCCAGGCCGACTCGCCATCGCCCCGCCGCCCTCGTCGCCGGTGGCCCGGACGCCGCCCCGTCCACACCACCGTCGCCGGAGCACCCACACCACCACCCGGACCTCGTCGCCCCCGTGAGCTCCCCCTCCTCCTCTCCCCCTATCCCCCTCGCATCCCCCGTGAGCCCCATCTCTATTTCTTCTTGTCACCAGCACCACCACCACCAGTTGCCATTTTGCCCCACCTCGGATCTATGTTGTTGGTTTTTCATGTTTGTTGGCAGTCAGACAAATGTCACTGTATAATTTGGTCAAATATAGCAACCTAGTTGAAATTCCCAAACCATCTCTATAGACAGCTGAAATTATCATGAACATAGAGCTAATATTGACCTGACGTTGCGCTAACAGGAAGCAAACAAACTGTTGGATTTATCTCTTACTTTAGAAGAATCTATCTTTGCTCTATTTTGCGCACCGGTGACAGTTTAACCACTCCGTACTATGTTAATTTCCCTTCGCTTGTCACGTTTAGACTGATTTTAGTGGCCTATATATTGCTCTGAACCTTGGCTTGTCACCACAGGTTGGTGCATTTTGTGTTGTTCTATTTTCGAAAAGATGGAACCTAGAGGGGCAAGAGTTCGTCCAATGTAACTGCTAATGATCATGTTCTGTGATAAGTTTCATTGTCATGAGTATGTAGGGATCTCTTTTCTTCAAACAAAAAAGGGAAGAATAGTGTACAAGAATGAGAAATAATGAGAACAAGAGGAAGAGCCCCCATTAGATAGATGGAAACTTAATGAATATAGCTGCTGTATTTGGAGATAAACGCAACTCTAATTCAGTATCTAATTATCTACAAAGTAAAACTCACAATTACCATATATGCACAATTGGTTCCAGCGATGTATGCCAGTTGCCATTTTGGATTCTGCATCAATCATTTTTATTCATATGATTCATTTGTATTAGGTTTTGGCAGATATTGTTAACTTGACTTCATGGCTGCGCTCTATCCTGTGTTGCGCCTGTGCTCGTTGCTACTGATGCACTTCATGGCTGCTACTGTGTACAGTAGGAAGTGGAGTTAAGAACAATATTGGTCAGCTGTCCTAGTAAGTAAGATAAATTTTGCAGACTGGATTTGCCAAACACTCCATCCTTAATTCAGATCAGCAACAACCCCAGCCAAAGAAAACCTTATTGTGTTTTCTTAGGATTTCAGACGAATCTTGATGCGTAATAGCTACCTAATGGATCAAATAGTAAAACACACCGAACCTGGTTAGGAAGCTCTCTGCAGGCAAACTATTAGTGCATGAACTTAGAACTACACATATGCTAGTGGAATTAAGAACACTGTCGATTAGCTGTCTAGTACAATCTTTTGCTTATTTGCCTCGGATGAAAAAGAACGCATTTACTGATGCAGATCGGCAAACCAACATCTGTGAGAGAATAAGCAATTTTCTCTTTTATTTTTACCTTGATAAGAGTTGTAGCTTCAGTGCATGTGCAAGCATGTGCTGGTTTCGTCTGTGGCTCTTGGTTGGCTCAGTCATTAGTTGCTCTTTTGTTTATGGCTGTTGGTATGTACACTAGGTAATGGAATTAAGAACATTGTTGATCCAGTAAGTAGGACAAAGTTTGCAGACTGGATCTGCCAAACACTGCATCTTTAATTCAGGTCGACAACAAACCCAGTCAAAGAAAAACCGTCCCTGACAACCTTGTGTTTTCTTAGGACTAAAAACGAATCTTGATGCATAATAGCTACGCTAACTACGGATCGCCTATAAGAATAACTGCAAACTGGATAGACATGTTATAATAATTCAGCTGAGCATATAGGAGCATGTAAGTAAACTTTGTTTCAGCTTCACACAAGTTACAATTCGCTAAAAAAAGCCAGCTAGAATAGCCAAATAACAATTTCGTCCCAAACACAGCAAGGTCCTATTTTACTTTCAACATGACCTGACAACATGACCTGACAATAGTTCAGTTTACAGCTGAGGACAAAGATTTTGTGCAGGACAAGGCTATTTGTTATCGATCAAATAAATGATTTAGAAACCATCAATAAGTAGGACTAGTGATTTATTATGAAGTTGCTTGGGTTTATTATGAAGTACTTTGATCATGTCTCTTTATTTGTACTGCTGCTAATATACTTTATATGATGATGAAGTGCTACTGAGTTGTGTGCAAATTTCGTTAAATCAGTGATGTGTATGTGTGCTGTCAGTTATGTGTATGTGCTTATTTTAATCCAGTGAAATATGGCACTGAACTGTAGCTAGCTAAACGGTAGTTTTGCTTAAATTGGTGAAATTTGGCACTGAAATGTAGCTAGCAATGCAAATATCTCAATGAATTCAGCTCTGTTTTCTGTGTGAAACTGTTGTTGTTAAATGAAGCCACATTCCAGTCCGCATGCCAATGTATTTTCCATGTTGTGATGGAGGCCTTTTTTGCCTTGTCCACCCGAGAGGCCCTTGAGTTTGCTGGAATGTCGATTAACTTCCGTTCCAGCAAATTCGGGTACTCCATATGTCCTATTTTCAGCAAAGGTCATGCTGAAATTTTCCGTGAATTTTAGCATGACTTTGCTAAAAATAGGACATATGGGGTACTTGTGACTAATGCATGGGCCGGGCTATCTTAGTAGTTAATTAAGTAGGATCAAGTGCCCCGGCGTACTTGTGACTAATGCATGGCTTTTAGGGTGCCTCGGTGTCGATAAAAACCGAAATGATGAAAAGTTAGGATTTTAGGGTGCCTTGGCGTCGAAAAACCCTCAATGATAAAAGCTTAGATTTTAGGATGCCTCGGTGTCGACAAACCCTAAATGATGAGACCATGATCTTGTTCCTTGACAATAACCAACTTTTTGACCAAACTTTGTTTCTATTTAGAGAGAAACATGGCCCACAACGATGAGTCCGGGGGTTCGGGCGGCAAGGCATTCTGGGAGCTGTCCCAGGAGATGGAGGAACAACCTCACTTGTATGAGGCCGCCGCCTTCCCCACCGATCCTGAGACCACGGATGGTGCCGCCGAGGATGACCACACTGATGCCACCACTGATGGTGCCGCCGAGGATGCCACCACTGATGATGGCGGCGCACGCACAGATAGCAGCCAGCCGAAGAGGCAACGGAAGGACCGGCGCCCGATCGTGCTCCGCACCCTCAAGGAGGAAGTTACTGAAGTGGACTCCAACGGGAATCCAACGGCGCCCGAACGAATAGTCAAGGGGTACTCGCTTCAGCTCGGGTGCATTGTCCGGAGCACCGTCTCGATCAACACCGAGAACCTGAGGCATCCTGACCGGGGGAATTTGCGCCACCTCCTCTTCACGAAGCTGCACGAACGATACAAGTTCCCCGCTGAATTCGAAAACACAAGCCTCAACGGGAATAAAGTGAACAATGCTGCCCTCACGAAGATGAGCAAGGCCCTGTCTACTTGGAAAAGCAATGTGAAGAGAATGATCGAGAAAGGTGAGAGTTATGAGAAGATCAAGGAGAAAAATCCTTCGATCACCGAAGATGACTACAACGACTTCAAGATCAATTGCTCGAGCACCGCAAGCTCCCAATCAAGTGAGTGGGGGAAACAAATGCGGGAGCTGAACATAGGGGAACATACACTCGGTCCCGGCGGTTACAGAGTGGCGGAGCCTATATGGGACAAGGAGGAGGCGAACCGTGCCGAGCAAGGCCTACCGCCCCTCTTCGATAAATACGGTGACAAGCAGACCAGGAACTTTGTCAGGGCCCGGTACAAGAAGGACCCGAAAACAAAGGAGCTTACCACGGATCCGAAGACCAGGCAGCTTGAGCTTGTTCTGGTAAGGAATACACCGCCGCGTAATTAGCTCCATATGGTTGCATTCTAATTAATGAAGCCGAATTTCTAAATGGTTCACATTCCTTCCGCAGGCGACTGAAAGCAGTAGCGCGGGGTCGACTCAGAGCAACCCTTGGGACACCACTCTAAATAGGGGGTTGAATATAATGAAGAACAAGGATAAGCTCAGTAAGCCGACGTCAGCTGGTCGTGTGGCCGGCAAAGGCTTGTCGACAAAATGGGGGTCATACTATACCGCTGGTGTGCGGAAGGAGAAAAAGACCAGCTCGGAAAGCCAGGCGCGAGAGGTTCAAGAACTCAAGGCACAGGTGGCGCGGATTCCGGAGATTGTCCAAGAGCAAGTGGAACAACGACTCGGAGCGACGATCACCGCCCTTGTGCCTACCTTGATCTCGGGGTTGAGTGCGTGGATTGCGGGCGGCCAACAGGGGCCGCCCCCGATTCCTAGCTTCACGGCCAGCAACTCGCATAATGCGATGGCGGGGCCATTGGTGCCTCCGGCGGAGGCGGCATTGGTGTCTCTGACGCCGGCACGGGAGCTTAATGCACCCGGGTGTACGCCGGCCGGCACCTCTTCAGCAAGCGGCCGCTCCGTCAACTGCACGCCCGCCGTTGGCGGTGCCTCGACATTAGCCGAGCTCGACGCCATCATCACGGTAACTAATTAAGCCTCTCTCGGCCGAGGACTTCATCTCCTTGCCTTTGACTGGGCATCCCTGACGCCCTACATGTTTTCGCAGGGCGCCGCCGACGTTCCGTGCACTCTCCTCCACTTCGTGAACAACGAGTTGGTCGATGTCGCCAAGGGCAAAATCGTTCAACCGGGCAACCCCTTGTTCCACGGTACCCAGATGCCACCCAACTTGTTTAGGGTTCAACTGGTTCGGGTGCTGCCAGGCTGCGACGACTTGTTACCTCCGATTCGACCCGTCGGGGCCGACGATGATGACGTGATGACCCTCAGCGCCTGCCTGAGCTGGCCCCTGCTTTGGCCGAAGAGCCAGATTCGTTTGGGGGTGGGGGACACCACCCCAAAGACAACACCGCCAGTCGTGCCGGCGCCAAGTCGGCCCCATGGCAAGACCGCCGTAACGGTGCCGGACATTCCTATGCCACTGGATCCAAACATGCATATGGCACAGGATCAGAACGACGACGACGACGACGATGATACATTTGGCAACGTCGATCAGTACTTTGCCGAGCATGGGTACGATGGCGACTTCGTGGGGCCTCCTTCTCAAGAACCAAACCCAACAAAAGACGTGTGCGATCTAGCTCGTACCGCGGAGAAGCCAAGTTGCAACAGGCGCCGTCTGGCGTTCAGCTCTCAGGAGACGCCTCCAGCTGCCGACTTCACCGAGCCTCAGATAGGCGAGGTGCGAAATATTATCAGCCCCAACACACTCAAGAAGGCGGTCTGTGAGCAGAACTTGGTCCCATTACAGGAGAAGAAGAAGGCACGCAAAAGAAAGACTAAGAAGGGTGCGAGCCAGCCGGCACCAAGTACGATCCGTGCTCAGGACGGGCCACCTTCACCGCAGGATATCTCGAGGAGGGTGCATGTGGCGGGTAGGGCGATGCTACCACCAAATATGCTCAATGCTGCAACCGGTGCTATGCGGAGTCTGCACGACAGTGTTCTTTCTTTGGAGAAGCGGCGTCTCAGAGAGAAGGATGTGGCATACCCGGTTTTCGTGGCCAAGGTGCCAGAGGGCATGGGCTTTGTGGATGGCGACATCGGGGGTACGATCGTCCTGCGGTTTGATGACATCTTTGCTATGTTTAACCTTCATCCGCTGCACTACACCTTCGCTCGGCTATTTTCGCTGAGTATGGAGATGCGGATCATTCGCGACAAGACCCCGGACATCGTGATAGTCGACCCCTTCTACATGCGTGCCAAGATATTGGGCAGCGCTGGGGACCGGCAAGTCGCGAGTTCTTACCTCGAAGGCGTCATTCTGGCAAACCAAGATAAGGATAACTTCCTCGTGCCTTACTTTCCCGAGTAAGTCCTCCCCTCAACTGGCCCGTAACATATGAATTCTTACTTTTCGATCGTTTTTCTTTTAACATTCCGTGTTTTCTGCAGTGACACACGTTGCACGCTCATCCTCCTAAGCCCCAAATATTCCATGGCCACGTATTTCGACCCGGACCGTCAGTCGAACGTAGACTACACAAATGTCAAGAAGGTTCTTGATGATGTTCTCCCCGGCTACGCCCAATCTGGAGGCACCTTCACCAGGCCTATTCGTAAGTACGGCAAGCACGTGTTCTCCCACAATACGACGTTCTGCTACGTCAAGCAGCCGCCTGGCGGTCAGAAGGGTGCCTACTACGCCATCCATCACATGCGGGCGATCGTACGGGACCATCATCAACTTCTGCTACCGAGTAAACTCCAAGATTGGGCCGCGAGCGTGTCGGCAATCCAGGAAGCGGACCTCCGACAAGAATTCTTTCGCATCCAGTCGGAGTTTGCGGAAATCATCCATCAAGATGTCCTTCGTACCTCGGGGCAGTTCTACCTCAGAAATCAACCGTCCAACAGTGACATCGACACAATGCTACAAATGCAGGATGACAACGCCCGTTCTTTCATGACTCCCACGATAGACGGCGGCTTCATCCACGCTCCGGTCCCTTGAGTCGAGTTGTCTAGTTCTGAAACATCGATTGGCTCATGTTGTAATTAAACTTTAATGAACTTGTAGTATGTCTCTTTGGTTTTGAGAGTCGTTCAACTTAGATGTAATCGATGCTATTAATGTCTTGCTTTTCTCTTCCGATCGTTCTGTTGCATAATTATATATTGCTTATGTATTGTCTGTGAATTGGTACTAACGTTTCGTTTGGCTAGTGCATAGTGATGCCGACGTATGTCGTGTACAAGGGTAAGGTTCCCGGAGTCTACGATGACTGGGAGGAGTGTCGGAGACAGGTTCACCGATTCAGCGGTAACAGTTACAAAGGGTACACCACTAGGGCCGAGGCCGAATCTAGATACGCCCGCTATCTAACGGGAGAGGGGAGGGAGCGTTGGAGGAACCGGATGAAGACGAGTTTCATCGTGATGATGCTCATCGTGATGACCGCAGCTCTCTTCTATGTGATGGTAGTTTAGATGATCGATATCGACTTGTAATGCGAAGCCAAACTCGCTACTCGCGGTCTCGAGACTTGTAATATAATGTTCTATCTTTGTTCGGTCTTTTTAATTCGGAGACTAATATGATGAATTGTATTCGGAGACTAATATGATGAATTGTATTCAAAGACTAATCTTCTATTGTATTTGATGAATCTATTGTTGATGTGTGCTGTCTATATTTTGTCAAATTATACATTTTGTAACCTGTGCAAAAAACAGAAAATAAAAAAATAAAAAAAACCTAATATTCATACTAATGGCGCATCACATGACAGTGCGCCATTAGTATGACAGTGCATACTAATGGCGCATCACCGGGTAGTGCGCCATTAGTATGCTGCGGTTACTAATGGCGCATCCAGAGGTGGTGCGCCATTAGTATGCCAAAGCACCTGGGTGTACATGCCAACTGGGAGGCATACTAATGGCGCACCCTCGCATATACTAATGGCGCACCAGGTGGTGCGCCATTAGTATACCAGATACTAATGGCGCACCAGCTGGTGCGCCATTAGTAAAAATTACTAATGGCGTGCTATCAGTGGCGCACCAGTGATGCGCCATTAATGGCCATATTAGGTGCGCCATTAGTAGTGGTATTTCTAGTAGTGTTGGAGGAGATGGATGGGCCTGTTTCGTTGCCCGCATGCATCTTACTGGTTGATCAGCTTCTCCTTCAGAGCAGAAAGACCCAAGCTGGCTGTCATTTTTCTCAACCTGATGGAAGATGATGAAGATGACGAAGATGATGAAGATGATGAAGATAATAAGGACCCACTCGATGAAGATGATGAGGACCCACTTCATGAAGCCATCGTAGCTCAAAGAATGAGGCTGAGCGAGGAGGAGGTGTCCAACCTGTGGGACATAATTCCGCCAAGTGCTGACTTTGTCGAGGTGCCATTCGTGACCCGCCTGACAAGTACCATGGTTGATTGACATGATATAGTATGTTATACTTACAAATGTAAATTATCTGATGAAATACTTAGTGTACAGTCCAATGATATGGTATGTTGTGTTGAATCTAGTCGATGATACATTTTAGTGTAGAATTCCATCACATGCATATTAGTGTAGAATCTAAGGAACTAATAATAGTGTAGATAACCCATATATACTTATTTGCAAGAGTATGTGCGGGGCTATTTATTAATTGATATTTTTTTCTTATTCAGAAATTGGCAAAGAGCCTATCTGTGAGTTATGGTATCGAGCTTGATAAAGAAGGCTCAGCTGGACTACGCCTTACTGCAAGGGGCTCCGTCACAACCTGTACTTACCGCGTGGACACGGACGGTCGCACACACTTAAACTCGGTTGGGTGGAAGAAATTCCTCGATGGCAAGAATCTTTGTGTTGGACAGGCCATCCTAATTACTATCAAGAACACCAACCGTCCAGGCTTGAGGATGATGATTGTCTTCGATATCATCTAGAACTACATATTTGTGTGTGGCTATATCATCGAGAACTACAAATGATGACCGTTGTCGATATCATCTAGAACTACATATGATGATCGTGGTCGATATCATCTAGAACTACATATGATGATCGCCGTCGATATGACCTTGTATTGCTTGAGGATGCATGTTGAATATGCATGAAATTGTTATCTAGTACTCCCTTCATTCCAAATTACTCGTGATGGTTTGAATTAAAACCACGACGAGTAATTTGGAACGAAGGGAGTACTACTTAGTACTTATAATGGTTTATGAATTTCATATCTAGTAGTACCTATTATCTGAAAGGGAAAGGGGTACAAAGGGAAAGGGTACGCGGGAAAATGATGAAAGATATAGTAGTAGCCAGGGACAACAAAATCGCTACAGCTAAATAATAGTAGCGTGTACCGAAAAAGCGCTGCTGATATCGTCAACAGTAGTAGCGCGGGTGCGGACGATGCTACTACTATAAATTAGCTGTAGCGCCTTATTAGTAGCGCAGCCACCCACGCTGATGCTAGCCTCAAAACCCGCGCTACTACTAGGGTTTTCCCTTGTAGTGCAATAGAACCCCCCCAGCCATGATAGTTGCTTGCTTCTGCAAATCGATCATCTGCATTAGATGTTTCTTGATCTTCTTCAGTTCCTCGGTCAGTTTGGACTCTCATACAGTTCAGCATTGCGCGCATACATTGCCATCGGCACGACTCTGCCCGCCCCTCCGCCCGAGCTCCCCATATTCTCCACAGCAATCGGCAGCACCCCGCCCAAATCGAGCTCCCAGGTTGTGGCCACGCTCGAATCAACGTAGCCCTCAAACTGAATCATATCAACATATTCATCAATCCATTCGAAATGGTAACATTTCTTCAAGATCTGAAAACAACAACATGAAGCCTAAATCCCAAATTCGAGGAGAAAAAACAAAATATGGAGAAATCAGAGCAAAAGACAATGAAAGAGCGGGCTTAGGACTGAGATTTAACCTTGCCATCCCTTCCCGCCATTGGTTTGCTCAAGCATTTCACAAATTCCCGCCCAAGATTGCCATTGTCATCCCTCTTAGTGACCAACCGTTTAAGAGGGTCTGGGCGTGGGCAGTCAGGGCACCTTGTGAGCAGCACTGGTCCATACTGTCGCCATTTTGAGTGCGTGGTGGAGGAGGTAGACATTTGTGCTAGGTCGCCAGAGAAGAGAAAGATTGGGGAAAGGGGATGAATGGGCGGCGGCGGCGGGCGGATGGGCACGGGCGCTCGTCTCTTCTAGCTGCGAGGAGGTGGATCCCATGAGTAGACAAGTGGTGGGTCTCGTGCTTACGTGGATAAGTGGTGGCTCCAGCCCCCAACAGCTAACGAGGGCATCAATTGAGTTTAACAACCATGTTGTGGTTGGGCTATTTACCTGCTCAAAATTGTCGCACCACAACCATTCGCTCAAACAACGTCGCACCCTTGCCAATTCACATCAAATGTGTCGCACAGGAGCTATAAGCCCAGTCTGTAATTGTTGTGAGATGTTAGGCGGAAGATTTAATCTTGGGATGAAATGAAGGCCTGGAAAAAGGCAGGAAATCAGTTTTGGCGACACGCTCTAAGGGGCCCCAAGCTTAAGCTTCTCCCCGGGCCCCTAAAATCCTAGGACCGGCCCTGCCTGGGTGCCACTTATTTATCTGCAAATCTAGTGTTTCATGCCAGAACCAAGCATATAGGGGATTTCCTGGCCTTTTCCAGGCCTTCATTTCATCCCAAGATTAAATCTTCTGTCTAACATCTCACATCAATTACAGACTAGGATGGAGAATTTGAAGCGCTATCAAATCCAGCGCCCTGTTGAAAATCACGGACCGGTTTCTTTTCTTTGATAAGTGCTTGCATCTGCTCTTGCAGAAAACAAACACTATCCAATCAATTTAATTGGAGAAACATATGCACATTGCAATTAGCACTAGAGATAGAGACTTTTAGACAGCTGTTGTAACTGTTAATTTTTATGTATTTCGGTAAGCAACGTACCAAGACCTGTGTCATTAGTAATTGGAAACTAGAGCAAATCTATAAAAATACTTAGATAAAATCTTATTGATTGAAACCAACAAATAATGACAAACCCCGATTAGATCTATCGCTAATACCTAATCAATCTATCATCAGTTATCTATTTCAACAATGAAAACTAAATACTGATTATCATTCATAATTTTTTATTAATTATTATGGCAAAAACGCTAGGCCATAGGTACCTGTTGAAGAATCAGCTTCTAATCTCTTGGCGGAGGGACCGGTGTTGGGCATCTTTGACTGAAGTTGTGGCAGCCGTATGCGCGATTGGCATCCCTCGTCGCGTGGCGATTCAACTGTTTCTCGGGTCATGGCGCCTAAAAGGAGGAGACGGCGATCAGGGTGAGGCTGCGGCGTGACCGACGAGGAGAAAAGGCAATTAAGCATCCTGTGGAAGCCGCCGTCATCATGCCGAGGTCATAAGCGATGCGTAGCTAGCGACATACCTCATATCTTCTCTGCAAGGCCCTGTACATGCATTATTATCGTGTGTACTGTTGGCAATAAGCCGCGGCGGCGCATCGAGCTGGACGCGTCGGGTCCGCGGCGGGTGTGTGCGTGTGTGCTCTCGGGGCGCGCCGGGTCTGGCCGTGGCAGACGCGGGTGCGTGTGTGCGTGCCCGTAGGTGTGCGTGCGTGTGTAGTACGAGGATGTGTGTGTGTCTGTTATAGACCGGGTCCAGGGTGAGCGTGGCGATCGGGAGGGCTCGGCGCGTCGCGTGCGTTGCGGGCGCGCGCGGAGGACGCGGCCAGAGCGAGCTGGGTCGTGGGCGCGAGCAGGCAGGGGCGTGGAGAACGTGTCCATAGTGTGCCTGGGTATAAAACCCGTGTGTTGGTCATTGTAACAGCGCGGAGTCGAGTTCGAGCTCGCCGGGAATACACAGGAGCCGTCCGTGCGGCAAGGTGTTCGAGCGCCTGGAATTCTTGTGTGTTGCCTCCCTCTCGCTTATTTCTTGTCTCCAGTGATCATCGTGCTCTGGTGGTTCCATTTTTGCGCCAACATTTGGTATCAGAGCCTCGTTGCAATCGGGGCGCGCCGGCGATGTCCATCGTACCGTACGGTGGCGGTTCGGGCGGCGCGGTGGCGCATCCAGCGCCGGTGCTCACGGGGGAGAACTACACCACCTGGGCCACCAAGGTGGAGGCGGATCTTGATGCTGCAGGGCTGTGGGAAGCAGTGGTGCCGCCGGAGGACGCGGCATCGGGGTGATCGCCAAGAAGGACAAGTCGGCGAGGGCCTATCTGCTCCGAGCACTCGCCGACGATCTCCTGTTGCAGGTGGCTGCGAAGAGGACAGCTGCGGAGATATGGGCAAGCTTGAAGGCCAGGTTCGTGGGGGCGTATCGCGTGCGCGCGGCGCGGCTCGGCACGCTCCGGGGAGAATTCGAGCTCCTGCGCATGGCGGAGTCCGAGTCCCTGGACGCGTTCGCTGGGAGGCTCGGTGGCATGGCGGCGCGCTACGCGGCGCTGGGCTCAACCCTGGATGATGCCGTGCTCGTCAAGAAGTTACTTGACTCGGTGCCGAACCGGCTGTACGTGGCGGTGGCCGGCATCGAACAATTCTGCGACGTCGGCGCGATGCTGTTCGAGGATGCGCTGGGTCGGCTGAAGGCTTTTGACGAGCGGCTGCGGCGACGCGATCAGGCAGGCGGCGAACGAGCTGACAGCGAGCTGCTGTACACGGCGGCGCAATGGAGGGCGCGGGAGCGGCGTCACGGCGGGGCTCGGGACGACGACGGGGCGCGCAGCGAGGCGTCAGGCTTCGGCGGCCCCAGGAAGGGAAGATGCTACAAGTGCGGCGAGCGAGGTCACTTCAAATGTGACTGCCCGCAGTGGAAGAAGGCGCCGGCGCCGGAGCGTGCACTGCTGGTCGATGGGGATGTCGAGAACGGCGGGCTGCTCTAAGCCGCGGCTTAGGGCGCATGTGTTGGCAATAAGCCGCGGCGGCGCATCGAGCGCGATGGGCGCGTGTATGGGCACGCGTCTGACGAGCTAGACGCGTCGGGTCCGCGGTGGGTGTGTGCATGTGTGCGCTCGGGGCGCGCCGGGTCTGGCCGTGGCAGACGCGGGTGCGTGTGTGCGTGCCCGTAGGTGTGCGTGCGTGTGTAGTACGAGGATGTGTGTGTGTCTGTTATAGACCGGGTCCAGGGTGAGCATGGCGATCGGGAGGGCTCGGCGCGTCGCCTGCGTTGCGGGCGCGCGCCGAGGACGCGGCCAGAGCGAGCTGGGTCATGAGCGCGAGCAGGCAGGGGCGTGGAGAACGTGTCCATAGTGTGCCTGGGTATAAAACCCGTGTGTTGGTCATTGTAACAGCGCGGAGTCGAGTTCGAGCTCGCCGGGAATACACAGGAGCCGTCCGTGCGGCAAGGTGTTCGAGCGCCTGGAAATCTTGTGTGTTGCCTCCCTCTCGTTTATTTCTTGTCTCCACTGATCATCGTGCTCCGGTGGTTCCATTTTTGCGCCAACATGTACCCAGTAACTCGGGCCAGCATACACATTTTAAG
>NC_057813.1:745844150-745858227 GCF_018294505.1 Triticum aestivum | reverse complement strand
CACCCCCCACCAGGACCCCACAATACTGGAGGTTGTGACATAAAGACTCCAACTTCTCCAAGAACTGATAGTATCCAAATTATCTCAGCTGTACCATTGGCAATGGCCTTGTACTCAGACTCCGTGTTGGATCTTGAGACTGTGGCCTGCTTTCTGGAGCTCCAAGAGACAAGGTTGGGACCAAGAAAAACAGCAAACCTCCTGTAGACCCGCGATCGTCACTGCACCTGGCCCAGTCCGCATCAGAGAAGCAACTCAACACCATTGAAGGTGACTTGCTGATAGATAGACTCATACCACGAGTGTACTTCAAATACCTCAAGATCCTTTTAGCTGCCAAAAAATTTGCAGTCGTTAGTGCATGAAGGACCTGACAAACACGATTCACAGCAAAAGAAATATCCGGCCTAGGAAATGTCAGATACTAAAGTGCTCCAACCAGACTACGGTATTTAGTACTGCCATCGTGAGAGAGAGAGATGCCTCACTATCCTTGCTGATCTTCTCACTGGAGGACATGGGAGTAGTGGAAACCTTACAATGTTCCATGTTAGCACGGTGAAGAATGTCGCCAATGTACTTCTGATGAGAGAGCACAATCCCCTGTGGCGACGACTTCACCTCAACTCCAAGGAAAAAATGCAATGGACCAAGATCCTTGAGAGCAAATGTGGCATGAAGATCAGCAAGTAACTTGGTCGCAGTACACAAAAAGGACACATCCATGACATTTTGGGCCGAACGAATTTTTTTTCTGTCATACATATGACACTTCTATGACGATAATTGTGACAAAACCCGGTATCATCATAGATGTGGTGGGATCCTACTTCTATGTCAAAAAATCATGATAGAAAATGGGCTTTTCGTCTGTGCTAACATGAAATTCTTTGGGCCGTCCATGACGGAAAAAACCGTGGTAGAAGCAAGGGCAAGGAAAATATCAGGGAGTTCCTGGTTACGGTGGGTGGTCGGGGGCCGAGCGATGCGTGTTCCTCTCGTACCGTACACACATGGGTGCGAGGCGTTGGGCTCTAACTGAACCCGAGCGAGGCGCCGCCTAACTGAACCCGAGCGATTGCACTGCAGGCTATGCGTTACTAAACCCGAGCGATCAAGTGATTCCTTTGCTACTGCTGCTAATTGAAACTGATCAATGCTGCCTCTGGATAAACACTGAGCATTGTTGGAGGGTTTGGATGAACAGTTCCCGGTGGGGGGTGGATGAACAGGACCCTATGGTAGAAGAGGTTGTTGCCGCTGGATGAACATGACCCCAGTCGAGCTGGTTGGGGCTGGATGAACATGACCCCATGGAGGACTGGATGAACAGGACGACCCCGTGGAGGGCTGGTTGAATAGTAGCCGGTGGAGGGCTGGATGAGCAGTATCCCGTGGAGGGGTGGTTGAACAGTAGCCGTGCAGAGGGCTGGTTGAACATTAGCCGGTGTAGTAGCGCGCGGTGGAGGCTGGATGAACAGGAGCTCGTGGATGAATAGTCGTAGGTGGAGGCTGGAGGAGGTCGACGGTGGATGAGCAGTAGCCCGTGGAGACTGGAGGAGGTCAATGGTGGAGATGAACAATATCCCGTGGAGTCCCGTTTTGCGGTACGCCACACCCCTCCCGATGAACAGGACCCCCGTTTCGACCGTAGCGCTCCAACACAAGTCTGTTTCCTCCATTTTGCTGTACGCCACACCCCTTCCTATCAACAGGAGCCCGTTTCGACAGTAGGAGGTCCAACAGAAGTCTGTTTCCTCCGTTTTGCGGTACGCCAGACCCCTCCCGATGAACATGATCCCGTTTCGAATGTGGCCGGTCGAAAACAAGGACGTTTCCTCCGTTCTGCGGCACGCCAGGCCTCGTTTTCATCGGCTGTTCCATCCAAGCCGGTTGGCTCCCATGCCTTCCGTTGCCTCCCCATGAACACGACGACGACGCAGTTTCTCTGTTCCGACCCAGCCATATACACGAGCCATGGCCGTACGTATGCACGAGTAGGCGTTTGAGACACCGCCCGTATGTACGTACGTGGCCGTATTTTCTTTCTTGTGCACTGGCCGATGTACGTACATGTACATACTACGTGCGTGCCTCTACTACTACACGTGCGCATCTCTACATCGACCAGTATGTACGTACACGTTCGCGATGAGAATGACAACGCTATGTACGCTTCGACCAGGTGGGTCCCGACTGTCAGGCACTTCCTTGCGTGCGAAGATGTAGCTGGTGGGTCCAGTAGTCATGGGGCGAATCGTTTTTTATGCCGGATGCACTTTCTTGCATGCGAAGATGTAGCTGGTGGGTCCCAGCAGTCAGGGGGAAATGTTTTTTTGCGAAATACGGTGGCCCGTCCGGTGGATCCCTGCTGTCAGGTGGAGGAATCATTATTTTTCGTGTTATAAGGAGACACTTCCTTGCTGCGGTCGTGGACCCAGGTGTCAGCCTCTCCACGTACATTACTCTTTCGTTGGAAGTCGTTCGTTGACCATGTTGACCACGGCACATTCCGTTGCATGCATGCGTCCATGGGTATGGTGCATCCCCACTGTCAGCCTCTCACGTACAGTTATCTTCGGATGACTCTTGGTTGTTGAGCACGTTGACCACACCGTGCCGAGCGCACCAAGGCCGGTGGACGATGGCGAGGCCCCAGACTGGAACGACCCGGAGATGGGAAGACGTGGCAGTGCAGTCGCAAATGAAGAGTTGTGAAAATTTTGACTGGTTAGGGTGCACGGTAGTACAGCTGCGGTGCCGTCCACGGTAGACAGGAGCAAGAATAAAGGTTGAAGAAGGAGCATGGTTGTTGCAGTATACATTGTGATACGGGTCGAAAGCAAAGCAGCGGAAGGCTGGAACAAATTTCGGAAGGCGAAAACAAAGAATGTAAAGGGAATAAATTCAAAAGTGGACAAATTATTTATTCAAACTGTGCTGCTTAACACTAATTTCTACTCCATATCTGAAGAGCAAACGAGACTCCACGTTCGTCAGGGTTGACAAGCTACAGTTAAGTTGTAGCTTGTCACAGCTGGCTGTCCACTCTCAACTCAGAAGCAGCAGTTCGTTACAACACTTGAACCTGTTCTTTCTCAGGTTCTTTGCTTTGTAGCTGGAACTGAACAGCAACCATTAAATTACAGACTTTTGAGTAAGTTTACACTAGGGAAGAATTGTTGTACTGATCAACACTACAGAAAAGCATGCATGATTTTCCGAGGTCGCATTGTTATCGTCATCTGTGGTGCGCCAAGTACTGTCCTTGCTGCTTGCTCCCGTCGACTGACCCAGCAAGATGAGCTGTGGGGGCAGGGATGAAGGAGGGAGTGTAAAGCGGCATTTCTTAGAGAGCGAAGAGATCCAACATGATTTGTGTTGGTGATCAAAGGTGTGATTTCTATGCATGCACGACATGATGCACGCTTGAGAGCCTAACTAATTACTACTGATGCTACTCAAAAGTGTGTTTTTTTACAAGGACTAAGAGGGGAGGTGGAGGAAGATGGAGTGGTGGAAGCAAGCCAGATCAGGACGTGACGTTAGTGCCAAGGTCTGGCCAGAGTGTACCAGAGATGGTAGCGAGGCAAAGCCATAGGAGTGGAGAAGGCAGTATCAGAGGCTAGAAAGAGACAGCGGTGGGGAGCACTACCGGACTCGCGGCCTATGCCGACGGCCCAGGGCCGTCGGCATAAGTCATTTTCCATCGGCATAGATCTATGCCTACGGCTGCCGTCGGCATAGCCCCGTCGGCATAAATCGCGTCTGCGTAGTCTTGTCAGACCGTCGGCATAGGGGTCTATGCCGACGGCTACTGTTCGGCCGTTGGCATAGTTTAGCCGTCGGCAGTGTTTTTCGCCTAATGGCAACGAACGGCGCCGTCAAAACCACCGACGAATCACGGGAAGCCACATGGCATAGGTATGCCGACGGCCTAGTGTGACACCCCAAATTTTTGACCTTGTTTTGTTAATTAAATTTTTGCCAGGAAATTAAAACTTTTATTTCCTGGGCTCCCTTTTGAATTTTGAACCTTTTTCTCCCTTACTATTATGGAGTTTTCCCCAAAAAGGAAACTTTTCAAATATGTTATTGGACTTGTTTAACCTCTCAAGAAAAACTTTTCTTTTATTAGTAGAACTAATTACATAATTAATTTGCTTGATCTTTATTTTCTTGAAAAATGGTTTTCCAAGATTATATGGCCATATTTGAACTACAACCATTTGATAGATTCACTTAAAATTTCAACAAAAATTTGGAGATGTCAGGTGATGTTTTAAAATCACTTTTATGCAAAAATATCTTTTATTCATGAAATATTTTGAGCTCTACATCAATTTTTCTTCTCTGGTCCAGTGGGCAATTTTGCACTGCAACTCATTTAAATATTTCTTTCTAGCTTCCACCAAAATTATGGGATGTTAGTAGCAGCATATGATTCCATTTTATGCAAAAACCAGTGTTGTCCTTTGAAAAATTTGAGTGAATCAACCTCTTTTCCATTCTGGTCCAACATGATGGTTTGTACAGCAACCATATCCTTGCTTGCTCTTTGGCCCTTGATTCTTTCTCCTACTTGTAGTACTCCATGCTAAACCCCTAAGTCCAGGAGCATGCACTCATTGGATCATTTTTGGTTCATGAAATGATGCCATTGACCTCCTGTCCAGAATTGGAGTTCTACAAAACTTGCACTAGCAAGTTTGTGCTTTTCACAAACTAACCTCACGACCCTCTCTTCCATCCAAAGAGACACTGATCTGGAGAATTTGGCCACCCCAAGTTTTCCCTAGGTGCCCTTCGCATTTTGACAAACACCCTGAGTGCATAGCTAGATTTGGCATGATTTCAAGTCTACATTATGAACTTGGTCTCCTGACCAAACCACCCTGTCCCTTGATCTTCCCTCTACCACTAATCTAGTTCTGTTGCTTGCCAACCTCATACGAGCCCCCTAGCATGCCCCAGCATTTCGTCGAGCACGTTCCGTGCGTGCTCTGGGCCCGAGCAGAGCACGCGTATTGCACGTGCCGCGCCCGAGCTGACGCGTTGCGCCCCTGGTTCTTGCCCGCTCTGTAGCGCCACGCCACGCGCTCCCCTTCTCACCGCAATGCGCCAAGCCATCCTGGCAGCCTACAGCACCGCCGTTAGAGCTCTTGGCGGCACGCCGGCGTCCGCAGCACTTCTCGGCCAGGTCGGTGCCGCCCAAGCCGCCAGCGCTTGCCACCTGCCTCCTGGAGCAGTGCGAGCTCATCCGCAAGCGTGTCCCCTAGCACTCGTCGCCGCCACGTCACCCAAGCTACAGAAAGACGGTCGCCGGCGACCTTATCCGCGGCCGCCGCTGAACCGCCTCGACTCGCCTATATAAGGAGCCCCGAGCCCGTCCCCGCACGCTGGCAGTCCCAAGCCATCTCCCTAGGAACCCCATTGGTAGCCAATCAACTCGGGGAGGTCTCGTTCCCCATCTCCGGCAACCGCAGCCGCCGCCACTACGCCGGCCATTGCGGTGCCACCAGGGCCTCCCCCTCTCCACTCTTTCCACCAGAAGCTCTCTCTTCCTCCCGTGAACCCTTCCCCTTGCTCGATTTTGATCGGGAACCACCACAGCCCCAAAACCACTTTACTCTCGACGCCGCCGGCCGCCGCGAAGCTCGTCGCCGACGACTCCCTCCATCCCCAACACTCCCTCGACCACCGGAAGAACCGCCCCAGTCTTGCAGATCCATCCCCACCCTCGGGGGCCCGCGAGGAGCCGCCTAACGCCGGCGACGATCGCCGGAGCCCTCGCCTCTGTTCGGCCAGAGGAAGAACAGGGAAGGGAGAATAGTCAAACCTGACCAGTGGGCCAGGCGGGCCCACTGTCAGTGACCCAGCACCGTCCACGCTGGAGTAAGTGGAAGCGTAAATCCAAAATACGCTTTCGACGTGTACGTGTATATTCAAATCGTTTTCTTTTCTGTTTTATTTTAAAACCAGATTTTTGACTGAAATTTGACTAGCTATAACTTTTTAACGACAACTCCAAATGAATTGATTCTTTTTCCTACCTCTCTCAAATTTAATCTAGTTTATTTTAAGATTTATTTGAAAAAATTTCAGACAAACTTTTGGTACTGTTTTTGAAACTATATATTGATTCAAAAATATTTTTAAATAGGATTTTGGAGAGAGGAGAAAGCTTTCAAATGTTTTGGAGTGCACTCTGCCTTTCTACACATTGAAGGCAAGCATTCTGAACCCTGGCATAATATTTTTGGTGTGTTCGTTGACACGTTTATAACATCACCTCATTTCGGAGTACTTGTTATTTCATGTGATATGATCATATGAACGAATGCATATTAGTGATTTCCATGCTGTTGGAAATGAACACACTTGTGATGATAATCATCATCATGTGCCTTGCATGCATGCCGGAAGGAATCCGGGAAAACCTCTGCCTTGGGTAGGCATGAGTTTGTCGCCGGTTCCGTCGGGACGGTTATGTCCGGTATGGCATAGTGAGGTATAGTGAGCGGTGATTCTGTTGGTTGAAATATTTTCATTATACATGTCATGCAGGGAAAATTATAAACCTCCTGAGTCGACCATAGATCGAGTCTTGTTCCAGTAACCCCCATACTTGTTTCGTACTACCACTCGTCTCTACAACAAGTAGAGTACGGTTCAGTAATTTGTCAACCCTTTTCTAGCACACACCGTACAGAGGGGCCGGGATGAGGGTACCACGGCCATGGATTAAAGCCAGTCATCCGGTCAGGGGGCATGGGTGTTTTCGGTTGTAGTCGAGGGGGTAGCTTCCCCAGTTTTGCGCGCGGTATAAATTTTGTGATCCCATGCTAATCGAGGTTGTAGCCTCCCCACTTAGAGTTTTGCTTAACGAGTGTCGTGGGTGATTCCAGACACCGGTGAGTTAAGCTGGTGTGTGCAAGTCAGGTGCGTTTCATTTAAAAGACCATAGACGGAATTAGTCCCGATGGACTAAAGGAATCCGTTACTCGTGGGTAAAGAGTACACCCTCTGCAGAGATTGAACCTATTCGAATAGCCATGTCCATGGTTAAGGACTATAGTCTGGGATGGGTCAAGTGTTGGTCTTAGTGTCGGTCTTCGGAGGAGAAAACTGTTAATCCGGAACATGGATTGTGACTTGTGGCTTATGATGATTATGATTATTATTTTTATTATGGACTAACCCCTTTATATCATTTGAAATAGTGACTATCCCTGGGATGGTTTTTACCTCCTGGCTATTCACTATATTTATTTTCTTTTAAAGCCCTTTATGTGGTGTCGGTAAGACGCCCGACTGTGGCCTTTCTTTTAAAGCCCTTTATGTGGTGTCGCTAAGACGCCCGACTGTGGCATTTCTGTTAAAGCCCTTTATGTGGTGTCTCTAAGACGCCCGACTGTGGCATTTCTTTTAAAGCCCTTTATGTGGTGTCGCTAAGACGCCCGACTGTGGCATTTCTTTTAAAGCCCTTTATGTGGTGTCGCTAAGACGCCCGACTGTGGCATGCTTGTTATTTATTTCATAATTTTAATACTACTATGTTATTGCATATTCATAAATAACATGCTTGCATGCATCAGAGTTTTAATTATCTTTTGTGACTGACGTCATGAGCATAAAAATATTTTCAGCACATCACTGTTATATTATACCTGAGTTCATAATGTTTGCGAGTACATTAAAAGTACTCACTGGCTTGTCCCTAGCTATTGTCTTGGCCATATTTTCTTGCATGGAGAGGAGCGACCGTGGCGACAGCCCCGGAACCTAAGCAATGATGATAGCAGCCTCGCGAATATAGGAGTTAACCTGGTCAGCCGTTCCTGTGGAAAATGGAGTCCCATAGACGCTGATGATTCACAGACCGCTCCCCCATCAACCACTAGAAACCATTTGTTGTACCCACAGACCAGGATGGTCTTGTACTACATATTTTATGTTTTGCTTGGAATTTCTGTATCAAGGTGGTGCCTCATCAGCTAACAGTTATCCTGGGGCTGGTGAGCACAACAGCCATTTTCTGGAATTTAATACCCGGAAAACCGGTCGCGACAAACTTGGTATCAGAGCCAGGCTAACCATTGGCTAATCCTATCTTAGCCAGGTCGAAAAACTTAGGCAAACCAACCCACCAGACCTTAACCAAACCCCAGCCAAGCTTCTCGTGCAAGATAGCCACACAGTGACCCCGACACTTTTGGCAGTCGGTGCCCAACCTATCAACCTAGCCTGTCGATCATGCGCCAGTGACCAGCACCCAAGAGGTCTCCTTCACAAGCGTGCGAAGGAAGACTCCGTCCCCTTTTTCTATAAAAAGGGCATGCTAGCCCCAACCCAGCACAACACATTCTCTACCCCAAATCGAGCCATAATGCCTGGCCCCTTCGTGCACAATGAAACCACAACAACCAACCTTGGAGGTTTTGTGACCATACTCGCAAAGCTCACTCGTTGTGCCTATGCGTTAGAAGAGCCCCCGGAATATGTTGTGTACCAAGGACCCATGGGCGGTGAAAGCTGTCAATTCTGGGCCACTGTGCACATCTACGGTAGGGATCTATCTCCAGAACGCCCCTACAGGTTCACCGGAAGGACAACTTCCTTTGAGCCACAAGCCATCCAGCTAGCTCCTCGAGAGGCTATAGTTCAACTCCGGCAGTTGTCGCCCAGAGTTAACTGTCGCTCGTTCTACTACTACCCCAGACGTGAAGGGTATGGTAGACAACCCAAGTTGCCAACGGAGATCACGAGACGGATCCTGCATTGTTGCACCTGGTGCGCTATGTAGGTGCACTAGTGGCACTATTCGATCAAATCACCATTGATCTGATCGCAGCTCGTGGAGAGCTGGCTCGTCGAGCCCCAGCGAGAGGAGAAGACAAGCCCGACGCTGACAACCCAGTCGTACTGTTCGGACACCAGATCGAGGCCTTGAGATCAGCCCCAGCCGTCAACCAAGATACTTTGATGACCCCAGAAGTGCTTCATCGCCTTTTGGGAACACACTCCAACGGGATTGTGGCCAACAATCCCCGCAATGGTCATCATCGCTACCCCAACCCTGTAGTTCCTCCACCATCCCCGGCTAATTCCAACGGTGAGACCCGTGGAGAAACCTCGACATCCACAAGGCACGCCCGTTTGGATATAAATGAGGTAGACTAAGTTACCCGAGTAGTGCCGAGTCTCAGTGTATACTCACTTTGTAATCGTATGACCTTGTGAGTTAACGCAGCCTGTTGTTATGCCTCTGTTTTAATAGTAGCCTTGCATAAATATGTCAGCACGCAATTGCATAATTCTTCCAAGCACAGCTACCAAGACCACCCCGACAACCCCACAGTGATACATCACTTTAGTGAGGTATTTTTCTGTGGCTTTGACATCGACCCTTGGAGCTAAGCTGGCAAATTTATTACCTTTCACCACGGTAAAATGACCCAACTTCCTTGCTATAAAAAGGCCACCTCGTGACCTTGCCAAGCACCCCTCACCTTGTGCACCACCCTCACAACCTTTTCTTGCCATGCCGAGCCCTGGTATATATCTGAGAACCCCAGATGCAACCCCGGGTAGCTTTGTCAAAATATTGTGGGACTTTACCTGCAGTACCATGGGTTCTACCCAGCCACTCCAGTACGAGCTGTTCAAACCGAGAATTACCCCTTCCACTTCGGAATATTGGGCAGCAGTACACATCCCTCACATAGACCCCAACCAAGATCCAACGGAGGTTTCCTTCATGGGGAAATCTATGTCAACCCCACGCCTGGCCATAGAAGCTGCTACGAAGGAAGCGATTGCTCGTCTTCGATCCGCAGTACCCTATGCCCGTGAACGAGGGTATTATTACTTTCTGAGCCGTGCAGCACCCGGAGGAGTAACATCTTTTCCCGGTGGGCGGATTGAGAGAGACCCAGTGCTAGCCAACCTTATCCAGTACATCATCGCTCAAGAGCATTTGAACCAGCAAGTGATGGATTATCTCCAGAGTCTCGCTGACTTGAATCCTCAGATTGCAATCGGCAGACCATTGAGGCCCGACCCGGAGAGACACATACATCGACTGGTCAATCCACTTCCTCCGATAGAAGAGGAGTGTATTCCATTGCCAGAGATATTTTCTCGAGACCCCGTCCAGTTACCATTTGGTTGATAGACGCCGCTGCTATGTTTATTCTTGCAACTTTTACTTATATGTTGTAACTTATGTGTGGTACCCCGAGTTTGTGCGGCGAGTAAATTATTTAGTTTCTATTAATGTGAGTAGTTCTGCTGCGGTTTGACTATTACTGTTTCTCTCGCGAAGGATCCGGGAGTAAGATTTCTTTTCCCTGAGTTGCTGCATCGTTTATCCTCTCACTATATGGATTGTTTTATTCACACAGCACCACAGCAGCAGTCTCACAACCGCTCAAACACATACACTGCTTGCAAAAACCCGTAACCGTGGAGTATTTGTTTTTCACAACGGCTCTTAGCAAATCTCGAGGACGAGATTTTTCTTAAGGGGGGTAGTCTTGTGACACCCCAAATTTTTGACCTTGTTTTGTTAATTAAATTTTTGCCAGGAAATTAAAACTTTTATTTCCTGGGCTCCCTTTAGAATTTTGAACCTTTTTCTCCCTTACTATTATGGAGTTTTCCCCCAAAAGGAAACTTTTCAAATATGTTATTGGACTTGTTTAACCTCTCAAGAAAAACTTTTCTTTTATTAGTAGAACTAATTACATAATTAATTTGCTTGATCTTTATTTTCTTAAAAAATGGTTTCCAAGATTATATGGCCATATTTGAACTACAACCATTTGATAGATTCACTTAAAATTTCAACAAAAATTTGGAGATGTCAGGTGATGTTTTAAAATCACTTTTATGCAAAATATCTTTTATTCATGAAATATTTTGAGCTCTACATCAATTTTTCTTCTCTGGTCCAGTGGGCAATTTTGCACTGCAACTCATTTAAATATTTCTTTCTAGCTTCCACCAAAATTATGGGATGTTAGTAGCAGCATATGATACCATTTTATGCAAAAACCCAGTGTTGTCCTTTGAAAAATTTGAGTGAACCAACCTCTTTTCCATTCTGGTCCAACATGATGGTTTGTACAGCAACCATATC
The DNA here is from genome assembly GCF_018294505.1 of Triticum aestivum. NCBI lineage: Eukaryota > Viridiplantae > Streptophyta > Magnoliopsida > Poales > Poaceae > Triticum > Triticum aestivum. Next base: position 745,847,084 of record NC_057813.1, on the reverse strand, counting down.
CTTGCTTGCTCTTTGGCCCTTGATTCTTTCTCCTACTTGTAGCCCTCCATGCTAAACCCCTAAGTCCAGGAGCATGCACTCATTGGATCATTTTTGGTTCATGAAATGATGCCATTCACCTCCTGTCGAGAATTGGAGTTCTGCAAAACTTGCACTAGCAAGTTTGTGCTTTTCACAAACTAACCTCACCACCCTCTCTTCCATCCAAAGAGAAACTGATCTGGAGAATTTGGCCACCCCAAGTTTTGCCTAGATGCCCTTGGCATTTTGACAAACTCCCTGAGTGCATAGCCAGATTTGGCATGATTTCAAGTCTACATTGTGAACTTGGTCTCCTGACCAAACCACCTTGTCCCTTGATCTTCCCTCTACCACTAATCTAGTTCTGTTGCTTGCCAACCTCACACAAGCCCCCTAGCATGCCCCGGCATTTCATCGAGCACATTCCGTGCGTGCTCTAGCGCGAGCAGAGCACGCGTATTGCACGTGCCGCGCCCGAGCTGACGCGTCGCGCCCCTGGTTCTTGCCCGCTCTGTAGTGCCACACCACGCGCTCCCCTTCTCACCGCAACGCGCCAAGCCGCCCTGGCAGCCTACAGCACCGCCGTCAGAGCTCTTGGCGGCACGCCGGCGTCCTCAGCACGTCTCGGCCAGGTCGGTGCCGCCCAAGCCGCTAGGGCTTGCCACCTGCCTCCTGGAGCAGTGCGAGCTCATCCGCAAGCGTGTCCCCTAGCGCTCGTCACCGCCACGTCGCCCAAGCTACAGAAAGACGGTCACCGGCGACCTTATCCGTGGCCGCCGCTGAACCGCCTCGACTCGCCTATATAAGGAGCCCCGAGCCTGTCCCCGCACGCAGGTAGTCCCAAGCCATCTCCCTAGGAACCCCATTGGTAGCCAATCAACTTGGGGAGGTCTCCTTCCCCATATCCGGCAACCGCAGCCGCCGCGACTGCCCCAGCCATTTCGGCGCCACCAGGGCCTTCCCCTCTCCACTCTCTCCACCAGAAGCTCTCTCTTCCTCCCGTGAACTCTTCCCCCTGCTCGATTTTGATCGGGAACCACCACAGCCCCAAAACCACTTTACTCCCGACACCGTCGGCCGCCGCGAAGCTCGTCGCCGACGACTCCCTCCATCCCCAACACTCCCTCGACCATCGGAAGAACCGCCCCAGTCTTGCGGATCCATTCCCACCCTTGGGGTCCCGCGAGGAGCCGCCTAACGCCGGCGACGATCGCCGGAGCCCCCGCCTCTGTTCGGCCAGAGGAAGAAGAGGGAAGGAAGAATAGTCAAACCTGACCAGTGGGCCAGGCGGGCCCACTGTCAGTGACCCAGCACCGTCCACGCTGGAGTAAGTGGAAGCGTAAATCCAAAATACGCTTTCGACGTGTACGTGTATATTCAAATCGTTTTTTTTCTGTTTTATTTTAAAACCAGATTTTTGACTAAACTTTGACTGGCTATAACTTTTTAATGACAACTCCAAATGAATTGATTCTTTTTCCTACCTCTCTCAAATTTAATCTAGTTTATTTTAAGATTTATTTGAAAAAATTTCAGACAAACTTTTGGTACTGTTTTTGAAACTATATATTGATTCAAAAGTATTTTTAAATAGGATTTTGGAGAGAGGAGAAAGCTTTCAAATGTTTTGGAGTGCACCCTGCCTTTCCACACATTAAAGGCAATCATTATGAACCCCGACATAATATTTGTGGTGTGTTCGTTGACACGTTTATAACACCACCTCATTTCGGAGTACTTGTTATTTCATGTGATATGATCATATGCATGAATGCATATTAGTGATTTCCATGCTGTTGGAAATGAACACACTTGTGATGATAATCATCCTCATGTGCCTTGCATGCATCCCGGAAGGAATCCGGGAAAACCTCTGCCTTGGGTAGGCATGAGTTTGTCGCCGGTCTCCGTCGGGACGGTTATGTCCGGTATGGCATAGTGAGGTATAGTAAGCGGTGATTCTGTTGGTTGAAATATTTTCATTATACATGTCATGCAGGGAAAATTATAAACCTCCTGAGTCGGCCATAGATCGAGTCTTGTTCTAGTAACACCCATACTTGTTTCGTACTACCACTCGTCTCTACAACAAGTAGAGTACGGTTCAGTAATTTGTCAACCCCTTTATAGCACACACCGTACAGAGGGGCTGGGATGAGGGTACCACGGCCATGGATTAAAGCCAGTCATCCGGTCAGGGGGCATGGGTGTTTTCGGTTGTAGCCGAGGGGGTAGCTTCCCCAGTTTTGCGCGCGGTATAAATTTTGTGATCCCATGCTAATCGAGGTTGTAGCCTCCCCACTTAGAGTTTTGCTTAACGAGTGTTGTGGGTGATTCCAGACACCGGTGAGTTAAGCTGGTGTGTGCAAGTCAGGTGCGTTTTCATTTAAAAGACCGTAGACGGAATTAGTCCCGATGGACTAAAGGAATCCGTTACTCGTGGGTAAAGAGTACACCCTCTGCAGAGATTAAACCTATTAGAATAGCCATGTCCATGGTTAAGGACTATAGTCTGGGATGGGTCAAGTGTCGGTCTTAGTGTCGGTCTTCGGAGGAGAAAACTGTTAATCCGAAACATGGATTGTGACTTGTGGCTTATGATGATTATGATTATTATTTTTATTACGGACTAACCCCTTTATATCATTTGAAATAGTGACTATCCCTGGGATGGTTTTTACCTCCTGGCTATTCACTATATTTATTTTCTTTTAAAGCCCTTTATGTTGTCTCGCTAAGACGTCCGACTGTGGCCTTTCTTTTAAAGCCCTTTATGTGGTGTCGCTAAGACGCCCGGCTGTGGCATTTCTTTTAAAGCCCTTTATGTGGTGTGGCTAAGATGCCCGACTGTGGCATTTCTTTTAAAGCCCTTTTTGTGGTGTCGCTAAGACGCCCGACTGTGGCATTTCTTTT
>NC_057813.1:745832123-745844040 GCF_018294505.1 Triticum aestivum | reverse complement strand
TTTCTTTTAAAGCCCTTTATGTGGTGTCGCTAAGACGCCCGACTGTGGCATTTCTTTTAAAGCCCTTTATGTGGTGTCGCTAAGACGCCCGACTGTGGCATGCTTGTTATTTATTCCATAATTTTAATACTACTATGTTATTGCATATTCATAAATAACATGCTTGCATGCATCAGAGTTTTTATTATCTTTTGTGACTGACGTCATGAGCATAAAAATATTTTCAGCACAACACTGTTATATTATACCTGAGTTCATAATGTTTGCGAGTACATTCAAAGTACTCACTGGCTTGTCCCTGGCTATTGTCTTGGCCAGATTTTCTTGCGTGGAGAGGTGCGACCGTGGCGACAGCCTTGGAACCTAAGCAACGATGATAGCAGCCTCGTGAAGATAGGAGTTAACCTGGTCAGTTGTTCCTGTGGGAAATGGAGTCCCATAGACGCTGATGATTCACAGACCGCTCCCGCCATCAACCACTAGAAACCATTTTTTGTACCCACAGACAAGTATGGTCTTGTACTACATATTTTATGTTTTGCTTGGAATTTCTGTATCAAGTTGGTGCCTCATCAGCTAACAGTTATCCTGGGGCTGGTGAGCACAACGGCCATTTTCTGGAATTTAATACCCGGAAAACCGTTCGCGACACCTAGCCGTCGGCATAGGTGGAGATCTATGCCGACGGCTAGGCATCGGCATACCTATGCTACGTGGCTTCCTGTGGTGCCTCCTGGCGGCAAGGCTATGCCTACGGCAAAGTCGTCGGCATAGATTTTCATTTGTGCATACGGCTTTGCCGTAGGCATAGCCTTGCCACGTGGCTTCACCTGGTGCCTCCTGGCAGAAGGGCTATGCCTCCCCGCAGGTTCAATGAGCCACTTGTGTGCCTCGATAGAAGGTGGTGTAGGTACTCCGGTAGTACCACGCAGACACCCCTGCGGAGCACCTGGTAGCAAGTCACCCTACAACTCGGGGTCAACCTCCCCTCCACCACCCTCCTCGCCCTCCTCCTCACCCTCCTCCTCCTCGCCCTCCTCCTCCTCGCCCTCCTCCTCCTCACCCTCCTCCTGCTCGCCATCAGGAACATACTCCTCCTCCTCAGACTCAGAAGGTGCCCTTAGCATAGGAGGGCATCGAAGAAGACCCTCCTATTTCGGGCACGACCCGGAGTTTTTTGCCCCGGCTGCCTCTCCCCCACCTCCTCGTCATCTAGGGGCTCTCCCCCACCCCTCCTCCTATAGGGTCTCCTCCGCCGACCCCTCCACCTCCCTGTGAGGTGTCATCCTCGCGTAGTCGGGAGGGAACCTTGTGGGCTCGTCCACTCCGAGTAAGTCCTTTGAATTTACCGAGGAAACTGGCGCCACTGGACTTGCCCATGATTAGCAAACCTGCATTGAGAAGAGAATAAAAAATTAGTAAGGATATCAAATAAACAAGCATACAGGAAAGACATTAATAATAGAAGAGCACATTAAGCATACTATTGTAATGATCATTAAAAGAACTTACATTTTCTAGAACCCATATGAATCATCACTATTGTAATCTATTGTCGACTGGTCTCATCATCACTATCTTCTTCGTTGTCCTTCGTTATATGACGGAGGTGGAGGCTCTTCCTCATCGTCAGCGTCTTCATTTAACTTTTCAAGCATAATTATGTCTCTTTGATTCACAACTGCCTCACCATCAATCCAGGCGTCATCGTCCTTTGGGTCCAGGTCAACATAACCCAAGTCATCATCCTCCTTGTTTCGGACCACGTCATCATGTTCCTCTTGAAAGAACACTCCCTCGTACGTCATGGGATTTATGTTGTAGTAATCATCATCGTTCGGGTCTGGTAGCTTACCATGTGGCGACGCCTTGAACACAACTTCCCAACCCTTTAGGTACTCTTTCTGGCATGGGTAATGAAGATAATATACTTGTGTGGCCTGGGTAGCAGCTATAAAGAGATCAGCGACGGCATAGACGGTTGATGGTTTAACTTCAACTAAACCAACAAAAGGCGTATGTCTCAGACCCTTTTTGGGTTCGGACCATCGACATTTGAACACAGTGAGACTTAGGGGTTTGCGACCAGGTTTGAATGTAAGCTCGTATATTTTTCCTACCCTTCCGTAGTAATCTAGTTTATTATCTCCTTCGGTGAAGACTCCGGTATTTATGGTTCTGGGATCACGCCGACTGTTCTGGTGCTCCTCTCTGTACGGAAGCGATACCAATTCACATCATACTTTTGGCATGTCATGACGGCAGGGTCAAAACCCATGGAAACCCATCTCAATTCTTCATCCATTGATTTGTTCGGATCATTTCCCTACAAGTTTAATTGAAATTATAGGGTGCATGAGTTTAATTGGAATTGTACGGTGAAATAAGTAATAGGGAAGTGTGAAAAATTACTTTCTCCATGAACCATGCAACGAAGTTTTTTCTTCCATTAGCACCCTTTCGGAGAAGAGCAAGTGCCTTCGCTTCAGTAGGAGGCAACATTCCCGTCCACTCTTCATCAAAGAATCAACTACAATAAGAAAAGCAGTATAAAAACTAGGCAAAGTGAACATAATGAATTGACTAAAAGAATGGTGCAAAGATATTACCTCATCCACTCATCCTCAATTTCCTTGATGTTTTGCAAGATATAGAACATGACATCCTCCCACTCATCTCATGGCATGAGATAAGGTGTCGAGCATCCAGCCCTGCCACCTTGCCCGATGAATAGAGGCATCTTGGGTTTATACTTGGGTTCTTCTGTATTGTATCGAGACACCTTATTGTGCAACGTGGGAACATGGTTCGGATAGTAGGTTGTTTTGAGGTCTGCCACCTCCTCTAGGATAACTGCCTCAGCTATGGAAGCTTCAATCTTAGCTTTGTTTCCACATTTCTGTCTCAGATGCTTGTTCTGTCTCTCAGGGCCGTACTGCCAACGATTCCTCACAGAGCCCCCCACAATACCTCGTTCGCGAGGTGCAATGAGATGTGTCATCGGACTAAAGAAGCCTGGCGGGAAGATCTTCTCTAGCTTGCATATCAACTCCGGCACCTTCTTATGCATTTCTTTTATCTTCTAAGTACATACTTCTTTAGCACAAAGCGTGCGGAAGAAATGGCTTAACTCCGCAAGCACACGCCAGACACGCTCGGGAACATAGCCCCGAACCATCAGCGGCATAATCCGCTCAATCCATACATGATAGTCATGACTCTTGAGACCGGTTACTTTGCCCGTTGAACGATTGACCCCCTTACTTATATTCGATGCATAACCATCAGTGAATTTCATGACATGTTTCAGCCACTTCAATGCCTCCATCTTATGATCCTTTTTAAGTACGAAGTCAGCATCTGGCTTGAACCAAGATTTTTGACTACCTGTGGGAGGCTGCATGTGTAGACGTGGTCTATCACAAATATTTTGTTGATCAACTCTAGCATTAACATTATCCTTTGTCTTATCAGGACTGTTGAGGATCGTGCAAAAAAGGGACTCAGCGACATTCTTTTCGGTGTGCATCACGTCGATGTTGTATTGAAGTTTGAGGTCCTTAAAATAGGGAAGCTGCGTGAAGGGGGTAATGTGAGTCCAGTTGTGCGTCTCACCATAAGCTTCAATTTTTTCCCTTTACCTTTTCCATTGCCCTCACCCTCGCCTTTGCCTGTGGCTTTGCCTTTGCCTTCGCCTTTGCCTTTCCCTTCGCCGGAAGGTTTAAGAGCTTTCAGCTAAGCAAGCACATCCGCACCAGAAAATGTTGGAATCTCGTTTACTTCATGGTCAACTTTGCCTTTTGTGAAGTTCTTCTTGTCTTCCCTATCAGGATGGTCTGGAGGGAGGAACTGTCGATGCAGGTCAAAGGCAACATACTTGTCACCCTTCTTCATCCAAATGAAAATCAAGGCCTGCATGCACACTGGGTAAGGCATCTTTCCACTTGTACACCATCCGCAGAACAGGGCATAGCCGGGAAAGTCATGCATGCAATATTGTAGCCAAACTTTCATCAAGAAATTTTTCTGCAGAAGCTGGTCGTATGTCAACCTCGGAAAGTACCAAGAATGGTGCAAATCATCCACCACTAGTAGAAAAGGGGGCATTGGTCCAGGCCGGGTCAGCCCATTAGTCCCGGTTCAATCCAGAACCGGGACCAATGGGGGCATTGGACCCAGTTCGTTAGCCCCGGGGGTCGGCCGAGCCACGTGGGCCATTGGTCCCGGTTCGTCTGGACCTTTTGGTCCCGGTTGGTGGGACGAACCGGGACCAATGTGCCTTGCTCCTGGCCCACCACCATTTGTCCCGGTTGGTGGCCTGAACCGGGACCAAAGGCTTCCCTTTAGTCCCGGTTCAAGCCACGAACCGGGACCAATTAATTGCCTATATATACCCCGCGAGCAGAGCACTCTCCCTGCTCTGTTTTTCGTGGCCGGCGAGGAGAGAGCTTTGTGGTGCTCTAGCTCACCTTCTATGCACACGAGGTGTTCGATGGAATGCTCGAGCCACACTACTTAAGCTTTCTCCTCTCCAAGCTCCACCTCCAAGCTCCATTTTTCTCAATATTTGTCTAGGTTTAGCGGTCTGTCACGTCCCGTCCCCGTCTTCACCGCCGTCGATCGCCCGCGCCGATCTCGTCGCCGGCACCACCGTGGTGAGCCTCTTGTTCTTATCATCTTTCTGAAAGGAAAAAACTCTTACTTGTATGTTTATATAGATACTTGTATAATTTTCTTACTTTTATTATTGCATCTTATATAGTGTGATGGTTTTGGTATCCGCCCCCGTCGGCCCTCGTCCTGTCTATGATTCAGATGTGGTATATATTATCTTTTCATAACTATTGGTTCATTTATTGTTTATGACAATTATGCCGACCAACATGACATAGATTTTATTTATCTAGGAGGTTGTTGAACCGGAAATTCGAACCGACCCTATTGTCGAGAGATTAAATTTAGTTGAAGAAGAAAACAATTTTTTGAAGGAAAAAAATTAGAAAAATTGAGGAGGAGGAGATGATATTGGAGTTGCATGTTGCGGATGTCGTCGATGATCACAAGATCAAGATGGATGCAATGCGCTTGAAGATTAGAAAGATTATAAAATATGCCATTCATACCGAGGCTTGGTATCATTATGCCGTTGGATCAGTTGTTACATTGGTTGCGATTATGATCGCATTTGTTTTCGCATTGAAATGTTTTACATAGTTTCAGTGTATGGTTTAATTAATTTAGATGCTCTGCAGAGCTTTATGTTGTTAGATGAGAACTATGTATGTACTTTGGTTTTAATGTGATGATGAACTTTTATTAATTTGGTCACTTAATTATCTATTCATGATGTTCTGTAATGATTTTTGACACACTTAATTATATATAATGCACGCAGATGAACCAGCAATGGATGTACGGTTCAAGACACACCTCCGAGTACATTAAGGGCGTGCATGAATTTCTCGAAGTGGCTGAGGCAAACAAGTAGAATGGTTTTATGTGTTGTCCATGCCCTATATGTGGGAATACGAAGTCTTACTCTGACCGGAAAATCCTCCACACCCATCTGCTTTACAAGGGTTTCATGCCACACTATAATGTTTGGACGAGGCACGGAGAAATAGGGGTTATGATGGAAGACAGCGAAGAAGAAGAGTACGATGACAACTATGTGCCCCCTGAATACGGTGATGCTACTGAAGATCAAGAGGAACCAGACGATGTGCACGATGCTGCTGCAACGGGCGAAGCTGCTGAAGATCAAGAGGAACCAGACGATGTGCCCGATGATGATGATCTCCGCCAGGTCATTGTCGATGCAAGGACGCAATGCGAAAGTCAAAAGGAGAAGCTGAAGTTCGATCGCATGTTAGAGGACCACAAAAAAGGGTTGTACCCCAATTGCGAAGATGGCAACACAAAGCTCGGTGCCGTACTGGAATTGCTACAGTGGAAGGCAGAGAATGTTGTGCCTGACAAAGGATTTGAGAAGCTATTGAAAATATTGAAGAAGAAGCTTCCAAAGGATAACGAATTGCCCGACAGTACATACGTAGCAAAGAAGGTCGTATGACCTCTAGGATTGGAGGTGCAGAAGATACATGCATGCCCTAATGACTGCATCCTGTTCCGCAGTGCGTACAAGGATCTGAACGCATGCCCGGTATGCGGTGCATTATCGTATAAGATCAGACAAGATGACCCTGGTGATGTTGACGGCGAGCCCCCCAGGAAGAGGGTTCCTGTGAAGGTTATGTGGTATGCTCCTATAATACCACGGTTGAAACGTCTGTTCAGAAATAGAGAGCATGCCAAGTTGATGTGATGGCACAGTGAGGACCGTAAGAAAGAAGGGAAGTTGAGAGCACCCGCTGACGGGTCACAGTGGAGAAAAATCGAGAGAAAGTACTGGGATGAGTTTGCAAGTGAGCCAAGGAACGTATGGTTTGCTTTAAGTGCGGATGGCATTAATCCTTTCGGGGAGCAGAGCAGCAATCACAGCACCTGGCCCGTGACTCTATGTATGTATAACCTTCCTCCTTGGATGTGCATGAAGCGGAAGTTCATTATGATGCCAGTTCTCATCCAAGGCCCTAAGCAACCCGGCAACGACATTGATGTGTACCTAAGGCCAGTAGTTGAAGAACTTTTATAGCTGTGGAATGGAAACGGTGTACGTACGTGGGATGAGCACAAACAAGAGGAATTTAATCTAAAAGCGTTGCTGTTCGTGACCATCAACGATTGGCCCGCTCTCAGTAACCTTTCAGGACGGACAAACAAGGGATACCACGCATGCATGCACTGTTTACTTGACACCGATAGTATATACCTGGCAAGCTGCAGGAAGAATGTGTACCTGGGCCATCATCGATTTGTTCCGACCAACCATCGATGTCGAAAGAAAGGCAAGCATTTCAAAGGCGAGGCAGATCACCGGAAGAAGCCCGCCATCCGTACCGGTGATCACGTACTTGCTATGGTCAATGATTTACACGTAATCTTTGGAAAGGGTCCCGACGCACTAGCTGTTCCGAGTAACGCTGGGGGACACGCACCCATGTGGAAGAAGAAATCTATATTTTGGGAGCTACCCTACTGGAAAGACCTAGAGGTCCGCTCTTCGATCAACGTGATGCACGTGATGAAGAACCTTTGCGTGAATCTGCTAGGCTTCTTGGGCGTGTATGGGAAGACAAAAGATACATCTGAGGCACGGGAGGACCTACAACGTTTGCACGAAAAAGACGGCATGCCTCCAAAGCAGTATGAAGGTCCTGCCAGCTATGCTCTTACCAAAGAAGAGAAGGAAATCTTCTTTGAATGCCTGCTTAGTATGAAGGTCCCGACTGGCTTCTCGTCTAATATAAAAGGAATAATAAATATGGCAGAGAAAAAGTTTCAGAACCTAAAGTCTCATGAGTGCCACGTGATTATGACGCAACTGCTTCCGGTTGCATTGAGGGGGCTTCTACCGGAAAATGTCCGATTAGCCATTGTGAAGCTATGTGCATTCCTCAATGCAATCTCTCAGAAGGTGATCGATCCAGAAATCATACCAAGGCTAAGGAGTGATGTGGTGCAATGTCTTGTCAGTTTCGAGCTGGTGTTCCCACCATCCTTCTTCAAAAGCATGACGCACGTCCTAGTTCATCTAGTTGACGAGATTGTCATTTTGGGCCCCGTATTTCTACACAATATGTACCCCTTTGAGAGGTTCATGGGAGTCCTAAAGAAATATGTCCGTAACCACGCTAGGCTAGAAGGAAGCATCTCCATGGGCCATCAAACAGAGGATGTCATCGGGTTTTGTGTTGACTTCATTCCTGGCCTTAAGAAGATAGGTCTCCCTAAATCGTGGTATGAGGGGAGACTGACTGGAAAAGGCACGCTTGGAAGGGACTCAATAATATGGAGGGACGGATATTCTTGCTCTCAAGCACACTACACAGTTCTACAGAACTCTACCTTGGTGACCCCGTATGTCGATGAACACAAGAACAGTCTGCGCTCCAAACACCCGGAGCAGTGCGACGACTGGATTACATGTGAACACATCAGGACTTTCAGCAGTTGGTTGGAAGCACGTATCAGAGGTGACAGCACTGTTTGTGATGAGATGTACTTGTTGTCCAGGGGACCATCTTTGACTGTATTGATTTGGAAAGGATACGAGATAAATGGGAATACATTTTACACGATTGACCAAGATCAAAAGAGCACCAACCAAAACAGCGGTGTCCGCTTTGATGCAACAACCGAGAGGGGAAAGGACACATATTATGGTTACATAGTGGACATATGGGAACTTGACTACAGAGTAGATTTTAAGGTCCATTTGTTTAAGTGCAAATGGGTCAATCTGTCAGGAGGCGGGGTACAGGTAGACCCACAGTACGGAATGACAACAGTGGATATGAAAAATCTTGGGTACACTGACGAGCCATTCGTCCTAGCCAATGATGTGGCACATGTTATCTATGTGAATGACATGTCTACCAGACCGAGAAAGAGAAAAGATAAGGAAGCGAATACATCATACGATGAGCCAAAGCGCCACATAGTTCTTTCAGGAAAAAGGGACATCGTGGGAGTGGAGGGCAAGAAAGACATGTCTGAAGATTATGAAAAGTTTCATGAAATTCCTCCCTTCAAAGTCAAGGTTGACCCCAGCATCCTGATAAACTGTGACGACCCCGATTCAATCGTACACTAATCATGCACGCAAATGTGTACGATCAAGATCAGGGACTCACGGGAAGATATCACAACACAACTCTAAAACATAAATAAGTCATACAAGCATCATAATACAAGCCAGGGGCCTCGAGGGCTCGAATACAAGTGCTCGATCATAGACGAGTCAGCGGAAGCAACAATATCTGAGTACAGACATAAGTGAAACAAGTTGCCATAAGATGGCTAGCACAAACTGGGATACAGATCGAAAGAGGCGCTGGCCTCCTGCCTGGGATCCTCCTAACTACTCCTGGTCGTCGTCAGCGGGCTGCACGTAGTAGTAGGCACCTCCAGCGTAGTAGGAGTCATCTTCGACGGTGGCGTCTGGCTCCAAGGCTCCAGCATCTGGTTGCGACAACCAGGTAGAAGGGAAAGGGGAAAAGAGGGAGAAAAGCAACCGTGAGTACTCATCCAAAGTACTCGCAAGCAAGGAACTACACTACATATGCATGGGTATATGTGTAAGGAGGCCATATCAGTGGACTGAACTGCAGAATGCCAGAATAAGAGGGGGATAGCTAATCTTGTCGAAGACTACGCTTCTGGCAGCCTCCGTCTTGCAGCATGTAGGAGAGAGTAGATTGAAGTCCTCCAAGTAGCATCTCCAAGTAGCATCTCCAAGAGCAACGCATAGCATAATCCTACCCGGCGATCCTCTCCTCGTCACCCTGTGGAAAAGCGACCACCGGGTTGTCTGTGGAACTTGGAAGGGTGTGTTTTATTAAGTATCCGGTTCTAGTTGTCATAAGGTCAAGGTACAACTCCAAGTCGTCCTGTTACCGAAGATCACGGCTATTCGAATAGATTAACTTCCCTGCAGGGGTGCACCAACTTACCCAACACGCTCGATCCCATTTGGCCGGACACACTTTCCTGGGTCATCCCCGGCCTCGGAAGATCAACACGTCGCAGCCCCACCTAGGCAAAACAGAGAGGCCAGCACGCCGGTCTAAACCTAAGCGCACAGGGGTCTGGGCCCATCGCCCATAGCACACCTGCACGTTGCGAGGGCGGCCGGAAGCAGACCTAGCCTAGCAGGCGTTCCAGTCCAATCCGGCGCGTGCCGCTCGGTCGCTGACGTCTGAAGTGCTTCGGCTGATACCACGACGCCGGGATACCCATAACTACTCCCACGTAGATGGTTAGTGCGTATAGGCTCGTAGCCAACTCAGATCAAATACCAAGATCTCGTTAAGCGTGTTAAATATCTGCGAACGTCGGACAGGGCCAGGCCCACCTGTCTCCTAGGTGGTCTCAACCTGCCCTGTCGCTCCGCCACAAAGTAACAGTCGGGGGCCGTCGGGAACCCAGGCTCACCTCTACCGGGATGGAGCCACCTGCCCCTTCAGCCCCCATCTCCGAACAGTATCACAGGTAATGTAACTGTGTAAAGTATATCGTATATGCCCGTGATCACCTCCCGAAGTGATCACGGCCCAGTAGTATAGCATGGCAGACGGACAAGAGTGTAGGGCCACTGATGGAACACTAGCATCCTATACTAAGCAGTAGGATAGCAGGTAATTGTAACAACAGTAGTAGCAAGGACAGGCTATGCATCAGGATAGGAATAATGGAAAGCAGTAACATGCTACACTACTCTAATGCAAGCAGTATAGAGAGAAGAGTAGGCGATATCTGATGATCAAAGGGGGGGCTTGCCTGGTTGCTCTGGCAAGAGAGAGGGGTCGTCGGTGATGTAGTCGACCACAGGGGCATCAGCATCGGTCTCGGTGTCTACCGGAAAGGAGTAACGAAGGGGGAACACAATAAATAACGGAGCAATCAAATGTAACACAAAGCAAGACGCGGCAATACGTTGTGCTAGGGGTGACCTAACGTAGGGATGGGCGATACCGGTGAAGGGGTAAACATCCGAGAAAATATCCCCGGTGTTTCGTGTTTTCGGGCAGAGGAGCCGGAGGGGGAAAGTTGCGAGTTTGATATGTTAGGGGTGCGTGGCGGACGAACGGATTGTGTATCCGGATTCGTCTCGTCGCTCTGAGCAACTTTCATGTACAAAGTTTTTCCATCTGAGCTACGGTTTATTTTATATTAATTTTTAAAGTTTTAAAACATTTTCTAAATTATTATTATTAATTTAATTCAAATATGGCATTACTGCATCAGCATGATGTCAGCATGACGTCATCAGTCAACAGAGGTGTTGACCGAGTCAAGCTGGCGGGTGGGGTCCCTATGTCATTGACTATTCATGCTAATCAAGGTTTTAATTAAGTTAACTAGTGATTAGGTTAATCTAATCAGAATTAATTAAGTTAATTAATCATTTAGTTAATTAATTATTTAATTAACATTTTAATTATTATTTACTTTATTTATTTAGTTTTTAATTCTTTTTAAAACGTTTTAGGGGATGGGCCCACTTGTCATTTGCTCACACGGGCCTAACGGGCGCTGGGTGCGGGTGTAACCCGAACAAGCGCGTGCCCGAGAGGGCGCGCACGACGCACGCTGGCGCCAGCGGCGGGGCGCGGGCAACTGGACTCGGGCAAGTGCGGGCTGGCCGGCGGCCACGGCAGGGTAGCCGCAACCGACCGGAGCAGGTCAGCGAGGTGAGGGGGCGGCTACCAACTACAGCGCAGGGGGAATTACGCGCGGGCGCGCATAGCAGGCCGCGGGCGCGGCAGATGCTGCAGGGGCTGTGGCGACAGGGTTTGGCACGGGGAGCCAGGGCGATGGCTGGACGGTGCGAGCCGCGGTCGCGCGAGCGGGGGGGTCTGTGCTGGTGAGAGCTGCAGGAGGCCGGGGGTCGGGGGCGCGCCTGGGGCGCGGCCAGTGCGGCGAGGCGTGGAGCGGGAGCAGCACGGGCAGTGGCGAATGGTTGCGATGGCCGTGGTGGGCGCAGGACGGTGCAGAAAGCGGCGCATCCGGCACGGAGCAGAGGAAGGGAAGGGGAGGGCAAGGCCCTCACCGGCGTTGAAGAGAAGAGGGTCGGCGAGGCTCGGTGGAGCCTTTGGGGAGGAGGACGAGGACGACGGCGACGTAGAGGAGGAGGTCCGGCGAGGGAGCGGTCCGGGGTCGAGCGGCGGGCATCGCGGTTCGGTGCAGCTTCGAGGTCGTGCCCCGAACCAGTTCTGGATCGGGGAGGGGGATGAGGACGGGGCGGCCCGGTGGGCGGCTCCGGCGAAGGCGGTCCGCCGAGGCGTGGCGTCGG
>NC_057813.1:745824098-745831770 GCF_018294505.1 Triticum aestivum | reverse complement strand
GTTTAGTAAAATATGACAATAGCTCCAAAAATAGTGTGTTAAAATAATCCACTGTTCTAAGAAGTTTTACCTCAGAATAAAAATACTTTAGTATTTGGTAAAATATATTAGGAGTATAACTAATTGTTTTGATTTTGTTTTAATCACTTTAGGGTATTTAATTATTTTATAAAGATGTTGTTATTCCACCATTAATATCCCTGATTTATTTGTCACATTAAAAACATTTTAGTTTTGACTTTTGAAAACTTTAATTGTTTGACTTGATCTTAAATTTGAATTTGAATTGTTTTTTAACCATCGCGAGATTAACAACAGTAATCGAGGTGACGTGGCATCATTAGCGTGGAATTGTTGTAGCCTAATTATCCGGGCGTCACAATTCTCCTCCTCTACAAGAAATCTCGTCCCGAGATTTAAGAGGGGTACTAAGGGGAAAATTCTGGTTACGAAATTTTAACGCGTCTTCTCGATCTTGGTTGCTCTTCTCGAAGAGGTTGATCCCTTTCGTTGATGTCTTCATTTCTCTGATTCAAGTCACCATGATCAAGTCGTCATCCTTTGTTCGGGATCTCCATCGTACTTACGAAAGGATAAGGGGCAACTCACTACGACATAATGCTTTTGAGGGAAACAATCTGGGGTTAACCCATGAATGAGTATAAGATTATCTCTCAAGTTGAAAATATGAAATACATTGAGAGTAAGGTACGAAGGTACAATAAGAGGTTCCAAGCGGATAGATAGTTGCTCGAAGTCTGAACCAGAGTGAGAAAAGGTTCAGAGTAGCGAGAGTAAGTATTGCGTCTGATATCAGAATAGATCACTAGGACGGTGGCCCATGAATTACATACGAGGCCACGCGCGAGGAATAACTTTGGGAATAGGGGGTGTACAGGACAGTTAGGTTTCGATCCTGTGGAACTATGGGTTATGGGCCCACCATGTGGTTTTTAAGTAGGAAGGGCGGAGACGTCTTTGGTGATCATACAAGCAAGGTATGTCAGAGGGTAGCCTGTTAGTTATGTCGGCAACAACAGCGATACCAAGGGCGAGGGACGAAGAGAACCATTTTCCTGCTCGTTGAACGAGGCGGACCAATAGGCAAAGTTCTCGTCCATCGGTGGTTACCGGAATGCTATCAACAAAAGAAACAGGGTCTTACTGACACGGTTGTACAATGAGATGCTTACCTAAGCAGGGGGGTATCACTGCTCAGTTAAGTCAGATTACAAGAAAGGTTAAACAAAACAATGGAAGGGAAAATGTGTTTAAACACATATTTCAGGGGTATACCCTTCCCAAGGACAAGCAGAGCATGATAACCATGACAGGATAATAAGTAGAAAACCCGTTAGGGAAGGGGAGAGAAATTTCATGACATTACCCATACAACGATGTTTGGATAATTTGTGTAAGAAAATTTAGCATTGTGCTTCAAGTGTTCTTATTGATGATAGGAGTACCACATACATGCTTCGTGATAGCATTGACATGGTCTTTAAGAAAAGTTCGGACTTTGGACACACAAGGCATCCATCATGAACAACTCATAGAATAAGTCCTATGATTTCCTCATGAAAGAATGGTTAACCTTGCTAAAAAGAAATTATAGCAGTAGGTCCTCCGGCCAGGTGTGCTGGACATGCCATCA
The DNA here is from genome assembly GCF_018294505.1 of Triticum aestivum. NCBI lineage: Eukaryota > Viridiplantae > Streptophyta > Magnoliopsida > Poales > Poaceae > Triticum > Triticum aestivum. The sequence goes on along the minus strand of NC_057813.1, from coordinate 745,830,116 downwards.
CCTTACCGGGTCATAAAATACCAATGTTATAACTCTTGGAAATGTCCCAGCCATCATATCTGACCGAGGTTCAGATCCGATTGGTGTCAGGATACCTCTGACTTAGGAGGCCAGAGAAGAAAAGGTGCAACACAAATGACGAGATGACATTGTAAGATTCTCGGGAAATTTACTACGGAAGCGAGTTCCGAAACAAAAGCTCATCATTAAATGATGAGGGGATAAGGAGGTAGCTGATGAACTCAGCGACAATCCATTGAGATTTTCAAAAGATGGATTTCCACAATTATGTGAACAAGGAAATAACATTTGTCAGATCAGATAATATAATGAAGTATACTCAACGAGAACATACCCAATTAAACATTGGTTGAAAGGTGCACCCGAAATATGGGTTGGGTTGCACGACCAATGTCAGAATGGTGATTCAATAGTCAATAGCCTAAGAATGAACTTTCGACCATTAACTTCAAAAAAATAGGGTTGCTAGAAGGAAAGAATCCAAACAACACCATTCCCTTGTTGGAATTAACACGGGGACCAAGAAAGAATGGTGATGGTGAGAAGTATTTCTATGTCAAGAATTCTCAAGAGGTGGAACAAATCTCAGAACATTCTTGACATAAAGGATGGTAATACTCCAAGGTAAAGAAGAACAATTGTTGGATAGCAAGGAACTCAAGGTATAACACCAAACATGAACAAGCTTGTGTTGGTGGGAGGGCAATAAAGTGGTCGACGATAATACAATTCATCGAGGGCAAGGATGGTATTTCTCATCATGAATTCCATTGATATCCTGGATGAGCTCAGAATGTTGATGATCACGACACCTTTGTCGCGAGAGTTCATAAAGATGTAATCGATCGGTAACGACATCAAGTCAAGTAATGATGAAGTGAAAGGTTATTGGAACCAAGGGTACGACACAAACTCGAAACCAAGCTTGTTGTTCAAGGTGAAATGATACGACGATGAGGATCGACGTAAGGTTAGTTCATCGTCGAAAATTGGTGCTCCGAGAATAAGGACCAGGTAGCACAGTTAGAATCGTCACAACAATGATATAGCCAAACAGGCTAGGAATGGAGTGATCGGGTACAAACTCGTATTTATAGAAGCTTACTGAAGAGTTGTTGAACCGTAGTGCGGACTCGGTTCAGTTATCGGTGTCTTTGAGTGTATAATAACTCAGAGCCCGTGAAAAATTGGAATCAGTGGAAAGGTAGCACCTGATGAAGAACTCATAAGAAGTTATGCAGTTCCATGATAATCTCGAGATACCAGGGGGTAATACTCGAAGACAGATCCAAGTAGAGGTTGGACTGTGGTATTGCTCTATAGAAGACAAGTGCTTAAACTTGCACAGGAAATGGTATTTAAAGGAGGACATGGTCGGAACCACGATTGCAAAGGATCAATTCACCGATACCCAAGGATATTATATCAAGGAAATAGTTACAAGAAGCTTCCATGATAGGATCTACATCGTGTCCATGGGCATGAACACAAAGTTCAAGGTCGAATCCCACTTCTTTAATGCATAACCTTCATTCACCTCTCGTATTTCGAAAATGACATTAGTTGTTGAAAGTTTTACCTGGTGCAATACCAGATAAGTTTGTCCCGTGAAATCTTTCGGGTTCACACAGATTAGGGAAGGCATAGGTTCAACCCATCAGGGCATCTTAGGAACATATACCACAAACTTTGGAGTAAATAATACAAGCTCGAAAGTAGAGCATTGTTCAAAAGCAGATGATACAATTTACCAAAGGCATTATATATCCAAGGGAAGGCTCACAAGGTTATTGAATATGAAGGACAATGTCGGATAAAATCCATTAAAGGATCTGTCGGTCCATAACAGAGCTGATGTGAGCATCAGCACACAATCAGAGGAAGTAACAATGCAAGGGCATTGGATTATAGAAACAACTGACTAATCCAGAGCTCAAATGCAAAGCAATTATGATTTCCAAATTAAGGGAACAGAAGCAATGTTCTGATTAGGGGTGGAAAAGTTGAATAGCCTTAGGGTTACTATCGATGGCATTTGGATTGGTTGAGAACCAGCTCATGTTTAAAATGACGTCTGAGCCGGAAAGATAATTTAAAAGGATCAACTGATGATTGCGTGCATTCGCACTCATGTTGAATCAAAAGGATCAAAATGACGATGCCTAAGGATACTAACGAATATTGCCACACATATGGAAAGCATCCATCATGCAAGTAGACAAGTATGACAGAGCAATAAGCTACTAAGGATTTTTGGAGGATCGAATAGTATTTGGAAGACCATTGTGAAACACATGAACAACTGGGGGATGAGCAGATACTCGATAAGTGCGATAATTATCCATAAGGGTATTCAGGTGACAAAGAACAGCAAGGCGATAAGCTCAAAGGATTATCGAAACAACGACGAGTGTTTCGAGGTATCTGGTAATAACAAGACCAACTGGGGATGAATGTAAGAATAACAACTGCAAGTAGTTATCCATAAGGGTTGACGATGGAAGGGGAATTGCAAATGCGATGAACATAAGTTCTCGGGTTAACAGCGGAGAGTATCTTCAGGGTCTTCACATGCCGCAGACGATCATCATTAATAAGGGGCTCTCCGGATGAAAGTGATAACGAGATCCTAATGTTAGATTTAGCAAAATTCATTTAACCCGAATAGAAGAGAGATTAGAGTCCCAGAGTATAGGTCGAGGAATAAAAGATCCTAATACCACCCAATGGCGACGTGGGCCCGTAAGGCACACAGCCAAGTTAGTAAAAGTTTTGCAATGACTAGACTCAACTTCGGCCAAGAGTTGGAAAGGGGGATTCCTACAGGCAGTTGGCTCTGATACCAACTTGTGACGCCCCCGATTCAATCGTACACTAATCATGCACGCAAATGTGTACGATCAAGATCAGGGACTCACGGGAAGATATCACAACACAACTCTAAAACATAAATAAGTCATACAAGCATCATAATACAAGCCAGGGGCCTCGAGGGCTCGAATACAAGTGCTCGATCATAGACGAGTCAGCGGAAGCAACAATATCTGAGTACAGACATAAGTTAAACAAGTTGTCATAAGATGGCTAGCACAAACTGGGATACAGATCGAGAGAGGCGTAGGCCTCCTGCCTGGGATCCTCCTAACTACTCATGGTCGTCGTCAGCGGGCTGCACGTAGTAGTAGGCACCTCCAGCGTAGTAGGAGTCATCATCGACGGTGGCGTCTGGCTCCAGGGCTCCAGCATCTGGTTGCGACAACAAGGTAGAAGGGAAAGGGGAAAAGAGGGAGAAAAGCAACCGTGAGTACTCATCCAAAGTACTCGCAAGCAAGGAACTACACTACATATGCATGGGTATATGTGTAAGGAGGCCATATCAGTGGACTGAACTGCAGAATGCCAGAATAAGAGGGGGATAGCTAATCCTGTCGAAGACTACGCTTCTGGCAGCCTCCGTCTTGCAGCATGTAGGAGAGAGTAGATTGAAGTCCTCCAAGTAGCATCTCCAAGTAGCATCTCCAAGAGCATCGCATAGCATAATCCTACCCGGCGATCCTCTCCTCGTCGCCCTGTGGAAAAGCGACCACCGGGTTGTCTGTGGAACTTGGAAGGGTGTGTTTTATTAAGTATCCGGTTCTAGTTGTCATAAGGTCAAGGTACAACTCCAAGTCGTCCTGTTACCGAAGATCACGGCTATTCGAATAGATTAACTTCCCTGCAGGGGTGCACCAACTTACCCAACACGCTTGATCCCATTTGGCCGGACACACTTTCCTGGGTCATGCCCGGCCTCGGAAGATCAACACGTCGCAGCCCCACCTAGGCAAAACAGAGAGGCCAGCACGCCGGTCTAAACCTAAGCGCACAGGGGTCTGGGCCCATCGCCCATAGAACACCTGCACGTTGCGAGGGCGGCCAGAAGCAGACCTAGCCTAGCAGGCGTTCCAGTCCAATCCGGTGCGCGCCGCTCCGTCGCTGACGTCTGAAGTGCTTCGGCTGATACCACGACGCCGGGATACCCATAACTACTCCCACGTAGATGGTTAGTGCGTATAGGCTCGTAGCCAACTCAGATCAAATACCAAGATCTCGTTAAGCGTGTTAAATATCCGCGAACGCCGGACAGGGCCAGGCCCACCTGTCTCCTAGGTGGTCTCAACCTGCCCTGTCGCTCCGCCACAAAGTAACAGTCGGGGGCCGTCGGGAACCCAGGCCCACCTCTACCGGGATGGAGCCACCTGCCCCTTCAGCCCCCATCTCCGAACAGTATCACAGGTAATGTAACTGTGTAAAGTATATCGTATATTCCCGTGATCACCTCCCGAAGTGATCACGGCCCAGTAGTATAGCATGCCAAACGGACAAGAGTGTAGGGCCACTGATGGAACACTAGCATCCTATACTAAGCAGTAGGATAGCAGGTAATGGTAACAACAGTAGTAGCAAGGACAGGCTATGCATCAGGATAGGAATAACGGAAAGCAGTAACATGCTACACTACTCTAATGCAAGCAGTATAGAGAAAAGAGTAGGCGATATCTGATGATCAAAGGGGGGGGCTTGCCTGGTTGCTCTGGCAAGAGAGAGGGGTCGTCGGTGATGTAGTCGACCACAGGGGCATCAGCATCGGTCTCGGAGTCTACCGGAAAGGAGTAACAGAGGGGGAACACAATAAATAACGGAGCAATCAAATGTAACACAAAGCAAGACGCGACAATACGTTGTGCTAGGGGTGACCTAACGTAGGGATGGGCGATACCGGTGAAGGCGGAAACATCCGAGAAAATATCCCCGGTGTTTCGTGTTTTCGGGCAGAGGAGCCGGAGGGGGAAAGTTGCGAGTTTGATATGTTAGGGGTGCGTGGCAGACGAACGGACTGCGTATCCGGATTCGTCTCGTCGCTCTGAGCAACTTTCATGTACAAAGTTTTTCCATCCGAGCTACGGTTTATTTTATATTAATTTTTAAAGTTTTAAAACATTTTCTAAATTATTATTATTAATTTAATTCAAATATGGCATTACTGCATCAGCATGATGTCAGCATGACGTCATCAGTCAACAGAGGTGTTGACCGAGTCAAGCTGGCGGGTGGGGTCCCTATGTCATTGACTATTCATGCTAATCAAGGTTTTAATTAAGTTAACTAGTGATTAGGTTAATCTAATCAGAATTAATTAAGTTAATTAATCATTTAGTTAATTAATTATTTAATTAACATTTTAATTATTCTTTGCTTTATTTATTTAGTTTTTCATTCTTTTTAAAACATTTTAGGGGATGGGCCCACTTGTCATTTGCTCACACGGGCCTAACGGGCGCTGGGTGCGGGTCTAACCCGAACAAGCGCGTGCCCGAGAGGGCGCGCACGACGCACGCTGGCGCCGGCGGCGGGGCGCGGGCAACTGGACTCGGGCAAGTGCGGGCTGGCCGGCGGCCACGGCAGGGTAGCCGCAACCGACCGGAGCAGGTCAGCGAGGTGAGGGGGCGGCTACCAACTACAGCGCAGGGGGGATTGCGCGCGGGCGCGCACAGCAGGCCGCGGGCGCGGCAGATGCAGCAGGGGCTGTGGCGACAGGGTTTGGCACGGGGAGCCAGGGCGACGGCTGGACGGTGCGAGCCGCGGTCGCGCGAGCGGGGGGGTCTGTGCTGGTGAGAGATGCAGGAGGCCGGGGGTCGGGGGCGCGCCTGGGGCGCGGCCAGTGCGGCGAGGCGTGGAGCGGGAGCAGCACGGGCGGTGGCGAATGGTTGCGATGGCCGTGGTGGGCGCAGGACGGTGCAGAAAGCGGCGCAGCCGGCACGGAGCAGAGGAAGGGAAGGGGAGGGCAAGGCCCTCACCGGCGTTGAAGAGAAGAGGGTCGGCGAGGCTCGGTGGAGCCTTTGGGGAGGAGGACGGGGACGACGGCGACGTAGAGGAGGAGGTCCGGCGAGGGAGCGGTCCGGGGTCGAGCGGCGGGCATCGCGGTTCGGTGCGGCGTCGAGGTCGTGCCCCGAACCA
>NC_057813.1:745822482-745823756 GCF_018294505.1 Triticum aestivum | reverse complement strand
CCGAACCAGTTCTGGATCGGGGAGGGGGATGAGGACGGGGCGGCTCCAGCGAAGGCGGTCCGCCGAGGCGTGGCGTCGGGCGAGCAGCAAGGGGCGTCGACGCCCGATCCGATCTGGATCGGGGGAAGCAGAGGGAGGAGTGGGGAAAGTGGGGTGGGTGGTTAGGGTTTTCCCCCAGTGGGGTGGATATGGGGGAGGGTGTGGGGCGCGGCTGGGCCGTCCTGGTGGCCCGATGGCCTGCTGGGCCGAGGCCCAGCGAGGGGGGGGGGCTTTTATTTCCTTTTGCTGTTTTTATTATTCTTTTCAGTTTTATTTTAGTTACACTTTATTTTTGGTTTAGTAAAATATGACAATAGCTCCAAAAATAGTGTGTTAAAATAATCCACTGTTCTAAGAAGTTTTACCTCAGAATTAAAATACTTTAGTATTTGGTAAAATATATTAGGAGTATAACTAATTGTTTTGATTTTGTTTTAATCACTTTAGGGTATTTAATTATTATATAAAGATGTTGTTATTCCACCATTAATATCCCTAATTTATTTGTCACATTAAGAACATTTTAGTTTTGACTTTTGAAAACTTTAATTGTTTGACTTGATCTTAAATTTGAATTTGAATCGTTTTTGAACCATCGCGAGATTAGCAACAGTAATCGAGGTAACGTGGCATCATTAGCGTGGAATTGTTGTAGCCTAATTATCCGGGCGTCACATAAACGATGAAGATTATCCATGGTTACGGCGCAATAAGAAAATGACACAAGCGAAGAAAAAGTGAAGACTTTCTCCCGCAACTATTATGATGATACCATGCCAACTTTGTAACTGACGAGTATGATACCATTGTCCGTTTCGTACATGCACATGCTATGCGGGTCAATTTATGATACCATGGCAACTTTCAACTTTTTCAGAGGTCATTTGAAATGCTTTAATGTCTTATGGTTCGGCCCTCGTAATAATTAAAAATAGCAACAATAAGTATTTTGTTGTAAATAGAAACAAAATAAAATAAATAAAGCAAGAAAGAAAACAAAAAAACAAAAAAAGTGTTTTCAAATTTGAAAACTAATGGCACTAACAGAAAGTTTATAATTTTCCTAAAACTAAAAGCAAAAACAATTAAAAAATAAAGCAAAAAACAATAGAAAATAAATAATGCAGAAAACAAAAGAAAAAAACAACAATAAGTATTTTGTTGTAAGTAGAAACAAAATAAAATAAATAAAGCAAGAAAGAAAACAAAAAAACAAAAAAAGTGTTTTCAAATTT
>NC_057813.1:745797762-745821520 GCF_018294505.1 Triticum aestivum | reverse complement strand
CGTTCCCCGACCCCGTCGCCGTCGCCGCGCGCGCCGCCCCTTCCCCAACCCCGTCGCCGTCGCCCCGACCACACGTCGCCGCCTTCGGTCCGGCCGCCGGCGCCCTTTAATTTTTTCTTATTTTTTTGTGCATTTTATGTATATGTTCTCTGTGTATATATGTTCATATATGCAAAAGTTAGATTTTAGAAAAACTTTATATATGCAAAAGTTCATATCTGCAAAAATTTATACATATATGTAAGTATATATGTATTTATAGATGTATGTATGTGGATACATGAGGGGGGTCGATATACCCCCTCTCCGATAGCATTTTTGTGCATTTTAGGTTAGTGTATATATATGTTGATGTATATACGCAAAAGATAGATTTTTAGAAAAAATACTATTTTTTCTGTTGATGATATCATGATGTTTTTTTTCATATATGCATTTTTTCATATATGTATTTTTTTAAGTTGTTAGTAGATATCGATTTTAGGTTAGTGCATTTTATCATTGATTTTAGGTTAGTTGATCAATTTAGTGCATTTTATGTTTGTTGCATTTTAGGATAGTGCATTTTATGTTAGTGGAGAGGAAAAAGTAAAATAAGGAAAAGGAAAATAAGTAGAGAAAGAAGGAGAAGAAGAAGGAGAAGACGAGGAGAGGAAGAAGAGAAAGAAGAAAAAAAGAGGAGGAGAAGAAGGAATAGAGGAGCTTCTTCTCTTTTTTTTTCTCCTCTTTTTTTTTCTTCTTCTTCTTAATTTTTATCGGGAACGAGGGTGTCGAGGATCGCCGAGGGGTCGAGGGTCGGGAACTAGGGTAGAGGGTCGAGGGTCGTTAAGGGGTCATGGGTCGAGGGTTTCAGGGTCGAGGGCTCGAGGTTTCTAGGGTCGAGGGATCGAGAGGGTCAAAGGAAGAAAAGAGGAAGAAGGAAGAAAGAACAAGAAAAAGAATGAGAGGAAAAAGGAAAATAAGAAGATGAAGAAGAGGAGAGGAAGAAGAGGAGAAATAAATAAGAAGAGGAAAAAAGAAGAAAAAGAAGAGGAGAAGAAGAAAGGAATAGAGGAGAAGAAGAAAAATAGAATTTTTTTTCTATTTTTTCTTCTTCTCCTCTATTCCTTTCTTCTTCTCCTCTTTTTTTTCTTCTTCTTCCTTCTTCCTTCTTCCTCTTTTCTTGCTTTTCCTTAATTATTTTCCTTTCTCGTCGTTGTCGCGTCGTTGTCGATATAACCCCCTCGAGATAACTTTGACATGAGGGGCGGTCGATATAAATACCCCCCCTCGGCCCTCTCGCTCGACCAAAACTCTCGAGGACACCCAAACCCTAGAGAGAAAACGATGTTGGTCTCCTACCCCCTCCCGCCGCGCCCCTACCCGACAAATTAACTATCTCGAAGCATTGTTGTGTCAAGGCGACCCCAAACCCTAGAGAAGCAGCATCGAGGCCACTAACATGATTCCTTATTGTGATTAGCTGGCTAGTTCTACGTTTGCCATCTGTACCATATATAAACATGTTGTAAATATTTGCAGAAACTATGGAGCACTGCCGAGACGAAGAAACAGAAGCGATATTGAGGGACATAATCGCAAATGGAAGGGATGAAGTTGCGGCATTTATCCTCGACTCCGTTGGTCAGCTGGAAGAATCGGGTGAAGAAGAGGGCTATGTTCATGATGGCTTCAGCCCATTAATGCCGGTACAAGAACAGGACTATGTTCATGATGGCTCCGATGACACAATGGAGGAACAAGAAGGAGACCGTGCTAACTGCTCCGGTGACCGAACCGATCCCGGCCAGGTATATATATATTAGTTAAGCCCGTGCTGACTAGTTAATTGATGCTTCCATTGTTTTGGTATATGTACACATATTAATTACTCTCATCTTTCTTCCTTATAATTTCTAGCCCTCCGGATCGAGCACAACTTCGGTAAGGAGAAGAGGCCCGAAGAAAAAGTTGAGCTCGGATGAAAAGTTTGAGATCATAGAAATCGCGCCCGACGGCAAACCGATTGAACCCATCCGAACAAGGAAGGCATTTTCTTCTCAGTGCGGGGTTCTTGTTAGGGACAAGATCCCGATCAGCATCCAGCAATGGTATAAGCCTAAGGAGGAAGACCCTGAGGTGTCTTATGTCAATGATATGCAGAAAGAAGATTTTTGGACTCAACTGAAGGCAAATTTCACCCTACCGCCAGAGGAGGATCCGGAGAAGCCAGTTAAAGAGGAATTAATCAAGTCTTGTGCTCTTAAGAAGATGGCAACCCTAATGAGGAGGTGGAGGAAAGAGCTGAACCAGTTTTTCAAAGATAAAAAGACACCAGAATTCATCGGCAAATATGAGAAGATCAAATATCACTGGCCCGCATTTGTGGCCCACAAGACATTGGAAAAGAGTAAGAAGATGTCGGAGACAAACAAGAAAAATGCTGCGAAGAAGATGCTTCACCATCGCAGGTGTCAGGTGGCTACCTGCAAGCCCAGCCTAAGTGGTCCAAGGCTGAGAATGATCTTCTTGAAAAAGGGATCGAACCAGAGACAATGAGGTGGCCAGACCGTTGCCGGACTTGGTTCTTCGGGTCTGGCGGAACCTTGGACCCTCTAACAGGGTTTTGCCAATGGACGGACGAGCAACTGGAAATACCAGTCAAGAACCTTCGACAATATCGATGCAACGCAGCGAGGGACGTTCCTTCCAAACAGGGAGAAGGACGAGCTCACAATGGCCCTTGGGAATCCTGAGCACCCTGGACGGACACGAGGCATGCCAGGCTCCATTCCGTGGAAGGTTGGTTTTCCGAACACAGGGAGTTACAAAACCCATGAGAGGAGGAAGAAACTGGAGCAGGACCAACTGCAGGCGCTGCACGAAAGGGTAATGGGGCTAGAGGATCAAGAAGAGGAATGAGAAGCAGCAGATCGCAGCAAACGACCTGCTGAAGCTTCCCCCGAAGCTACCCCGCCATCTCAGCGGAGAAGCAGCGTGGCTTCCACCGAGCTGCTTCAGCCGGAGCATGTCTTGACGGCTCCTGCCAGCTATCCCGTGGATGGTATCACATAGTCTCAAAATTGCCACATGATGGCGCGATGGATGACTTTGAAGGTCAAGGCAGCTGTTGGCCAAGTTTATCCTAGTGGACCCGGCACAACTTATCACTGCCAGCCGATTCCAAAAGGATATGCTAAGGTGATGGTGGATGAAATAACGGAGGGATTTGAGGACCTCGTGCTTGACCACCCTACCGGTGAAGGGGAGACTAGGTTGGGTTCTGCTCTGAAGACTCCATGCCTATGGAAGAAGGAGCTCATCAACCTTCTGAACTGGACGCCTCCGCCTCCTCCTCCTGCTCCAGCGAGTCAGGGCACTCCGCCTCCTCCTCCGGCGAGTGACGATCAGGGCACGCGTGGCGGCACTCCGCCTCCTTCTCCGGCGCATGGCGGCACTCCGCCTCCTTCTCCGCCTGCGCCGGCGCTCCCGAGCAGCCAGCAGCATCCTCCTTCTACGCCTCGCCAGTAAGGGCGGAAGAGACCTGCCACCGCCCTGGCTGCTCCGGCGCGTCGTACTCCTTCTCCTCTGCCTCGTAAGCAAGCACGAAAGAAGGCAGACGCCGTAGCCGCTCCGTCTGCTCTGGCGTCTAGCAGCACAACCAGAGGCGGGTGGCAATACAAATACGGTCCATCATCTCTCAAGCCTCTAGAGAAGTTACCGTACGAGAGGTCCGAGGAGGAAAACGACACGATTGTGCGGACCCACGTGAAGGAGTTCTTTGAAGGGGTGAAAGCAAAGAGACATCCACCTCCGGAGGAGAAGGTAGATCCGGTGAAAGCAAAGCACACTATCGATGCCCTGAGGAAACCACCAAAGTCTCCGCCGAGAACCAACTATGAGCGCATTACTGAACAGACATATCTCCAAGCCCAGCGGTCGGGAACTACTCTCAGTGCTAAAAGGTCAAAAGAACGAGCAAAGGGGAAAAAATTGCCCAGCTCGGCGGACAAGCACAACAATCGTGCCCCCCGCTCAATGTGTCTAATGCTCCGGGGACGGTGGCCGGTTATGGCAATCTTGACGATTACCTGCCTGACGATGCACTTCCTGATTTCTTGGACGTGGACGGACACAGATACGAGTACGGGAAGCCTCTCGTCAAAGATGAAAAATCTCAACAATGATGTGAAGATTCCATAATTGGTACATGGAAACCTGCAGAGAGTCTGAGGGTAAGAATGCTTTGTATCTGCATATTAAAGAGGAGCACGATCTCGTTGCAAATGATCTGTTGACTGTTCCATTTGAGGAGTTATTCGAGTTCTTCAATCAAAAGGCCCTCGATAAATTAATGGTCTTTTGCTACTACCTGTAAGTACTATTTCTGTCATTAAGTCTCTATATATAGCTCGGCTCTTTCATTGCATGTATTTATAATTAACTATCCTCAATATATTATGCAGATTGAAGATCGTCGAGTGCAAAAAACAAGAAATTTATGATATTGGGTTCATTAACACAAATATCATAGATGTATTTCTGGTTGAAAAGAACGTCAAAGAGGCCGAGGACAACTTGCTACAATCGTTGATCAAAAATCAAAACAAAGATACCATACTCTTTCCTTACAACGGCCCGTGAGTGCTACTGTCGTGTGCATATTCGGTTTCCCTTATTACTCAAGCGAGCTTATAGTAATGTAATTGATGAGTTATGCATGCGTGTGCAGGTACCACTATATTCTTCTGGAGATTAAGCTTGAGCGTGGACTAGTAACTGTCACAGACTCGAGACGGAAAGATCCCAAATCCTATGCGGACATCACTGAAATGCTCAGCAAGTAAGTTCAATCTATCATTATTGCACCATATCGGCCACTTTTTGTTCATTTCCTGATATCTCAAGTAATAATAATTATTTTCTTTGTCTTGCAGGGTTTGGAAACAGTTCACCGCAGAAGCTCCGGGACTGCCGAAGGAGCTGACATATAAATACCCGAAAGTAAGTACTACTGGCTAGCTAGTTGCGTGCATCTCCCGTTGATTCTATTGCTATACTTTCATCAATGCCATTTATAATAATGCTTCATTATCAGTTTGATTGACCTCTATTTCTCGTAAAGTGCTTGTGGCAGGAGGAAGGGAATGATTTCTGTGGATACTATGTGTGCGAGTTCATCCACACGCGACTTTGAAAAACAAGCGGGGCTACTCTAGAAGACAACATGAAGTGCGTAAGCAATAATATTCACAATTTCATTTTATTACACCATCATTTCTGTTGAGTTTCATTCATATATATGTATTAATTAACCCCCTTCTTCAAATTAGACGTGGCAGATGCGGGATGAACTCCTAGAACCAGATCGCATGAAAGCAATTCAAGAGGAATTGGCGGGATTCTTTCTTGACCACGTCATCAGTAAAGCCGGAGAATACCATGTGGAAATTGATTTCAAATGCTAGGGGTTTGTAATTAAGAGATCTTATACATATTGTACATGTATGTAGCCAGTAGCGTCGGATACATGATACGAAAACTTGTTGTTCGACCAATCTCTCGGAGAAGGAGAGGTCGATCGATCACTTCTCTCGGTATGCATGACGAACTTCTGTACTGAATGGTTCTCTCGATCACTTATGTATATATAGTACGTAGCGTCGACCAAGCACGGACATAAGAGAGGACACTTCTCTCTATTAATTAGCTAGCTAACACAATATATGAAACACCTAAATTAACCCCCCAAAACCCCCAACCTCCCCACCTTTCAAAAAAAACCCAGCCACTGGAGTGCTGACGCGTGGATGCCTTTTGGTCCCGGTTGGAGCCACCAACCGGGACCAAAGGCCCCCTCACTGGGCTTAGCGCACAGGGCCACGTGGAGGCACATTGGTCCCGGTTCTGATTTGAACCGGGACTAATGGGTGGAGGTATTAGTAACGGCCCATTAGTCCCGGTTCATGAACCGGGACTAAAGGCCCTTATGAACCGGGACTATTAGGTGTTTTTCTACTAGTGCACCAACGGCTACATAAACACACTCAAATTCTTCCCCGGAATTATAAGAGACGGAAACATGGTCTTGCGTTGCATTATGGCGCCGAGAGGGAGATTGAGTGGAATAACAAATATGGGCCAGCAGCTGTATGGATTACACGACATACCATATGGATGGAACCCATCACATGTTATAGCAATTCTGACATTCCCAGCCTCGGCTGCTTCCTCCGGGTACTCTATATCGAATGACTTCCATGCTTCACCTTCTGATGGATGTACAATTTTTTTTTGGATTGTACCTTTTCCCTTCCTTGTGCCACTTCATCATTTTGACGGACTCCTCGGTGATGAAAAGGCGCTGCAGTCTTTTTATAAAATCAAGATACCAAAGAACCTTCACAGGGATTTTTAGCTGCTGCTTCTGACCGTGCTTATCGACCACCTCAATATACCGAGAGGAACCACACTTCCTACAGTAGTTGTCATCCGCATACTCATGCCTAAACAAAAGGCAATTCTTTGGACAAACATGTATTTTCTCATAATCCATGGAGAGCGCCTTCATGATTTTCTTCATAGCGTACATGGTTTTCAGCAGTTCATGGCCCTCAGGCAGGCTGTTAGCCAATACTCCTAGAAATGCTTCAAAGCAACCTCGGCTATAGCCGTACTCTGCCTTGACTGCCATCAGTTGCGAGATGGCATCCAACACAGACAACTTGGCACCCTCATAAAGAGGTTTCTTTGACGAGGCCAAAATATGCAGGAAGGCCTTTGCGGTTTCATCCGGCTCCTCCAGTTCATTCGTTGAATGTGATGGAGGTGTCGGCTGTGCAGCAAAGACATCATCTAGCATGTCTTTAACCCCATCGTCCTCATCACCAGCGACGCGTTATCGTATCACCTCATCTCTACCACGGTCCCGCTGGGCAAAGTTTATCGGCATATTAAAGTTTTGCATAAATCTATGCATGCGAAGGTGCTTAGTCATCTCACTCTTATCTCTGCGTATACGTCTCTTACATTTGGCACACGGGCATTGTGGCACCAACCTCATTGGACTACGGAATATCTCTTTCAAAAACACATCAGTTTTCTTGACCCACTCTGTTGTTACTTGATTCCGACGGAAAAACCCCACTATACATCCACTGATTATCTGCGCCTTCCACTCTTGCGCAGCCTATCGAAACTTGCGAAGATGCTCGATGTTCCAGGAGTTCCTCACTGGAACGGCATCTTCGGTCTCCAGGCGGACTACGCCGGGCCTGGTGACTCATGTTACCCGATAAGGGCCTTCCCACTTTGGCGTCAACTTGTTGGAATACTTGGCCGACTGAACGTGCCGAAGAACAAGGTCGCCTTCCTCAAAACTCCGGGCATGAACCTTGCGGCTATGATAGCTTGCTGATAGCGTGCTGCTCTCACAGCCACCCGGAGACGATCTTCCTCAAGGAGCATTGCGTCATCCTGCCGCAGTCGCTCTTTCTTAAGCGAGAACTCGAGGTGACCCGTATATGAGTTCCATGGGGAGAACTATTTCTGCCCCGTAGACCAGGGCAAAGGGTGTCTGGCCGGTAGCTCGATTTGGCATTGTCCTGATCAACCAAAGGACCGCCGGCAACTCATCAATCTAGCGCCTTCCACTCTTGTGCAGCCTGTCGAAAGTCTTCGTTCTTAAGCCTCGCAGGACTTCAGCATTTGCTCTCTCTGCTTGGCCGTTGCTCCGTGGGTGTGCCATGGAAGCAAAACAGACCTTGCTGCCGAGATCCTCAATGTATTGCATGAAGGCATGGCTTGTGAACTGCGTGCCGTTATTGGTGATGATCCTATTAGGAACCCAAAAACGACAAACTAGTCCCTTGAAGAACTTTATGGCAGACTGCGCCGTCACCTTCCTCACTGCCTCCACCTCTGGCCACTTTGTGAACTTGTCGATGGCAACATACAAGTACTCAAAACCCCCGATGGCGCAGGGGAAGGGGCCCAATATGTCGAGCCCCCAGACCGAGAAGGGCCAGGAGAGAGGGATGGTTTGAAGGGCTTGGGCTGGTTGATGAAGCTTCTTCGAACAGAGCTGACACGCTTCACACTTGGTTACTAGTGTCGTCGCATCCTTGAGGGCGGTGGGCCAGAAGAAGCCTTGCCGGAAAGCCTTGCCGGCAAGGGCCCTTGACCATATGTGGGAGCCACATATGCCTCCATGTATCTCTGCCAACAGCTCTAGTCCTTCCTCTCAGGAGATGCACTTCAATTTCACCCCATTTGGTCTCCTTCTGTACAACACATTGTCAACGAATTGATACAGAGCCGACCGGAGGGCTACTCTTTCTACTTCTTCCTGTTCCTCAGGAAGCTCTCCTCTCTGGAGGAATAGGACGGTGTGCTGCGCCCATGCCGGAGCCTGTGGCTCAACGACAAGGACCAAAGGCATCTCTCCTGCTACGGGAGCGGCCGTCTCTACGGCCATGACGCGAGGTCATGCCAAAGTCGGCTGTCCCGCGGCAAGATTGGCATCCGCGGCAACATCTTTACCAGCGGCTCCAGGGAGCTCGGTGGGAAAGTACTTGTCGGAGCCTAGCTTCCTCCGCTTGTTCTGTTCGACTGAAGGTTCGACGGATGGTTGAGTCAGTTGAAGCACAAAAGTACCTGGTTCCACAGGCAGCTTGAGGGCAGCGCGCTTTGACAGGTAGTCAGCGATGTTGTTCTCCGTCCGAGGGACGTGATCCACTTGTATACCGTCAAAGCGCTCCTCCAACTTCCTCACTTCATCTACGTAAGCTTCCATCCACGGGCTTTGGTAATCTTTGTTGATCTGCCTGACGACGAGTTGTGAGTCGTCCCTGACGATAAGCTTTTTGACTCCGAGGTATGCCGCGATCCTGAGACCGGCAAGCAAACCCTCGTACTCGGCGGTGTTGTTGGTCGACATCTCCAAGGGAAAGTGCATTTGGACGACATACTTGAGATGCTCTCCGGTGGGTGCGACAAGCAGTACACCAGCACCGGCGCCTTGCAGCGAAAAAGCCCCATCGAAGTACATGATCCAGTTGCAGCTCGTTTCCTTGCCGGGGAGAGTGGTCTCATGTACCTCTTCGTCGGGCGTCGAGGTTCATTCTGCAACAAACTCCGCCAAGACTCTGCTCTGAATCGTCGAGGATAATAACATTATATTTAAGAAGAAAAGTTTAAAGTTCAGCATGACTTAGCTATCTTGTCGCCGCCTTGGCGTCCTTCGTGCCAACGGGCAGCGCCGCCCTCTTGGTCGCCTTCTCCGCAGGAGCCGTGGCGATGACGAACTGCTAGGCCTACCACTAGACCAGATTCTCACAATTGAGCCCCTACCTGGCGCGCCAAAGATGTCGGTGGTGAACGACACCTATGGGATCACTGGAATCCCTGCTACGGTTATGGGGCACGGGATCGTGAGAAGAGCGGGACTAGCAGGCAGGACAAAGGGGATTTACCCAGGTTCGGGCCACAAAGATGCGTAAAACCCTACGATCTTGCTTTGGTGGATGTATTTACTGTTCTTGAGCTCTTGAACTAGCTCTGGGTGTTCCAGGTTCCAAAGAGCTGAATCCCTCTTCGGTGCGCCATGGGCCTCCATTTATAGGTGAAAGGGGCTGCCACAGTGGTACACAGGAGGTGGAAAGTGCTAGAGCATTTTGAGCTTATCGCTAGTATTACAGGACAAGGCGCATTTAATGCGAGGCTTAGGTGTCCCTTTACTTTCTCGGGAACGGGAGCGAGGCCCGTCCCGTCCGTCGCTGCTCCTCCTTGCTTCGACATGCGCCCTGGCCAGCGATGCATGCGGTGCCATGTTGGCAGGTAGGCAGCTGAGGTGGCGCGGTGGTGGAGCCTCCACGAAGGGCTGCATGTTGCCACGCAGGTGCCTGGCCAGCTGGTTGGGCTGGCAGCTGCATGCGAACGGCGGTGGAGACTTGGCTGGTGTGGGCATGGCAGTGGCCTAGCTGGTGCGCCGGGCAAGGGCCTTGCCGGGTGGCCCGGCAAGGGTCTTGCCGCGGCACGCCGTTGTCCCCATCAAGTGTCTTGCCGGGGGTCTCGCGGGCTTCCTCGGCAAGAACCTTGCTGAGGATTGTTGCCTTCCTATCCTCATTTGATCTTGACTATTCTTTGTCTTAACAAAGATCTGCATGCCACCACGGAGGTGCCTCCCGAGCCCTGTCCCAATGCGTTTGCTTAGCGTTGGTGGGCTCGAAGGTGGCTCGCTCAACTGGTGTGGACGAGCTGCCCGGGCAAGGGTCTTGCCGGGGCCGCTGAGGCTGGGTCCTTACCGGGGCAACCTGTTTCGCCCGTGCGACCTTTGTGGCCTTGGTCCTTGTCGTTGCTTTGTTTGTCTTGTGCATTCGGCTTCTCCTTCGGCTTCCCTTTCCTAACATGTTATGCGTGGCCGTGGCGGGTGGCTCTGACTGCCCGTGCACAAGTAAAGGGGTTAAAAGCAGAGCCCCTACTTTTGTACACCGACAGGGCGATCAACTCAGCGAGGTCCGGTTTTACTAGGCCGCATGCAAAAAAATTAACTACAGAAGTACTGCATGCAAATAAAGTAATGGGGAAGGGCATGGGAAGGCGTACTGTGTGCATGCAGCGGTCACTTCCCTTGAAAAGGTGCCAGGCGTGCTGGTCTTTTGCTGCATGCAGCTGTATTAATTAGCGATAAACTAGCTCGCCCTCTGGATTTTCATCTCGTCTTGGTACGAGAGTTTCGGTCGTCGGGACTTATAAACCCGAACGGAGGTGGTAGATAGTACTAAGCCAAATTTATTTAGCAGCGGTAAGTTCTAGATAATAGTAAGCCAAATCCACTGATGAATACTAGATTAAATTCATGTGCCTTAGTACAGATTCATGTGAATTGGGGGAGGGGGCAATGCTCCACCCCCCCTCCCCCCGCCCGAACATAGCTCTATCGTTTGTCGTTTTTCGTCGGCCTCTTTTTGGTTCAACACATGTTAACTTTCTTTCATTACAGATTCAACACTTTTCGTATACATCTGAAACATTTTTTATATTTTTTTTGAATATATTAACAGTATTGAGAACTTTTTTTTACATCTACCTTTTCCCATAAACACTGTATATTTGTGGTATGTATTAAATACATTTTTCTGAAACAATTTTAACATCACTTAAACATGAGATTTATTTTTTTTGAATACAAGAAGAACATTTTTTCTACACGCATTTAACATTTTTTTCAAATGCATGATTATAGTTGTACAAACACAAGATTGTAATTTTTTAAATACATGGTCAACATTTGCTGTATGCACATTTATTTATTTTTTACAAATTCTTAATTAACATTTTTTTAGTACATGGTCCACATTTTTTTCTATATACATTTAACATTTTTCCAAATTCTTGAGTAACATTTTTCCAAATTATTGATTAGACACCCGCGGGCCTCCAATACCCGCACCTTTGCTGAAGCGAAGCAAGCTAGCGACGTGACACGGCACGGCCCACTCAGAGTGAGCAACCGGTTTGAAGGTTCCTTGAACCGGGTTTATTTCTCTTTGTTTTTCTGGCTTTCTTCTTATTTTCTTTTCCTTTTTTGCAAACTCAATTCTTTTTAAATGTCTAGAATTTTAATTTTTCTTTAAATTTTGAAAATTGTTCAAAATTCCAAATTTGCTCACTTCGTTAACTGTTCAACTTTTTAAAATTGTGTTCATATTTAAAAAAAAGGCAAAGAATTGATGTTCATAGTACATTGGAAAAAAATGTTCTGTATAGAAAAATGTAAACATGTATAGAAAACTGTCAGCGCGCATTTGAAAAAAAGGTTCACAGTGCATTGAAAGAACGTTTGGTGTGTATTTGAATAATGTTCACGGCATATTAAGAAATTTTTCAGCGTGTATTTTAAATTTACTTTTGAAAAAATTGTTCACAGTTCAAAAAAAAGTTCAGAACACGAATTTTCTTCACAATTTAAAAAACACAATTGTCGAAAATAATTTTTCATGTTTTAAAAAGGATACAAACTAAAAATTTGTGTGAATTTTGATTTTATTTATGATGTCAATTTTTTTTGCATTTCTTAATGAAAATCTTAATTATTTATGCAAGATTTTTTTCAAAACAGGCGCGGGGGGGGGGGATTTAAGTAGGCGCATAGAACCGGTCGCTATGGCGCGACCAAATGTGATTGCCCATTACGTCAGCAAGGGGCTCTCCTCCTGCTGCGTCCAGAGGATTGTTTTTCAAGAGCAACTATCGAAGGGTTACTCCTTGAGAGGCTCCCACGAGGGTCATTTTCTTGGCATGCAAGCGCACCAAGTGGTGCTCCCAACCATCATCATGTGTCGCATACTGGGTGCTTCATTAGGATCCTTTTTTTTACATAAGGGGACACTCGAATAGCCCCTCGGGCAAAAGATCGAAACTACAATCTCTCTATGGGGTTGCACACATAAGGTGTCAGCTATCCGGCAGGGCTTCGCCGTCCAGAACTAGTTCATGCCGGAACCCAGACAGCCTTACGGCTCTACGAAACTCTTTTCGTGGGAGGGAGAGAAGAAGCCAGATAATGCATGGCATGTGTATGAGAGCAAGGGATGAAGAGATGGCAGCCCTCACCTCCTCTATTTATAGGAAAATCAAGGGGTAGTGTGCCTCCACAATTTTACCAAAAACCCCATGCATTAGGTCACACATGAGGGTGTTAAGGTCAAAATGGGATGCCATGTGGAGCTCCAAGGAGCTCCACCACCCATGGACGGCCACCCCTAGCCCCCCCCCCCAAATGGGGTTCCTTCCCTTGTAAGCCACTTCCTTCTAGAACTTTGACCAAGTCGAAAAAGGTGGCTCTACATAAATATCCCAAAAAGCATTTTCACTATTCACGACAACATTTTTCAGTGTCCATTCGAACTGAAAATATTTATGTGGGCTAAGAACATTTCCAGTACCACTAAAATAATTTTTAACACATTCCGAAACAATTCCGGTTTAGTGATTTTCATCTGTGAAACGCATCTGAAGTGGCTCCGGCAGCTCCGGAACATTTCTGTTTTTATCTCAGAAAATTCCAAAAAGCTTCCAGAATGATTCTGGCACCCTCCAAGAACTATCAGGCATGTGCCGAAACCAATTTGACTTAATAGTATATCCTGAAACAACTTTTCGGTATCATCGAAACTTATCCGATGACCTCTCTCTACGGTATGATTCCGCTGTCCGAAACCTTTCCGGTGTCTGAAACTTTTTCGGTGATTTTCTCTCAGACTCCCTTTCTAGTATTCAGCAGATAGATGATCCTTAAGCGTGTGACCATATAGGTTCGGTGAAGTATACACATGACCTGGAACCTCTTCCGATCAATGATCAACATCGGAGCCGTGGACACCCATATTGACCCCTATACCCACACGAATGAATATTCGAGTGAACCTCCAATTGCCGTGAGCTATTCCTGTTGCTTCATGATATGTCACAAACACCCGAGGTGAGATTTATTGCATTCCTGTGGATCAACAATTTCTCCAGCATGCAAGTTATCTCGTTACCGGCTTTGTTCTCTTTTCTCGTTTCCGTGTTTTGGCATCCCAGTGATCAAATCACAATGTGTCTGGCCAGACGATGATGGGTACTGTTATACATACCGAGAGGGCCCGAGTATATCTCTCCATCATCGGAGGAGAAAATCCCAATCTTGACCTATCTTGTGACTTGCCATACTTTTCCGTGAACCCGTAAGCCGCCGTAATAGCCACCCAGTTACAGATAACGTTTAACAAACCCCAAAGTTCACCAAGCAAGTATGAAGGAACTCCATACTCTCATGGTCTAAGGAATTATGCAAACATTAACTTTTCTGTGTTATTAACCATTAACTTGTGACGAATGTATCTCATAGCATAACATCAATATGGGTCGATTCAACACAAGACGTTCTACTAATAATTGTGCCCTCAAAATTGTCGGCATAGTCATGCCCATGATCAAGAAAACATGATCATAATGTAATACTTGAGCCAGTCGTAGAGGCTTGACTAGGAATACATTTTACCGTTTTTTATCCCATAAGTGCACATGAGTTTCTCTCCAAGCCTTGTTTTATTTGCAGACTAGAGAATCATTGCAGTTATAGCATGGAACATAAACCTTCATTACAAACCAGGAGATACAAAATAACTGATATTACTGCCTCTAGGGCATATCTCCTACACTATCAACCCATGAATCGTGTATCCTCTAGTTAGTCTTTGGGGTACGAGTGACCAACACGTCTAAGTTCTTGCCCGCTTCCATAAGGGTGCCCCGGTGCTTTCTATCGATGTTACCATTAAGCAATGGAAACAAAGACATATCTGCAATTCAAACAACAAATCTCAGGTGCAAATAAAACATAGTACAAACATATTACAAATTAAAACATAGTACAACATATTACAAATTAAAACATAGTCCTGACATATTACAAATTAAAACATAGTCCAGACATATTACAAACTAAAACATAGTCCTGACATATTACAAATTAAAACATAGTCTAGACAAATTACAAATTAAAAAATAGTCCTGACATATTACGAATTAAAACATAGTCTAGACATATTACAAATTAAAAAATAGTCCTGACATATTACAAATTAAAACATAGTATGACATATTACAAATTAAAACATAGTCCTGACATATTACAAATTAAAACATAGTCCAGACATATTACAAATTAAAACATAGTCCAGAAATATTACAAATTAAAAAATAGTTCTAACATATTACGAATTAAAACATACTCCAGACATATTACAAATTAAAACATAGTCCTGACATATTACATATTAAAACACAGTACGACACATTATATAGCTTCTGAGTTATTTCTTTCTTGTCTGCCCCTTCGGCCTCAACTGCCATGAGCACGTCCACCTCTTGCTCCTGTTGTCGCAGTCGTCGATGTGGAATCTCCATCTTTGTTCAGGTCAGGACAATATTTCATCCTATGCCCATAAGCCGCGCATAACCAATATTGTCTGGTTGCTCCACCAGCTTCAGATTGGTCCATATTGTTTCGGATGCGAGGGGCCTTTCATCTGCCCCTACTTGTTTGCCGAAGGTCTGGATGCGGGATGTATACTCTCTCACCTTCGTTTACCTTGTTGAAATTGCCGACGACTCTAAACCATGTCATCTCACATGTCCATGTGTTGAGCACTGCCTCTTTTAAATAGTTTGGGGACACGAAGGAGATAGGATCCAACTCAATCTGGCCACAGGCAGCCAACACATGAGAGCAAGGTAGGTGCAACAACTTCGGTTTGTTGCATGTACACTCACACGTAGGATAAAATTCCGTTCCAATTTTTACCTTGCTTTCTATATCTTCTTTGCCATGTATTCCATGACACGGCTAAAATAAGGTGTGTTGTGATTATCTTCAATATGCTTCTTCACTACTAGAAAAAGGCCTACTAGTGGCGCACCAGTTTTGCCTACTAATGGCGCACTACTGGTGCGCCAGTAGTACCACGCCACTAGTAATCACACTCCGTGGTCAAACTTCCCGAGCACCAGCTCACTTCACAGGCACTTGTTGATATATCTAGCATATCAATCCTATCAAACCTTGTTGATGTTTAGGACTTTGTTCAAGTTCATGAGTCTGATAAAATTTTAAAAAAATATTTCAAACTTCCGTTCATATTACGTATCATATTTAAAAAAAATCCCGAAAAACAAAACCAAAACTATTTTTTTTTCTGTTACTAATGGCGCACCTAGCAAATGGTGCGCCACTAGTATGTTTGAATTTTTTTAATTTTTTTGCCTCCAGATCTTAAAAGCCCCGTAACTTTTTTTGTTAGGTTTTTGAGGATTTTGAAAATGTTTAACGGGGTTCCCCTAGTTAAATTCGGATGTAACTTTTCGAGTAGATGATTTTTCATATAAAAAACTTTTTCATCCGAGTTAGTATGCAAAAGTTATGTCCATTTTACAAATTCCAGAGAGATTTTGCAAATAAAGTCGAAATTCACATTTGCAAATTTTCCCAACAACTAGACCACATATCACATGGGAAACTTATTTTCTTTTATTTTTTTGACATTTCCATCATTTTCTTTTACTTTTTTTAAAACTGAAAAGGCAGTCCATCGGGGGGGGGTGCATTCGGTGGAATTTTTGAGCCAAGTTAGTAATGGCGCACCGGGTATGTGGTGCGCCATTACTTGAACTAGTAATGGCGCACCACACACACGGTGCGCCATTACTAGTTTTGAAAAAAAATAAGAAAAAAATTGAAAAAAAAATTATTTTTTTTACTAATGGCGCACCGTGGGTGTCGTGCGCCATTACTAGTTTTGAAAAAATATTGAAAAAAATTTACTAGTGGCGCATCGTGGATGTGGTGCGCCATTACTAGTTTAACTAGTGATGGCGCACTATCCCCTGGTGCGCCATTACTAGTTTTAAAAAAAATGTTACTAATGGCGCACCGTGTATGTGGTGCGCCATTAGTATTTGGACACTAATGGCGCACCAACACATGGTGCGCCATTAGTATATAGTAGTGGCGCACCATATGTCTGGTGCGCCAGGCGCACCATGTGTTGGTGCGCCATTAGTGTCCATATCATCTATAGCCCTTTTCCTAGTAGTGCTTTGCTAACTCGTGTCTTTCTCTGAAATATCTCAAAGTGCCATGGAATACAGCCTCCACAATAGCTGTGAGTGGCAATGCTCTATTCTCTCTCAGCACGAAGTTATACACCTCTGCAAGATTGGTTTTCATGTGGCCATACCTAGCTCCATGGGTGTCATGCAGCAAAGACTAATTCACTGGAGGCTCTTTCTTTATCCACTCAGAAAATTCTTTATTGCCCTTCCCTTCTTTCTCTTAGTATTAGGAGGGACAATTACTAGCAAGTCACAAAGATCTACTAGCTCCTCTAGCTCCGCGATGATTGCTGCTAATTTAACATGATCTTCTTCCATTTTCTTCCTCGCACGGACCCGCTTCTTAGTAAAATCATCTAGTTTTGACCAAATAAATCTGTATTTGCGCTGCTGGCTCTACTTGCATAATTTTTTGAACAAGTTCATCAACCGCTTGTTCTTGAACTGCGAGAAAAAATTAGCCCCAAGATGGCGCATGCATCATCGGCTCTGCAAGTCCCTCCAGGGTGTTGGTTCGTCAACTGTTGGATTATGTAGTGTCTTCACAGCCTTCAATATACCAGCATGTCTGTCATGAATTACACACACGTTTGCTCGATCCTTCACGATGGCAATTTTCACTTGTCGGAAGAACCATACCCAGCTGGGAAAGTTCTCACCCTCCACAAATGCCATGGCATGTGGGATGATTTGATTGTTACCTTCCACACCAATAGCATTCACAGGATTTTCCCTCTATACTAACCAGTCAGGAATGTACCATCCACAAACATAACAGGAGGAGAATGCTGGAAAGCTTTGATGCACATAGCGAAAGAGAAGAACGCTCGTTTCAACACCTTGTAATATGGTATACTCGGCAACCTCATGTGTTGCACGTTCACATAAGTGTCGGGATTCCTCTCCTTCAGTATGCCAACGAGACGGACAACATTATCATATGAGTCGAAGAACATCCCAAACCTTTCCTCCATAGCCTTCTGCTTAGCCCTCCAAGCCTTCCCATAAGGAATGACATAATTCCATCTGACCTTCACTGCTGTCTGGATCTGTTTTGCTTCCATATCTTTCTTCTCTACTATCTTAATATACAGGAGTTGCACAATGAGAGTTGAAGTCTGGTTCAGATGCTTCACCAGTAGGTTCTTCCTCACATAATTATGTCGGACGACATTGGTGACAACCCAGTGGATGTCATACTTCGGCATGTGCCCGTGCACCTTCCCACGACAACCTGTTTCAACACATTTCACGGTATAGTTTGCTAGACTTGATATGTGTGTCCGAAAAACCCTCTACGTAGACATAGCCCACTTTATCACCGCGTTCTTCAATTTTTTCTTTGTATCAAACATAGCTCCTATCTGTACTTGGTTCAGATTATACTGCCATGGAGTCTCATGGCCATCATTCACCGTAAGGCCGGTGGATATGTCCTGATCCCATGCAGAAGGAATCGGTACCTCCACTTCATCCTCAGAATTTTTAGAATCTAGTTCCTCCGCCAATCCATCCTCGTCCTCTTCCTCCATCACCCTCTGCATTTCATCCCCTTCGTCATCCCCATCAGCAAAACCAGAACCAAATAATATTATCAATTGGCTACTCTGCCTAGTATGAGGACCACAAACAGTGTGTGGCACGTAGTCCGACTCTTTCTCGGGTTGGCTAGTATCCACATCTTGTGGTTGTGACCCAGATAAAACAATCTCGTTAGCCACTTCACTGCCTTGGCCGGGTTCATATCCCCTGTGGAGTTCTATGGTATTCTCCTCTTTCGGTACAGGTTGCACAAGTGCATATGGGTGGATTCTTCGGTCTCGGCGGCGTCTTAACAGGGACAACCAATGCTGGCTCCTATCTACCGGCATTAACTCCCACTTGACATTTTTGCAGGATTTGGTCCACAATGCATGAATACTGACGGAACATACTTCAGGATCCAGCCCGAAACTAGTTGTCAACCAGTACTTCAATTGTCTAATGTCCAGTCTGTCCGGGTCTGCTAGTGTCATGACGCCATTTTTAAACTCGCTAAGATCAACCCCCAACTCATTGTATCGAACATTACCAGCGCTGTAGTAAACAGTCAGATTTAGTGATTCAGACATTTTCACCTGTCAGACATTGTCATCTTCTCATTAATCACAACGAACACTAATATTACCCGCTACACGAACTATGCGCTAAAATGCCTCCCCAAATATATTAACACTAAAACTAGCAATATGACTTATATACACTAACTAAACTATACAATTTAGATAAAATCAATTTGTGACGACATGGTTATACCTTCGAAGCGTTTGTCCCTAGCTTCTTGCTCCTCTCTTCGACTCAGCGGCACCGGCCACCTCGCGGAGTATTTGCACCACCGGACAACGACACCGCCGCCCCCTCGACGACTGGAGGTTCAACTCCGGTCACCCCCCAAGCCGCACCTCCTCCTCGACAGCTGCTCCTCCTCCTCACCACCTACTTCCCAACACCACGTCCTCCTCCCCACCATTGCTCCTCCTCCCCACCATGGCTACTCCTCCCCAAACGCATCAAAAACTATCCCATTACATAGTGGTACTAGTCCCCGCTCAAGCTTAATCTCCAGAAGAACATAGTGGTACATGCGCACGCATGCATAACACATCAATTACATTACTATAACCTCGCTCGAGTAATAAGGGAAACTGAATATGCACACGACAGTAACACTCACTTGCCGTTGTAAGGAAAGAGTATGGTGTCTTTATTTTGATTTTTGATCAACGATCGTAGCAAGTTGTCCTCGGCCTCTTTGACGTCCTTTTTAACCAGAAATTCATCTATGACATTTGTGTTAATGAACCAAATATCATAAATTTCTTGTTTTTTGCACTCGACGATCTTCAATCTGCATAATATATTGAGTATAATTAATTATAAATACATGTAATGAAAGAGCCGACCTATATATAGAGACTTAATGACAGAAATAGTACTTACAGACAGTAGCAAAAGACCATTAGTTTATCGAGGGCCTTTTGATTGAAGAACGCGAAGAACTCATCAAATGGAACAGTCAATAGATCAGTTGCAACGAGGTCGTGCTCCTCTTTAATATTCAGATACAAAGCATTCATACCCCCAGACTCTCTGCAGGTTTCCATGTACCAATTATGGAATCTTTGCATCATTGTTGTCAGAGATTTTTCATCTTTGACAAGAGGCTTCCCGTACTCGTATCTGTGTTCGTCAACCTCCAAGAAATCAAGAAGTTGATCGTCAGGCAGGTAATCTGCAAGATTGCCAGAACCAGCCACCGTCCCCGGAGCATTAGACACATTGAGCGGGCGGCACGATTGTTGTGCTTGTTCACCGAGATGGGCAATTTTTTCCCCTTTGCTCGTTCTTTTAACCTTTTATGACTGACAGTAGTTCCCGACCGCTGGGCTTGGAGATATGTCTGTTCAGTAATGCGCTGATAGTTGGTTCTCGGCGGAGACTTTGGTGGTTTCCTCAGGGCATCGATAGTGCGCTTTGCTTTCACCGGATCTACCTTCTCCTCCGGAGGTGGATGTCTCTTTGCTTTCACCCCTTCAAAGAACTCCTTCACGTGGGTCTGCACAATTGTATCATTTTCCTCCTCGGTCCTCTCATACGGTAACTTCTCTATAGGCTTGAGAGGTGGACCATATTTGTATTGCCTCCCGCCTCTGGTTGTGCTGCTAGACGCCGGAGCAGACAGAGCGGCTGCGGCGTCTGTCTTCTTTCGTGCTTGCTTACGAGGCGGAGGAGAAGGAGTACGACGCGCCGGAGCAGCCGGGGCGGTGGCGGGTCTCTTCCGCCCTTGCTGGCGAGGCGGAGAAGAAGGAGGCTGCTGGCTACTCGGGAGCGCCGGCGCAGGCAGAGAAGGAGGCGGAGTGTCGCCACGCGCTGGAGAAGGAGGCGGAGTGCCGCCACGGGTGCCCTAATCGTCACTCGCCGGAGGAGGAGGCGGTGGAGGAGGTGGAGTGCCTTGACTTGCAGAGGAGGAGGAGGAGGCGGAGGCGTCCA
Source organism: Triticum aestivum (assembly GCF_018294505.1). Taxonomy (NCBI): domain Eukaryota; kingdom Viridiplantae; phylum Streptophyta; class Magnoliopsida; order Poales; family Poaceae; genus Triticum; species Triticum aestivum. The sequence continues at coordinate 745,800,853 of NC_057813.1, read as the reverse complement.
GTTCGGAAGGTTGATGAGCTCCTTCCGCCATAGGCATGGAGTCTTCAGAGCAGAACCCAGCCTAGTCTCCCCTTCATCGGTAGGGTGGTCAAGCAGGAGGTCCTCAAATCCCTCCGTTATTTCATCCACCATCACCTTAGCATATCCTTCTGGAATCGGCCGACAGTGATAAGTTGCTCCGGATCCAGTAGGATAAACAGAGCCAACAGCCGCCTTGACCTTCAAATTCATCCATCACGGCATAATGTGGCAATGTTGAGACTCCGTGATAGCATCCACGGGATAGCTGGCAGGAGCCGTCAAGAAATGCTCCGGTTGAAGCAGCTCGGTGGAAGCCACACTGCTTCTCCGCTGAGATGGCAGGGTAGCTTCGGGGGAAGATTCGGTAGGTCGTTTGCTGCGATCTGCTGCTTCTCGTTCCTCTTCTCGTTCCTCTAGCCCCATTACCCTTTCATGCAGTGCCTGCAGTTGGCCCTGCTCCAGTTTCTTCCTCCTCTCGTGGGTTTTGTAACCCCCTGCGTCCGGAAAACCAACCTTCCACGGAATGGAGCCTGGCGTGCCTCGTGTCCGTCCAGGGTGCTCAGGATTCCCGAGGGCCATTGTGAGCTCGTCCTTCTCCCTGTCTGGTACGAACGTCCCTTTCTGCGCAGCATTGATATAGTGTCGAATGTTCTTGACTGGTATTTCCAGTTGCTCGTCCGTCCAACGGCACATCCCTGATATAGGATCCAAGGTTCCGCCAGCCCCGAAGAACCAAGTCCGGCAACGGTCTGGCCATCTCATTGTCTCTGGTTCGATCCCTTTTTCAAGCAGATCATTCTCCTCCTTGAAATACTTAGGCCGGGCTTTGAGGTAGCCACCTGACCCCGTGCGATGGTGAAGCTTCTTCTTCGCAGCATTTTGCTTGTTCGTCGCCGACATCTTCTTACTCTTTTCCGATGTCTTGTGGGCCACAAATGCGGGCCAGTGATCTTTGATCTTCTCATATTTGCCGATGAATTATGGTGTCTTTTTTTGACAAAATGGTTCAACTCTTTCCTCCACCTCCTGAATAGGGTTGCCATCTTCTTAAGAGCACAAGACTTGATTAATTGCTCTTTAACTGGCTTCTCCAGAACCTCCTCTGGCAGTAGGGTGAAATTTGCCTTCAGCTGAGTCCAAAGATCTTCTTTCTGCATATCATTGACATAAGACACCTCAGGGTCGTCCTTAGGCTTATACCATTGCTGGATGCTGATCGGGATCTTGTCCCTAACAAGAACCCCGCACTGAGCAGAATATGCGTTCTTTGTCCGGATGGGTTCATTCGGTTCGCCATCGGGCGTGATTTCTATGATCTCAAACCTTTCATCCGAGCTCAACTTTTTCTTCGGGCCTCGTCTCCTTACCGAAGTTGTGCTCGATCCGGAGGGCTAGAAATTAAAAGGAAGAAAGACGAGAGTAATTAATATGTGTACATATACCAAAGCAATGAATGCATCAATTAACTAGTCAGCACGGGCTTAACTAATATCTATATACCTGGTCGGACTCGGTTCGGTCACCGGAGCAGTCAGCACGGTCTCCTTCTTGTACCTCCATTGGGTCATCACCGGAGCCATGATGAACATAGCCCTCTTCTTGTACCGGCATTAATGGGACGGAGCCATCATGAACATAGCCCTCTTCTTCACCCAGTTCTTCCTGACCAACGACGTCGGTGAAAAATGACGAATGACATCGGTTCCTTCTGCGATTATCTCCCCCAACATCGCTTCTGTTGCTTCGTCTTGGTAGTGCTCCATAGTTTCTGCAAATATTTACAACATGTCAATTATTATTCAAACATGGTACAAATGGATATATATTAGTGGCAAACGTAGAACTAGCTAGCTAATCACAATAAGAAATCATGTTAGTGGCCTCGACGCTGCTTCTCTAGGGTTTGGGATCGCCTCGACACAACGCTTCAAGGGTTTGGGGTGGCCTCAATGACAACGCTCTTTTAACTTGGTAAATTTGGGTGGCCTCGAGAGTTTTGGTCAAGCGAGAGGGCCGAGGGGGGTGCTGCCGTTGTATAGGTTATCACGGCCGAGAGGGGGTATATATATCGACCGCCCCTCATGTTGAGAGGGCCGAGGGCGAAGGCGAGCAGCCTGACGGTGACAGACCCGATAAAACATAAGAAAACGAAGAAGAACTAAAAAGAGGAGGAGAAGAAAGGAATAGAGGAGAAGATCAAAGAAAAAAAGAAGAAGAAAAAGAGGAGAAGAAGAAAGGAATAGAGGAGAAGAAGAAAAAATAGAATTTTTCTATTTTTTTCTTCTTCTCCTCTATTCCTTTCTTCTTCTCCTCTTCCTTTTCTTATTTTTTTGTTCTTCTTATTTATTTCTCCTCTATTCCTTTCTTTCTTCTTCTCCTCTTCTTTTTCTTCTTCTCGCTCGAGAAAGGAAAAAAATTAAGGAAAAGGAAGAAAAGAGGAAGAAAGGAAGAAGGAAGAAGAACAAGAAGAAAGGAATAGAGGACAAGAAGAAAAATAGAATATTTTTTTCTATTTTTTCTTCTTCTCCTCTATTCCTTTCTTCTTCTCCTCTTCTTTTTCTTCTTTTTTCTTCTTCTTATTTATTTCTCCTCTTCTTTTCCTCTCCTCTTCTTCTCCTTTCTTCCTCTTCTTATTTTCCTTTTTCCTCTCATTCTTTTTCTTCTTCTTCTTCCTTCTTCCTTCTTCCTCTTTTCTTCCTTTTCCTTATTTTACTTTTTCCTCTACACTAACCTAATTAAAATGCACTAACCTAAAATCGATATCTACTACAACCTAAATAAAAAATTAATACATATATGAAAAAACATATATAAACAAAAAAATGCTATGAACATTATATTCATACATACATAGCCACATCCATTCATCATATAGCTACCACATACATATATACATTAATTATATATATGAAAAAAATGCAATGAACAAAAAAATAAACATGTATGTATAAAAAAAGCACGGAACACAGAGCCTCGACGGCGGCGGCTCACAACAGGGGCGGCCGGCGAGGGCGACGGCGGCGACGGCGAGGGCGTCGGCGACGACCACGGTGGGCCGGGGCAGGGGCGT
>NC_057813.1:745796285-745797132 GCF_018294505.1 Triticum aestivum | reverse complement strand
AGGCAGTGTCGGGGCAGCGCCTAGCGGTGACGGGGCAGGGGTGACGACGGGGGCGCGCGGACAGCATCGGGGCGGCGCGCGGACGGCGTCGGGGCAGCGGACGGCGTCGATCTGGGCAGCCTGGCGGCGTCGATGAGCTCGGCGTCGTCGGGCGGGGGGGGGGGCAACTGGCGATGTGTTCATCAAATTTTCCTAAGTGCTGTATATATAGGAAGAGTATTGGTCCCAGTTCGTGAGTCCAACCGGGACTAATGCCACCTTTAGTTCCGGTTGGTACCACCAACCGGGACCAAAGGCCTCTTTTCAGCAGCCCAAAGGGCGGGAAGCGGCGACCTTTGGTCCCGGTTGGTGGCACGAACCGGGACTAAAGGGTGGACATTGGTACCGGTTGGTGCCACGAACCGGTACCAAAGGACCCTATGCTGCCAGCATCGGGGCCAAAATTTAGTCCCACCTTGCTAGTTGAGAGGAGCGCGTAGTGGTTTATAAGCCCCACTGCCGCACCCCTCTCGAGATCCTCTCCACCTCGCTATTTGCTACTGCTTTGCCTGATGGGCCTTCTGGGCCTACTGCGGGCCTGAATCCTGGCCCATGGTAGGGTTTCTAATCGTATTCAGGCCGTGGGGGCCCAGTAGGAGGCATTTTTTTGTTTTGTTTCTTGATTAATTTATTTTATTTTGTTTCTACTTACAACAAAATACTTATTGTTGCTATTTTTAATTATTTTCCATTTTTTTGTTTTGTTTTCTGCATTATTTATTTTCTTTTTTTTTCTTTTTTTTAATTCTTTTTGCTTTTAGTTTTAGAAAAATTATAAACTTTCTGTTAGTGCCATTAGTTTTCAAAT
>NC_057813.1:745768304-745795812 GCF_018294505.1 Triticum aestivum | reverse complement strand
TTTTTTGTACTTACAACAAAATACTTATTGTTGCTATTTTTTATTGTTTTTTTGTTTTGTTTTCTGCATTATTTATTTTCTTTTGTTTTTTGCTTTATTTTTTAATTCTTTTTGCTTTTAGTTTTAGAAAAATTATAAACTTTCTGTTAGTGCCATTAGTTTTCAAATTTGAAAACACTTTTTTTGTTTTTTTGTTTTCATTCTTGCTTTATTTATTTTATTTTATTTCTACTTACAACAAAATACTTATTGTTGCTATTTTTAATTATTACGAAGGCCGAACCATAAGATATGAAAGGATTTCAAATGAACTATGAAAAAGTTGAAAGTTGGCATGGTATCATAAATTTACCCACATTGCATGTGCATGTACAAAACGGACAATGGTATCATACTCGTGTGTTACAAAGTTGGCATGGTATCATCATAATAGTTGCGGGAGAAAGTCTTCACTTTTTCTTCGCTTGTGTCATTTGCTTATTGCGCCGTAACAATGGATAATCTTCATCGCTTATCAGGATGCTACGGTTAGCCTTGACTTTGAAGGGAGGAATTTCATGAAACTTTTCATAATCTTCAGACATGTCTGTCTTGCCCTCCACTCCCACGATGTCCCTTTTTCCTGAAAGAACTATGTGGCGCTTTGGCTCATCGTATGATGTATTTGCTTCCTTATCTTTTCTTTTTCTCGGTCTGGTAGACATGTCCTTCACATAGATAACCTGTGCTACATCATTGGCTAGGACGAACGGTTCGTCAGTGTACCCAAGATTTTTCAGATCCACTGTTGTCATTCCGTACTGTGGGTCTACCTGTACCTCGCCTCCTGACAGATTGACCCATTTGCACTTAAACAAAGGGACCTTAAAATCATGTCCGTAGTCAAGTTCCCATATGTCCACTATGTAACCATAATATGTGTCCTTTCCCCTCTCGGTTGTTGCATCAAAGCGGACACCGCTGTTTTGGTTGGTGCTCTTTTGATCTTGGTCAATCGTGTAAAATGTATTCCCATTTATCTCGTATCCATTCCAAATCGTAACAGTCGAAGATGGTCCCTTGGACAACAAGTACAGCTCATCACAAACAGTGTTGTCACCTCTGAGACGTGTTTCCAACCAACTGCTGAAAGTCCTGATGTGTTCACATGTAATCCAGTCGTCGCACTGCTCCGGGTATTTGGAGCGCAGACTGTTCTTGTGTTCATCGACATACGGGGTCACCAAGGTAGAGTTATGTAGAACTGTGTAGCGTGCTTGAGACCAAGAATATCCGTCCCTGCATATTATTGAGTCCCTTCCAAGCGTGCCTTTTCCAGTCAGTCTCCCCTCATACCGCGATTGAGGGATACCTATCTTCTGAAGGCCAGGAATGAAGTCAACACAAAACCCGATGACATCCTCTGTTTGATGGCCCATGGAGATGCTTCCTTCTGGCCTATCGCGGTTACGGACATATTTCTTAATGACTCACATGAACCTCCCAAAGGGGTACATATTGTGTAGAAATACGGGGCCCAGAATGACAATCTCATCAACTAGATGAACTAGGACGTGCGTCATGATATTGAAGAAGGATGGTGGGAACACCAGCTCGAAACTGACAAGACATTGCACCACAACACTCCTTAGCCTTGGTATGACTTCTGGATCGATCACCTTTTGAGAGATTGCATTGAGGAATGCACATAGCTTCACAATGGCTAATCGGATGTTTTCCGGTAGAAGCCCCCTCCATGAAACCGGAAGCAGTTGCGTCATAATCACGTGGCAGTCATGAGAATTTAGGTTCTGAAAATTTTTCTCTGACATATTTATTATTCCTTTTATATTCGACGAGAAGCCAGTCGGGACCTTCATACTAAGCAGGCATTCAAAGAAGATTTCCTTCTCTTCTTTGGTAAGAGCATAGCTGGCAGGACCTTCATACTGCTTTGGAGGCATGCCGTCTTTTTCGTGCAAACGTTGCAGGTCCTCTCGTGCCTCAGTTGTATCTTTTGTCTTCCCATACACGCCCAAGAAGCCTAGCAGGTTCACGCAAAGGTTCTTCGTCACGTGCATCACGTCGATCGAAGAGCGGACCTCTAGGACTTTCCAGTAGGGTAGGTCCCAAAATATAGATTTCTTCTTCCACATGGGTGTGTGTCCCCCAGTGTCACTCGGAACAACTAGTCCGACGGGACCCTTTCCAAAGATTACGTGTAAATCATTGACCATAGCAAGTACGTGATCACCGGTACGCATGGCGGGCTTCCTCCGGTGATCTGCCTCGCCTTTGAAATGCTTGCCTTTCTTTCGACATTGATGGTTGGTCGGAAGAAATCGACGATGGCCCACGTACACATTCTTCTTGCAACTTCCCAGGTATATACTATCAGTGTCAAGTAAACAGTGCGTGCATGCGTGGTATCCCTTGTTTGTCTGTCCTGAAAGGTTACTGAGAGCGGGCCAATCGTTGATGGTCACGAACAGCAACGCCTTTTGGTGAAATTCCTCCTGTTTGTGCTCATCCCACGTACGTACACCGTTTCCATTCCACAGCTGTAAAAGTTCTTCAACTAATGGCCTTAGGTACACATCAATGTCGTTGCCGGGTTGCTTAGGGCCTTGGATGAGAACTGGCATCATAATGAACTTCCGCTTCATGCACATCCAAGGAGGAAGGTTATACATACATAGAGTCACGGGCCAGGTGCTATGATTGCTGCTCTGCTCCCCGAAAGGATTAATGCCATCCGCACTTAAAGCAAACCATACGTTCCTTGGGTCACTTGCAAACTCATCCCAGTACTTTCTCTCGATTTTTCTCCACTGCGACCCGTCAGCGGGTGCTCTCAACTTTCCATCTTTCTTACGGTCCTCACTGTGCCATTGCATCAACTTGGCATGCTCTCCATTTCTGAACAGACGTTTCAACCGTGGTATTATAGGACCATACCACATCACCTTTGCAGGAACCCTCTTCCTGGGGGGCTCGCCGTCAACATCACCAGGGTCATCTCGTCCGATCTTATACCGTAATGCACCGCATACCGGGCATGCGTTTAGATCCTTGTATGCACCATGGTAGAGGATGCAGTCATTAGGGCATGCATGTATCTTCTGCACCTCCAATCCTAGAGGGCATACGACCTTCTTTGTTGCGTATGTACTGTCGGGCAATTCGTTATCCTTTGGAAGCTTCTTCTTCAATATTTTCAGTAGCTTCTCAAATCCTTTGTCAGGCACAGCATTATCAGCCTTCCACTGCAGTAATTCCAGTACGGTACCAAGCTTTGTGTTGCCATCTTCGCAATTGGGGTACAACCGTTTTTTGTGGTCCTCTAACATGCGATCGAACTTCAGCTTCTCCTTTTGACTTTCGCATTGCCTCCTTGCATCGACAATGACCCGGCGGAGATCATCATCATCGGGCACATTGTCTGGTTCCTCTTGATCTTCAGCAGCTTCGCCTGTTGCAGCATCATCGTGCACATCTTCTGGTTCCTCTTGATCTTCAGTAGCATCACCGTATTCAGGGGGCACATAGTTGTCATCGTACTTTTCTTCTTCGCCGTCTTCCATCATAACCCCAATTTCTCTGTGCCTCGTCCAAACATTATAGTGTGGCATGAAACCCTTGTAAAGCAGGTGGGTGTGAAGGATTTTCCGGTCAGAGTAAGACTTCGCATTCCCACATATAGGGCATGGACAACGCATAAAACCATTCCGCTTGTTTGCCTCAGCCACTTCGAGAAATTCATGCATGCTCTTAATATACTCGGAGGTGTGTCTTGAACCGTACATCCGTTGCCGGTTCATTTGCATGCATTATATATAATTAAGTGTGTCAAAAATCACTAAAGAACATCATGAATAGATAATTAAGTGACCAAATTAATAGAAGTTCATCATCACATTAAAACCAAAGTACATACATAGTTCTCATCTAACAACATAAAGCTCTGCAGAGCATCTAAATTAATAAAACCATACATTGAAACTATGTAAAACATTTCAATGCGAAAACAAATGTGATCATAATCGCAACCAATGTAACAACTGATCCAACGGCATAATGATACCAAGCCTCGGTATGAATGGCATATTTCCTAATCTTTCTAATCTTCAAGCGCATTGCATCCGTCTTGATCTTGTGATCATCCACGACATCCGCAACATGCAACTCCAATATCATCTTCTCCTCCTCAATTTTTCTAATTTTTTCCTTCAAGAAATTGTTTTCTTCTTCAACTAAATTTAACCTCTCGACAATAGGGTCGGTTGGAATTTCCGGTTCAACAACCTCCTAGATAAATAAAATCTATGTCATGTTCATCAGAGTAACTCGGCTTAAGATTTTCATCAGATTCATCAGATTCTTTTGATCCATTTGAGGAATTTGATCCATGTGAGGAATTTGGTCCATATGAAGAATTGGATCTGGGGTTCCTGTTCTTCACAGGTGGTGTCATGAGGACATTCACCTGAAGACTTTCAACATAACTTTTGTGAACCCAGATTTTCTTGATAGGGGAACCGTTCCTGCAGTTAGTGCCAACATATCTAGCAAATACTTCACCATTCTGATTTTTGAACAGTTTATAGTTGGAGTCAAATGAGTCATCAGAAGAATGAGAAGATTCACATGTAAAGCCAGATAAGTTAGATGGATCAACTGGAGGTCCCTTTGCAGCAACCCATGAGGTTTTGGGGTACTGCTCAGGCTTTCAATATGTTCCATCAGCATTGAGTTTCCTCTCAAAGGCAATACCCTCTTTCCTAGGGTTTATGTTGAGGATCTGCTTTTTGAGCACATCACAAAGAATCTGATGCCCTTTGAGGCTTTTGTACATGCCTGTCGTGTACAATTCCTTCAGCCCTGCATCGTTAGTGATACTAGCAATGTCCTCAGATGAGGAATTAGGGATAGCAGAGGCAGGTGAAGAATTTGTAACAGTTGAAGCATTTGAACATTCAGGTGAAGAATTAGCAGATTCATGTTCAATGCACTTTAAGAAGGGAGGAACAAATTCTTCTTGAGTAGCGCTGATTTGTTGAGCAAGTAATGAATTGCGGTCCTTCAGAAGATCTTCATGACTCACTCTTAGCTTCTCAAGATCTTGCTTTCTTTGAAGGAATTCATAAGAAAGCTTCTCGTGATCAGATAAGAGAGTGTTATGATGACTTGGAAGGTTGTCAAACTTAGACTGAAGTCTCTGAAGATTTTCAGTTAAGTCTTTAGTGTGGTCCATTTCATCACCCAACATATCATCACTTTTGTCTAGCATGTTTTGAAGTTTTCCAATAGCCTTTTGTTCTTTCACAGCAATCTTAGCAAGTTTAGAGTAACTCGGCTTAAGATTTTCATCAGATTCATCCTCACTAGATTCAGAGGAGGGGTATTTTGTTACCTTGGCACCTTTTGCCATGAAGCAATAGGTGGGAGCGTAGTCATCATTGTCTTCGTCAGCCTTGTTGGTGCGGTCAGTTTCTTCAGAGTTGAAGATAGACTTGCTGACGAAAGCAGTAGCGAGAGCCAAACTCGCCACACGCGACTCGGACTCCTCAGAAGCCTCCTCTTCCTCATGTTCCTCAGATTCGGCTCCAGAGTCCATTTCCTTGCCAATGAATGCCCGAGCCTTCTTGGAACTGCTCTTCTTGTGAGATGAAGACTTCGAGGATTTTGATGATAAAGATTTTGAAGATTCCTTCTTCTTCTTAGCGTCATCATAATTGTAATCCTTGTATTTCTTCTTCTTTAATTCCTTTTCCTATTGAGGACAATCCTGAATATAGTGACCAGGTTTGTTGCATTTGTGGCAAAGTCTTCTCTTATAGTCACTTGATGAGGAATCACTGCTTCTTGAGGATTTTCCAAAGCGACCAGGTTTTGAGAACTTCTGGAACTTCTTCACGAGCAGTGCTAGCTCCTGGCTCAATTCTTCAGGATCACCGAGGCTACTACCAGAGTCTTCACATTCAGATTCATACACAACCTTGGCCTTCAGGGCACGTGTTTTGCCATAGCTTGAACCATAGAGATCTCTCTTTTCAGCAAGCTGGAACTCATGAGTATTTAGCCTCTCGAGGATATCAGCTGGATCTAGTGACTTGTAATCAGCTCGCTCTTGAATCATCAGTGCCAGAGTATCAAATTAGGAATCTAGCGATCTCAGCAATTTCTTCACCACCTCATGGTCGGTGATGTCAGTGGCGCCAAGCGCTTGAAGCTCATTTGAGATGTCAGTGAGGTGATCGAAGGTTTGCTGAACATTTTCATTGTCGAGTCTTTTGAAGCGGTTGAAGAGATTGCGAAGAACGTCAACACGAGAGTCACGTTGAGTTGAGACTCCTTCGTTTACTTTGGAGAGCCTATCCCAGATAAGCTTAGCAGTTTCCAAAGCACTCACTCTACCATACTGTCCTTTACTCAGATGACCACATATGATATTCTTCGCTTGAGAATCGAGTTGCTTGAATCTCTTCACATCAGCAGCATTCAGAGAAGGTGTGACTTAGGGAACACCATTTTCCACAACGTACCAGAGATCGTTGTGAATTGCTTCAAGATGTATTCGGATCTTATTCTTCCAGTAGGGGTAGTCCGTGCCATCGAAGGTAGGACACCCAGTGGAGACCTTGATCATACCTGTGGTCGACATAACTAAAACTCCAGGTGGTTAAACCAAAATCACACAGAACAAGGGAGTACCTTGCTCTGATACCAATTGAAAGTGCATTATATCGACTTGAGGGGGTGAATAGGCGATTTTTATGAATTATTCACTTAGGAATTTGCCGGTGAGGAAATTCCTTAGCGAAGAACTACTAGCAGCGGAATAAGTACTCAGAAGTAAGCATAACAGGATACATACATAGTCATCATGATGAAATGAAGACAAGCACAGAGTACACAAAGCGTAAACACAGGATAACACAAGATGAAGACAAACAGACTGAAGAAATTGAACTGAGGAAATTGAGAAAGTCTTTAGTCAAATTCTTCAAACACAGATATGAACAATCACTCAACACAGTAATGAGGAAATGAAAGAGTTGAGGAAATAGAACCAGTAAGGTTGGTGAAGACAATGATTTGTTAGACTAGTTCCAACTGCTGTCTCAGTTGTACGTCTGGTTGGAGCGGCTGAGTATTTAAACTCGAGGACACGCAGCCCCGGACACCTGGTCGCTAAGCACGCAGCTCAGGACACCAAGTCCTCATCGTATTCTCCTTGAACTAAGATCACACATATCTCGTCCAATCACTCGTGGTAAGTCTTCAGGTGACTTCCAAACCTTCACAGACTCGGTCACTCGGCAATCCACAATTCCTCTTGGATGCTCTAGACCATGACGCCTAACCGTTTGGAAGAAGCACAGTCTTCAAAGGTAACAAGCGTCAGATCCATGCAGGATCAATCTCTTCAGTGATGCTCAATCACTTTGGGGTTTGTAGGTGTTTGGGTTTGGGATTTTCCTCACTCGATGATTTTCGCTCAAAGTCCTCGGAGGATGGGTTGCTCTCAAATGACAACTGTCAGTTTCTCTCGGAGCAGCCAACCAGCTAGTGGTTGAAGGGGGTGGCTATTTATAGCCTAGGGAGCAGCCCGACATGATAAGACATAAATGCCCTTGTCTGATATGACCGTTAGGTGGATCAGATATTTTGGGACAGCTGGCGCGTAGCACAGCAACGGTCGGAAATTTGACTATCAAATTCCTCAGGGCTATCATGATCCTCACTGTGTAGGCAATCCGCACTGGCGAATTCCTAACTCCTCAGTCAGAACAAATTCCTCAGCGACCAGAAGAACTTCGTCTCTCTCACTGAAGAAATTGACTGAACTGTATGAGATTTCCAAAGGCTTCACTCAAAGGGTTTGGTAGGTGTAGGATTTTGAGTTGAGCATCACATGGAAAATTTTCCTTAGTATTTCCTCGACCCCCTTTAACAGTACGGTGTTTCCTATGACTCAAGAAAGAGAAAAACAAAACTATGAAAACGAAAGTCTTCAAGCTTCATATTCCTCGCATGAATATCAAGTCTTCAGGGATACACCAATTTCTTCACTTTCAAAGTCTTCATGAAAGTCTTCAGAAATACCAAAATCTTCAGTCGAAGATATTCATTTTTAGGGTTCGACTTTCCCTGTAAATATGAAACTCCTCATAGACTTATAGACCCGTGTACACTCACAAACGCATTAGTCCCTTAACCTATAAGTCTTCAATACACCAAAATCACTAAGGGGCACTAGATGCACTTACTATCTCCCCCTTTTTGGTGATTGATGACAATATAGGTTAAGTTTTCAACGGGGATAAACATATTAAGTGTAAGTACTGATATTGAGGAATTTGATTGCAAGGTATAGAAGAACTCCCCCTGAAGATGTGCATAGTGAGGAATTTGCTTTTGAAGCAATGCACACTTGAAGAGTTGAATCATGGAGATCTCCCCCTATATCTTGTAATTCATACACGCATTTGACATAGAATATGAGGAATTTGAAATGCATGATGAAATATGGTGCCTGATGAAATTCAGCATGCGTGCAATAATATTAATGAGTAACAAGCATGCAGAATAACATATCAAGAGTATCAAAGCATAGTGCATCAAAAGTATCAGGGCACCATTGGGTTTAAGATTACAACTGGATCCAATAAAGTTTCAGAAGAACGAGAGTTGTAACTTAGCAAAAAAACGCCCATATAATAGACCCACTTGAAGACTAACTCAAATTTCTCCCCCTTTATCATCGAATGACCAAAAGGATCAAAACTGAGGACTAACGCCCCTAAAGAATATCAAGTTGATGGAGGAGCGCCAGCGTTGTTGGGGTCGGTTGTTGTAGTAGGGCCTGCCGCAGTGTCGTCCAAGTCTTCATTTTCATCAGTCTCACGTGATGAAGAATAGGAGCTGGCCACCAAGGAAGGAACTTTAACCTTCTTGAATTTCTTCGGTGGAGGTGTAGACCAGTCAAATTCTTCCTTGAGACCCATATTCTTCAGATCTGCAGCGCTGTAGACATGAGATAGAACAACCCAGGTACGGTTGAAGGTTTCATGGAGGTAGTATTGGTTTTTCTTCACTGCATTGTGTGTTGAGGTCATGTTGTGAAGAATTGAACCAAACTGACGCTTGACCCATTTATGATTGCGATCAACCTTCTGATGAAGACTGAGGAGTAACTCACGATCAGTCATCACCCTTGTGGCTTGAGGATTTTGCTTGGCGGCAGAGTCATGTGTGGCAGAGTCATCATTGGTGGAGTAGGATTCAGCTTCGCGAAATTGACCATCCAATGGACTAATGCCTTCATCTATCACAGCAGTTGCCTTGCCTTTGTCATCAGCTGAGGAATATGTCCGTTTGAGGACTTCAATCGGGGGCAAGTAGCTACCACGGTTCAAAGTGTCAGCTTTGTAATTTAGTGAAGCCCTTGTCCTGATGAACCTCATAATCCATGGTGCATAAGGCTTCAGTTCAAAAGGTGACATAACAATATTCGCCAGAGTCCTCATGAAGAAATCATGGAAGTTGACGGGAACGCCATGAATGATATTGAAAAGCATGTTCTTCATGATGCCAACGACCTCTTCATCATTTGAGTCGTGGCCTTTGATAGGACTCATGGTCTTCGACAGAATGCGATAGACAGTCCGGGGCACATATAGTAATTCCTTGACGAGGAATTTGGTTCGAGGAGCCTGCCCTGGCTTCAAAGGCTTCATCAGCACTTGCATGAAATGATTTGAAAGTTCAGGTTCATTGTAGACACAACGAGCACCGTCAAGGGGAGGACTGAGTGGAAGGGCACGAAGCAATTTAGCTGCTGGTGCGTTGTAGTGAGTATTTTCAGACATCCAGTCCAGCACCCATGAATTCACATCTTCAGAGTTTCCTGTGATGTGCAGCATTGCATAGAATTGAAGAATAAGTTCTTCATCCTAGTCACAAATGTCAGTGCAGAAATTTAATAGTCCAGCATCATGAAGAACACTGAGGACTGGCTCGAAGAACGGCAGAGACTCCATGTCTACATGAGGAATATGCTCATGATCGAAGACTTTATCTTTGTTGAATAGTACTGAGGAATAGAAGTTTGCTTGACTAGCAGTCCAGAAGCGTCTCTTCCTTATGCGAGCAGAGTCATAGGGGTTATAGTCAGTGAAGAACACATGCTCGCTGAAGAAATCTTCAGCCTTGAACTTTTGCTTCTTTGAGAATGGATCCGTTGGCTTGGCCACAGGAGTGTCAGTGAGTTGCATCACAACCTAAGGAATCGCAATCTCAGGTTCTTCAGGCTGAGGAATTTCTGGTTCTTCTTCAGTAGCAGGCTGCGTGTTCAAGGGTTCAACAACAGCAGCTTCTTCAGCACTAGCGGCTGGAATGTCTTCATGCATAGATGAGGTGGGATGAGTTTCTTCATAGCCCATTTGAACTGTTGGTGCAGGGGACTGAGGTATCTGTTGAAGTGGGGTGAAGAGTGGAGTATTGGGGTGCTGACTTTCCCAAAAGTCATCATTCATCACTGGCGTTCTGCAGCCCATGTCCACGTCTTCATCTTCAATTTCTTCAACGCCAGCCTCTTCAGCTGTGAACTGAGGCATTGGCGAGGAAGCAACAGTTGTTGAAGGGATGGCATCCACTTCAATTTCTTCATCAACCTGCTCTGACAAAGCAGCAGATTGAGGTTCTTCATTGGATCCGCTTGGGATCACATATTCCTCACCAAAAGGAACAAGGTGCTTTGATGATAGGGGTGGAAATTGGAACAACATCAATTGGATTTTCAATAGAGCTTGTCAGAGGCTTCATCTTTGGAACGGAAGATTCTGAAGCACTGGATGCTTTCCTTTTCTTCACTACAGTTTGCTCTGCAGCCTTGGTCTTCTTCACATCGAATGCACATGGAAGAATTGGAGATGGGGTAGGCGCAAATGGAACTGAGGTTTCTGGTTGAATTTCCTAAGGCGCAACTGATGCAGTTTCCCTGACTCCTTCAGTTTCTTCAGGCGCACCACTAGTGGATGCCCTGGCAATTTCTTCAGCGGCTGGAATGGAGTCATCAGCCCTGGAACTAGCATTTCCTTCAGCAGCCTGAATGTCATCAGCGGTGCTGGCATGTTCTTCAGTCGGCTGAGCAGACGATGCAGCTTGAGGAATTTCTTGTTGCGATGGGGCTGCAACATTTGTGAATTTCTCGGTCAGTTTCACAAACCTGACTTTGGCTCCTTGCCAATCAGCATAGTAAGCATTGAAATCATCGCTGAGGGCTTTGATTTTAGCTTGAATCTTGAGGAGTTCATCAGGTGACATATTGACAATGTTGTTCTTCAGGAACTTCGCTTTCCTGAACTGAGTTTTCTTGATCTGCCTAGCCTTCTCAAACTTACATTTCTTTTCAGTGATGAAATGGCTCAGCATGTGACTTTGACCAGGAGTCAACTTGAAATCAGGCATTGGAGTATTTGGATCCTTGTGCCAGAGATCAATGTAATCAAGGATCGCCCTTGGATCCAAAAGCAGTGGCACATTTGTGCCTTTGGCTCTAGCGGCCCTTTCTTGTCGGTCTCTGATGATTTCTGCAAGTTCATCATCATCAGCTTCATCGTCAGATGGCACGTGGAAGGCAACCTGTTTCTTCTTCGGACTTGGCCGAGGACCTCGACCAGTCGTTGCCTTAGTCTTCAACAGAGTGGGGCCTGATGAAGATTTTGGTGCAGCTGAGGAACTTGCTGAGGCACCAGAGGCAATAGAGATGCCTGTTGTCCTTTGGCATGTGGCCAGATGTACAGGTGTTGAGGACTTTGCCGGAGCAGCTGAGGACTTTGGAGGATTCTGGCTGTGAGGGCTTTAAAGAATCTGGCCATGAGGGCTTTGAAGATTCTGGCCGTGAGGGCATTGCTGAGGAACTTGGCCATGAGGGCATAGTTGGTGAAGCACTTGGCTTGTGAGCAGGCTTCTTTGCCATTGATTTTCTTGGCTTGACAGAGGCCTCAGTGGCAGTAGCATCAGCAGAGTCTACATTGAATTTCCTCACTGCTTCTTTGGCTTGTCTTGCCAACTTAGCTTGGCATTTGGCCCATTCTTCAGGAAAGTCCTCACAACGCTTGATGCTGGTGGGGTTAGCCACTTGGCCAGGTGCCAATGGAGCTCTTGGGCATGGAGGATTAAGTGCGAATTTCTTCATATACTTTGGAGTCACATATCTGTACTCCCACCATTCTCTTGCCCATCTCCGTTCAATTTTCTGAATGCGCACCTTGCACTGATTTTTATTTTCTTTTCCGAACATAACCTCATCAGGTGTGCAGTAATCAACATAAATTTCCTCAGGTATTTCAAATGCAGTCATGACCTCTGGTTTCTTTCCTCCCTTCTGCGGCTTCTTACCATCAGCCATATTCTTCAGATGAGGAATTTGAACAATCGAATATTCTAAAGAAGTATGCAACTTTTCTTCGAGGAACGCTGCAAATGAGTTAAGTTGATGAGAACCTAGTGATTCAGCAACGGACATGAGTACCTGTGAACAGAGTATAGTTGGGAGGAATTTGGAGAGGTCATATGCGTTCTCAGAAGGTTTTTCAAAATGAACAAGTTTGAGGAATTTGACCAGATTAGCCTTGAAGAATTCCACTAAGCGTTCTTTGTCATAGGTTCCAGAGTTGTATAGATCGAGGATCCACACATTTGAGAAATCTTGAAGAAAAACGATGCTTAGAGAAACGAGTCAAGAACAGATGACTAGTGAGGTGTTTTGTGTGTGAGGATTTGAAGAATAAAACACCTTTGAAGATTTTGTTGTGAAATTTCGAATCAAAAGGGTAGTAAAATTAACTTTTAATTTACCCTGGATGAAGAACACGACGAACTGAGAAGCAGAACAGTGAAGCTCGTCAGTGTAGATCTTCCACGCCCTATCTTGGCGGCGGAGTGAAGATTTCCGCGGTCGGCGCGAGTACGACGGCGACGAGGTCGAGGCAATGAAGCTCTTCCTCACCGGAGACGATGGAGTAGCGGCGGCGCTAGGGTTTGAGGAGCTCGAGCAAGAGAGAGAGCGGTCGAGCAGAGTAAAGGAAGTGAGGAAGGGATGAGGGGGTATTTATAGTCGCAGTGAAAAACTGTTCGCCCGAAGATTTAGGATGAACCTGCCCCTGACCCTTCTACTTCGCTTGACATGTGTCACCCACGTACTGAGGAGTGGAGATCGTGTTAGATCGTGGGTGAATAGATAAGTCTATCGTGGGATTCGGAACGGTTTGAGCGGTAAAAACCGAAAATTTGGATAAGATTAGTTTTAAAGTTCCGTTCGCAAATTCTTCAGCTGTCAAAGACACAGTGAAGATTTTGAACGAGTTTCAAATAGAATGCACATGAAGAATTTGTGAATAGACTTGGTTGAGTATAGCATAGAGGGGGAAGGGTCCGATCATATATATATATATATATATATATATATATATATATATATATATATATATATATATATATATATATCGCCAATGAAGAAAAACGACGGAAACATTGAAGATTTTGCAAAGTTGAAGAATTTAAAAAAAACTGAAGAATTTCAAAAACTGAGGAATTTCAAAAATGAAGATTTTCAACTTTGGTGGTGGCGTGACCCACCGTATAAGAATGATGATTTCAGACACCGCGCAGAATTGTCGTAGGGTTCTGAGAATCAAATTCTTCATTAATTTCTTCACACTTAGAGGGTTATTCTTCATTGATTGAAGAAAAACGTTTCTTCATGTGTTGCACATCTAAGTCATCAATTTTGCATAAGTGTCAGGATGTGTGTCCTTTTCAGAGAACATTCCAAGATTCTAAGATATTTAGCTCACACCGCAACTTGCTAAATCTCTTCTCATCCAAGGGCTTTGTGAAGATATCGGCTAGTTGTTCTTCAGTCTTCACGTGCTCGATGGAGATGTCGCCCTTCAACACATGATCATGAAGAAAATGATGACGAATCTGAATGTGCTTTGTCTTCGAGTGCTGAAGTGGGTTGTGAGCAATCTTGATTGCACTCTCATTGTCACAGAGGAGAGGCACATTCTTCATGTTGATGCCGTAGTCCTTGAGGGTTTGCTTCATCCATAGTAGTTGAGCACAACACGAACCAGCAGCAATGTACTCAGCCTCTGCAGTAGACAGTGATACGCAGTTCTGTTTCTTCGAGGACCAACAGACCAAATATCGTCTAAGGAAATGACAAGTACCGGATGTTGACTTGCGGTCCACACAGTCACCAGCATAGTCAGAGTCAGAATATCCAATGAGATCAAAAGTAGAGCCCTTGGGGTACCATAATCCTAGTGTTGGTGTGTGAGCTAGATATCGAAGAATATGCTTCACAGCCTTATGGTGTGCTTCCTTCGGTGCAGCTTGAAATCGGGCACACATGCAAACACTAAGCATTATATCTGGCCTAGATGCACATAAGTACAATAATGAACCAATCATGGAGCGGTATACCTTGTGATCGAAGTCAATACCATTTTCATCAGTGCATAGATGGCCATTTGTGGGCATAGGAATTTTGACGCCTTCGCAGTCTTGCATGCCGAATTTCCTCAGAACTTCCTTGAGGTATTTCTCCTGAGATATGAATATACCATTGTGCTGTTGACGAATTTGAAGACCTGAAAAGAATTTCAACTCTCCCATCATAGACATTTGATATACTTCACTCATCATATAGGCAAATTCATCACTATAATATTGGTCAGTACAACCAAAGATAATATCATCAACGTATATTTGGCACACAAACAGTTCACCATCATAAGATTTAGTAAAGAGAGTAGGCTCGAGTGAACCGGGTGTGAAGCCATTCTTCATGAAGAATTCCTTCAAAGTGTTATACCACGCCCGAGGGGCTTGTTTGAGGCCATACAGAGCCTTGTTGAGTCTGAAGACTTTGTTAGGATTCTTTGGATCTTCAAAACCTGGGGGTTGAGCAACATATACGTCTTCCTCAAGCTTACCATTGAGGAATGCAATTTTCACATCCATTTGTTGTAAGATAATATTATGATGGTTAGCATAAGCAAGTAATATGCGAATAGCCTCAAGTCTAGCAACAGGTGCAAAAGTTTCATCAAAATCAATTCCTTCAACCTGTGTGTAGCCTTGAGGTACAGGTCGTCCCTTATTCCGCACCACAAGGCCATTTTCATCTTGCTTGTTGCGGTAGATCCACTTTGTGCCGATGATATTATGCTTGCGAGGATCTGGACGTTTGACCAGTTCCCAGACATTGTTGTGCTCGAACTGATGTAATTCTTCTTGCATGGCCTGAATCCATTCAGGCTCCAGAAATGCTTCATCTACCTTAGTGGGCTCTGTAATAGAGACAAAAGCATAGTGCCCACAAAAGTTAGATAAATGTGAAGCTTTTGAGCGTGTGAGAGAACCTGGCGCTCGAAAGTCATCAATGATCTTTTCCACTTGCACTTCTTTTGCAATACGAGGATGAGCTGGTTGTCGTTGAGGAATTTGGTCAGCATTTTCTTCAGCACCATTTTCTTCAGCATTTTCATCAGGTGCACCAGCTCAGTTTTCTTCACGTTCCGGAATGAATTCTTCAACAGATTCTTCGGTAGGAATAACATCCTCAGTAGCCTTGAACTTGATAGAATCCTCAGGTTCTGGTTCATCTATCACAGAAGGTAGGTGCTCTCTTTGCGAGCCATTAGTTTCATCGAACCGCACATCTACAGTTTCAACAACCTTGTGCAGAATGTTGTTGAAGACTCTGTAGGTGTGCGAGTCCTTTCCGTAACCAAGCATAAAACCTTCATGTGCTTTCGGTGCAAATTTAGCATTGTGATGAGGATCTCTAATCCAACATTTAGCACCAAAGACTTTGAAATAACTCACATTGGGTTTCTTGTCAGTGAGCAGTTCATAGGCAGTCTTCTTGAAGAATTTGTGAAGATATACCAGATTGATGATGTGGCACGCAGTATCAATTGCATCAATCCAAAAACGACGAGGCGTTTTGTATTCATCAAGCATAGTGCGAGCCATTTCAGCGAGGGTTCTGTTCTTGCGCTCCACGATGCTATTCTGTTGAGGAGTATAAGGAGCAGATAACTCATGAGTAATACCAAGTCCATCAAGATAGCCATCAAGACCGGAATTCTTGAACTCGGTTCCATTGTCAGTTCTGATGTGCTCGATCTTCACACCAAAGTTGGTTGAAGCCCTCAAGGAAAATCGTTTGAAGATTTCCTGCACTTCATGTTTGTAAGTGACAATGTATGTGTAACGAGAATAGTCATCAATAATAACAAAGCCATATAGAGATGCATCATTTGAAACAGCAGAATAATTATTAGGACCAAAAAGATCCATGTGAAGCAATTCAAATGGACGAGTAGTGGTCATGATAGTCTTTGCTGGATGCTTGGCCTTTGTCATCTTTCCAGCTTCAAAAGCTCCGCATAAGTGATCCTTGAGGAATTTGACATTCTCAATGCCAATGACATGCTTCTTCTTCGCAAGCGTGTTCAGATTCCTCATGCCAGCATGACCAAGTCGTCGATGCCATAGCCAGCCTTCTGAAGCTTTTGCAAGCAAGTACATTGTTGGTTGTGGTCCTGTAGAGAAATCAACAATATACAGATCTCCTCTCCTAAAGCCTTTGAAGACTTTGGAATAGTCAGCTTCCATGATCACAACACATCGATATCTTCCAAAGACAACAACCATATCAAGATCACAAAGCATTGAGACAGACATGAGGTTGTATCCTAAGGACTTGACAAGCATGACTTTGTCCATGTGTCGATCCTTTGAGATCGCAACCTTACCTAGGCCCAATACCTGACTTTTGCCTTTGTCAGCGAAGATGATGTGCTTCAGATGTGACGGTGATAAAGGAGCATCCATCAATAGACTCTTGTCACCCGTCATGTGATTTGTACATCCACTATCTAGAACCCACTCGTTGGCTTTGGGCTGATCATCCTGCAGATGAATTAGTGCAACTTACGATCTCATATACTTCATCAGTGAAGAATATGATATCAAGTTCATCAGATGACTTTCATCAATCAGTAAAATAGATATTTCAGTATGAAGACGTGTGAAATGAAAGTTCATTTCATCATGATTTGCCTGTGTCCTTTCAGGCATTTTTGTCAGGCCTCCAGCAAATTCTTCAGACATTTAAAACACGTCTGGAGACCAGACCCTGCATAAGAGATTAGTTCTTTTTCTTCACCACCCACATCTGAAGGGGTGGCAAAGAGTTCATCACTCTGCGAGCACCATATGAGAAAGGTGGCATTGAGGCCAATCCATTTCGTTTCACATAAGAGGGGTTAGGGTAAGCATATGAATAAGTAGAGAAATTCTTCGAGGACTTATGAACATAAAGATTTGAAGAATAATGCGCATATTCATAGCCCTTAGCTCTACCCTGGGAAACAGAGGGGTTAGCATGATGATGATCATATGAGGACTTTGATCCATTTGAGGAATTTGATCCATATGAGGAATTTGGTCCATATGAAGAATTGGATCTGGGGTTCCTGTTCTTCACAGGTGGTGTCATGAGGACATTCACCTGAAGACTTTCAACATAACTTTTGGGAACCCAGATTTTCTTCATAGGGGAACCGTTCCTGCAGTTAGTGCCAACATATCTAGCAAATACTTCACCATTCTGATTTTTGAACAGTTTATAGTTGGAGTCAAATGACTCATCAGAAGAATGAGAAGATTCACATGTAAAGCCAGATAAGTTAGATGGATCAACTGGAGGTCCCTTTGCAGCAACCCGTGAGGTTTTGGGGTACTGCTCAGGCTTCCAATATGTTCCATCAGCATTGAGTTTCCTCTCAAAGGCAATACCCTCTTTCCTAGGGTTTCTGTTGAGGATCTGCTTATTGAGCACATCACAAAGAATCTGATGCCCTTTAAGGCTTTTGTACATGCCTGTCGTGTACAATTCCTTCAGCCCTGCATTGTTAGTGATACTAGCAATGTCCTCAGATGAGGAATTAGTGATAGCAGAGGCAGGTGAAAAATTTGTAACAGTTGAAGCATTTGAACATTCAGGTGAAGAATTAGCAGATTCATGTTCAATGCACTTTAAGAAGGGAGGAACAAATTCTTCTTGAGTAGCGCTGATTTGTTGAGCAAGTAATGAATTGCGATCCTTCAGAAGATCTTCATGACTCACTCTTAGCTTCTCAAGATCTTGCTTTCTTTGAAGGAATTCATAAGAAAGCTTCTTGTGATCAGATAAGAGAGTGTTATGATGACTTGGAAGGTTGTCAAACTTAGAATGAAGTTTCTGAAGATTTTCAGTTAAGTCTTTAGTGTGGTCCATTTCATCACCCAACATATCATCACTTTTGTCTAGCATGTTTTGAAGTTTTCCAATAGCCTTTTGTTGTTTCACAGCAATCTTAGCAAGTTTAGAGTAACTCGGCTTAAGATTTTCATCAGATTCATCCTCACTAGATTCAGAGGAGGGGTATTTTGTTACCTTGGCACCTTTTGCCATGAAGCAATAGGTGGAAGTGTAGTCATCATTGTCTTCGTCAGCCTTGTTGGTGCGGTCAATTTCTTCAGAGTTGAAGATAGACTTGCTGACGAAAGCAGTAGCGAGAGCCAAACTCGCCACACCCGACTCGGACTCCTCAGAAGCCTCCTCTTCCTCATGTTCCTTAGATTCGGCTTCAGAGTCCATTTCCTTGCCAATGAATGCCCGAGCCTTCTTGGAACTGCTCTTCTTGTGAGATGAAGACTTCGAGGATTTTGATGATGAAGATTTTGAAGATTTCTTCTTCTTCTTAGCGTCATCAGAACTGTAATCCTTGTATTTCTTCTTCTTTAATTCCTTTTCCCATTGAGGACAATCCTGAATATAGTGACCAGGTTTGTTGCATTTGTGGCAAAGTCTTCTCTTATAGTCACTTGATGAGGAATCACTGCTTCTTGAGGATTTTCCAAAGCCACCACGTTTTGAGAACTTCTGGAACTTCTTCACGAGCAGTGCTAGCTCCTGGCTCAATTCTTCAGGATCACCGATGCTACTACCAGAGTCTTCACATTCAGATTCAGACACAGCCTTGGCCTTCAGGGCACGTGTTTTGCCATAGCTTGAACCATAGAGATCTCTCTTTTCAGCAAGCTGGAACTCATGAGTATTTAGCCTCTCGAGGATATCAGCTAGATCTAGTGACTTGTAATCAGCTCGCTCTTGAATCATCAGTGCCAGAGTATCAAATGAGGAATCTAGCGATCTCAGTAATTTCTTCACCACCTCATGGTCGGTGATGCCAGTGGCGCCAAGCGCTTGAAGCTCATTTGAGATGTCAGTGAGGCGATCGAAGGTTTGCTGAACATTTTCATTGTCGAGTCTTTTGAAGCGGTTGAAGAGATTGCGAAGAACGTCAACACGAGAGTCACGTTGAGTTGAGACTCCTTCGTTTACTTTGGAGAGCCTATCCCAGATAAGCTTAGCAGTTTCCAAAGCACCCACTCTACCATACTGTCCTTTACTCAGATGACCACATATGATATTCTTCGCTTGAGAATCGAGTTGCTTGAATCTCTTCACATCAGCAGCATTCAGAGAAGGTGTGACTGAGGGAACACCATTTTCCACAACGTACCAGAGATCGTTGTCAATTGCTTCAAGATGCATTCGCATCTTATTCTTCCAGTAGGGGTAGTCCGTGCCATCGAAGGTAGGACACCCAGCGGAGACCTTGATCATACCTGCGGTCGACATAACTAAAACTCCAGGTGGTTAAACCAAAATCACACAGAACAAGGGAGTACCTTGCTCTGATACCAATTGAAAGTGCGTTATATCGACTAGAGGGGGGGTGAATAGGCGATTTTTATGAATTCTTCACTGAGGAATTTACCGGTGAGGAAATTCCTTAGCGAAGAACTACTAGCAGCGGAATAAGTACTCAGAAGTAAGCATAACAGGATACATACATAGTCATCATGATGAAATGAAGACAAGCACAGAGTACACAAAGCGTAAACACAGGATAACACAAGATGAAGACAAACAGACTGAAGAAATTGAACTGAGGAAATTGAGAAAGTCTTTAGTCAAAGTCTTCAAACACAGATATGAACAATCACTCAACACAGTAATGAGGAAATGAAAGAGTTGAGGAAATAGAACCAGTAAGGTTGGTGAAGATAATGATTTGTTAGACCAGTTCCAACTGCTGTCTCAGTTGTACGTCTGGTTGGAGCGGCTGAGTATTTAAACTCGAGGACACGCAGTCCCGGACACTCGGTCACTAAGCACGCAGCTCAGGACACCAAGTCCTCATCGTATTCTCCTTGAACTAAGATCACACAGATCTCGTCCAATCACTCGTGGTAAGTCTACAGGCAACTTCCAAACCTTCACAGACTCGGTCACTCGGCAATCCACAATTCCTCTTGGATGCTCTAGACCATGACGCCTAACCGACTGGAAGAAGCACAGTCTTCAAAGGTAACAAGCGTCAGATCCACGCAGGATCAATCTCTTCAGTGATGCTCAATCACTTTGGGGTTTGTAGGTGTTTGGGTTTGGGATTTTCCTCACTCGATGATTTTCGCTCAAAGTCCTCGGAGGATGGGTTGCTCTCAAATGACAAGTGTCAGTTTCTCTCGGAGCAGCCAACCAGCTAGTGGTTGAAGGGGGTGGCTATTAATAGCCTAGGGAGCAGCCCGACATGATAAGACATAAATGCCCTTGTCTGATATGACCGTTAGGTGGATAAGATATTTTGGGACAGCTGGCGCGTAGCACAACAACGGTCGGAAATTTGACTATCAAATTCCTCAGGGCTATCATGATCCTCACTGTGTAGGCAATCCGCACTGGCGAATTCCTAACTCCTCAGTCAAAACAAATTCCTCAGCGACCAGAAGAACTTCGTCTCTCTCACTGAAGAAATTGAATGAACTGTATGAGATTTCCAAAGGCTTCACTCGAAGGGTTTGGTAGGTGTAGGATTTTGAGTTGAGCATCACATGGAAATTTTTCCTTAGTATTTCCTCGACCCCCTTTAACAGTACGGTGTTTCCTATGACTCAAGAAAGAGAAAAACAAAACTATGAAAGCGAAAGTCTTCAAGCTTCATATTCCTCGCATGAATATCAAGTCTTCACGGACACACCAATTTCTTCACTTTCAAAGTCTTCATGAAAGTCTTCAGAAATACCAAAATCTTCAGTCGAAGATATTCATTTTTCGGGGTCGACTTTCCCTGTAAATGTCAAACTCCCCATAGACTTATAGACCTGTGTACACTCACAAACGCATTAATCCCTTAACCTACAAGTCTTCAATACACCAAAATCACTAAGGGGCACTAGATGCACTTACACATGAAAATAACAAATGAAGTGAATCTTTGGAGGCAGCAAGTGTTACCTTGAATTTGTACTCGTAAATCTGGGTCTTATGTTCCTCCTAATTTCCTAGCCTGATCTTTAATTTTACTTCTGTGGTGTATTGGAGAACCTAACTTGTTGCACATGCATGCGTAGGACATAACTCATCCAGCTGCTGATATATGGCCATCTCCAGAAGAGTAGATACCTAGGCTGAAAGGATTCACAATATATTTACACATTGCGCCGAGCTAGAAATTTGAATGCCTGACATAGTACATAGCTGTGCTGGCAAGCCTGTCAGAATTCACAATTTAGTACTATATATGTAGTAATAAATAGAGAAGAAGGGAAATGGTAAGAACAGCCGGCGTGTTACCTTGGGCTAGGAGCTTACAGACAAATTTCTTCGATTTAGTTTCTTGGCTTGATTGTGTAGCTTGCGACTGCATTCATTTATTGATAGCTCCCGCAGAGAAGTGGGGAATCCCTTCTTGGGCAGCGGTCGGATTTTTCGACAGCTGATGGCTTCTAGTGTCCTGAGAGAAGGAAGGTCGTGTAACCCTTGAGGGAAGGACCGCAGACGCCGGCACCTCCAAAAAATTAGTTCTTGGAGTGAGGTGAGGAGCTGAAGCGCTTTCTCTTCATCTTTCGTGAGGTTCTCCACCTCTCGATCACACGTGATCACTAACTCCTTCAGGGTAGCGGCGAGTAGTCGACAAACTGGAGCAACAAGCACAACTGAGATGCTATCCACATCAAGTCTTTCCAACTGGAGTAAAGAGCCAGCTGTAGGTGGTAATAACTTTTTACTCCTTGTTATTTCCACCGCCAATTCCGAGAGAAGATCCGCGGCTACAGAGCGAGGGTAATTTTCAATTATGTTGTGGACCGCCAAAACCTTGTGGTTGGAAGCCATGAGAAGATTAAACCCATCCACTTTGAAATTCTTACAATCTTGTATGCTTAGATAGGTGAGAGACGTAAGGGACGAGAGCGATGCCATCGACTGCTTGCTTGAGTATCCTTCAATTTCAAGTTTCTCGAGGGAGGTTAAACTTTGGAGGTCTATGCATGGGATAGTCGATCCTGCTTTAAATGTGATGCTCTATACTTTGCCGGCCATATTGTGCCAGGCGACTGCACTGCTATACCTCGTCAAATACAAATTATGGTTGGCGTACACCATCTTCCCAGTACGCCTACTATACACAGTAACTTTAGTTAGTGTGCAAGTGTGAGGCATGACTGGCATAGGCAACTTTGGGCAACCAGTAATTTCAAGTTTCAACATATGGTTATAAGAGCCCGCAGGGCAATCCTGTAGGAACGGTAGTGAATAGAGATTGGGACATTTTCTGCAAACAATTCTTTCAAGCATTGAAAATGAATGGGCATTAGGTGTCCCAACCCACTCAGTAAATTCTGACAAAGAATCAAGAACAATCTCCTTCAACTGCATAAAACTTCTAGCCGTAACCCCAACAATGCCTGGTCTGATCTGAACAAGTGTAGAAATGTGAATCAATGTGAGTGATCTGAGATGCAATAACTGCCCAAAAGGTGGAAGAATGGACCAAGACACACCCTCTAGGTGAAGAGAAATAAGCATCTTTATGCTCATGTGATCACACAACCAATGAGGACCGACTGAACCACCATGGTTTATAATGCCAAGTGATTGCAGATTAGGATGTGGCTCAAGACCATCAAGAACATCAGATAATTCTGCTGTACCATCAAGGGCACTAGATGATTCTGTTGGACCATCAAGGGAATAGATGATTCTGATGCACCATCAGATGATTCCGATGCATCCAATTCTCCCCAAACCAACCTCAACTCTTTCAAATCACCTTTTGACACAAGCTTGGCTTTCATGGCCTCTTCCTTGGTTGCCACATTTCCAAGATTATATATACTGAGTTCTCCTCCAAGCACTGTTAAATCCCCCAACTCACTTAATTCAAATCCATCACTCTCTTTCTTGACATGGAATTCTTTAAGCTCCTTTAAATTCTTCATCTTTCCTACCTCAGGAACATTGGAATGGACTTCTCTTTCGGCAATAAAATGGCATAAATTGCTAAGGCGGTTAATGTCTTTAGGTAAGTTAATACTTTGATCATACCAATCACTTAGGTCCAATAATTGCAAGTGATAAAATCTTGAAAGTGTGCTAGGGAAAGTCACTTCTGAACCAAAATTTGATGGACTGATTTTTAGGTATCGTAGGTGGATAAGTTTTGGAAAGAAATGTGGTAAAGATTCTGGGGATTTGACTTCGATAAAAAGAACACGAAGAGCCTCCATTTCCTTGAATGTGTCTTCTATAACCTCATCAATTTGTTCCTCATATTTTCTAAAAATCATTAGAGCACGCAAATTTGCAATGTCTACCTTGCTCTTTAATTTAATCATTTCTATCCTAGAAGTCTCAACGTATTTGTCTTTCATGGTGATGGACAAATGACGAATGGATTTTGGGACATCATTAGCTCTAAAGCTTGCATTGCTATATATATTTAGGCATTCTTGTGACGAGACACTCTGAGCTAGTTCATGCAATAAATCATGGAGCACATAGTACTGTTGATTTGACCAACGATCATTCTCCTTCACGAGAAAACCATTTTTCAAAAGTTCTTCCATGTAATTCTCATATTTTTCAATGATCCCTAATGCACTCCAAAAACATGTAATCTCTAGATTGCTAAACCTATGGTCTTCTGGAAATAGGGAAAAACACGAGAAACATTTTTTCAGTTGGAAAGGAAGGTAATCATAGCTAATCTTTAGAGATGGCATAATATCATCATTATTTTTTTGTTTTTGCCATTCATTATCTTTGAGAACTGCCATCCAATGTTCCTCACGTAGGTCATTCTTCAATAGCCGACCAACTGTTTGGGCTGCTAGAGGCGAACCCTTCAATTTCTTGGCAATATCCTTTGCAAGACTAGTTAATCCATGTTTTTTCTCGGGTTTTTCTCCTTCAAATATTAATCCTTTGAAGAATGTTAAAAAACCATCCGGCTCAAAGCCTTTGAGCATAATGGGGTTGGTTGTTTTCACATCATCAACTTTAGACGGGAACCGAGTTGTGACGAGAACCATGTTACCTGTGGTTTCACCCTTTCCCAAAGGAGCTAGCAGGGTTTCCCAGTCCTGAGTAGTGCATTCCCATATATCATCAAAGACAATTAAAATCCTTTTTGACTTGATCCTCTTTTGAATGGATTTCTGGAGCTGGTTTAAACTTGATATTTTATATGCGCTGTTTTTTTCTTCTATTTGGCTAAGGATCTGCTGACTGAGCTTGAGCACATCAAAATGAGTTGAGACACATATCCAAGCTCTGACAGGGAAGTGCTCTTCTACCCTTTCATCCTTATACAAGTGTTGAGCAAAAGTTGTTTTTCCAATACCCCCTGGACCAATTATAGGCATAACTGAAAGAGTTTTATTGCTATTTGTGCAATTGGTGATGAGATCTTTTATGGTCTGCTCAAACAGGTCTCTCCTCCCATACAAATTTTCTTGTGCAGTGATTGATCCTGTGAGAGGTCGTTTTAGGTTGACAGTTGTAGTAGTGGTGCTATGGTCTGGGATTATTTTGAGCAACTCCAAGAATTGGTCACACAGGGAGTGCATTTCCTCTATCGCTTGTTTGATTTTATTGGACACGGCCACTCTATCGAATGACAACTTAGTAACTGAACCATCATTACCTCTACCAGGGTTGGCTGTATTGTGAGGATCATTCATAGCAGCAGCACCATGATCATCATCTTGCAGCAGCCAACAACAAAAGCATCGAAGGATGAAGTTACCGATGGTATGGTGAATGGCATGACGGATGTGGCGAGCATGACCCCAGAGGGTATTGCCCAGATCCGGCACCGCGTACTGAGTGCCGTCGAGCTGGTCCTGGATGATGAAGTAGTGGACCTCGTCCAGCGCGTCCTCCGCCTTGCCCACCTTGGTGTGGAGCTTGTGCAGCAGCTCCTCCAAACTGGGGTTGTTGATCACGCCTCTACGCTGGGCCTCCCGCAGCACCACTTGTGTGCGCATCAGATCATCTTTGATCTTCTCGGAGTTGGGGCCGAGCTCAGCACTGGCGACATACGCCTGCACAAGGTCGTTGGACAACAGATTCACTATCCTGCCGACGAGCCCACGTGCCGCGCCAATCGCCACCTCCATCGTCCTTGGCGCCGGCAGGATCAACTTTTGGGGGGCTTTTGTGAGGTGAGTCTTTTGGACAGGGGTGTGGCGTTTTTTGTGTGTCAGAGCTATATGTTTGTGGGTAGTTGATAGATGGATGGATGATCAATTTATAGCATGGGACGATTCCTGTTCATCTGCGTCCTGAGTCTTCTATTATGTTCTGCTTATCAAAATAAACATTATACGCATCTTTAAATGGTGTACCTGTTGCCAGTCAAGTTCACATCACAAGGAACTGTCCTTGAGTCACAGATTACAACTGGTTCGTACGTGTACTCCTCATGGCAGTGTAACTGAATTTGTTCTCAAAGTAATTAGAGCCCAACTGAGAGAGAAAAATGTTTCACAGAATTTGCCTCTAGCATACCAAAAGTTTGTTTCCAGCAGCCCAAGAATTGTTATTGGTTTACATTTGCTTCTATATTAAATGGATTTGATTTCCATACAACAAATGACTACTATTCAATCGACCCCCTTCATTCAAAAAACAAATACTGCTGCTGCTGATACACAAATGAACTACTCCCTCCGTTCACTTTTATAAGTCATTTCAGACAACTCAAATTGGGCTGTTTTGTACATTGTCTGAAACGTCTTCAAGGTCTTATAAAAGTGAAAAGAGGGAGTAGAATAAAAATCTAACACAAGGTCCACAGCGAGGAGACTTTGGTTGGGCGGGAAGTGGAGGCATGGGTTGGTGTGCCATGGTTAGGAACTGGAACAAGCTTAGGCGAGTTTTTCTTTTTTCTTTTTCGAGAATTTTTTTGATCTATTCATCTTCAATCATGGCAGTACAACGAACACCAGATATAATAAAAATTACATCCAGATTTATAGACAACCTAACGACAACTACAAGCACTGAAGCGAGACGAAGGCGTGCCGCCGTCATTGCCCTTTTGCGAACAATGAAACCTATCAATTTCACTTGACGTGGTGCGAGACGGATGAGTCAACAATTGGTGAATCGGCAATGTGGAAAGATCAGAAGGAGCACCGAAGACAAGCGTCAAGATTAGGAAGAGATTGTGAGCGATAATCTTAAATTTGTAGTACAGTACTAATGGTGTATTAGTGTGTGCACATGTACGAGTGATGCTTGGGCGTGAAATCTGTGTACGTCTTGGCTGGTCGTGTCTTGTTAGGACACCGGAGATCAAGGTGGCCGGTGATTAGATTAAGTGTCCTGGTTCGAGTCAACCTGTGGTTCGTAGTGTGGGCAGTACTAGTTGAAGGTTTATACGTGTCCTAGTCCTAGTAGTATTGGTTGTCTTGTATGAATAGGTTTAGGATTTTTTGGTTCGGCGGCTGCTGGGAGATATAAGTACATGTAGCTGTGTGAGTTTTTGTAACCGTGAGTTGAGAAAAGAGAAAAAGAAATAAAGTGAAGAGAGAGGCATGACACGTGCCTTTAGCAAAAAAATTGTGTGCATCTCTGTCGTGATTTGATGTGATCGATCCTGAGGACGGAATTCTAACAACTGGTATTAGGGCAAGGTCGATTTGATGCCGCGCTTGCCCCGGGGTGGCGACATGCTAGCGCCTCGGGGCGGGCAATTAGTTGTTTGGTGGTGCAGTGATG
The DNA here is from genome assembly GCF_018294505.1 of Triticum aestivum. Lineage (NCBI taxonomy): Eukaryota > Viridiplantae > Streptophyta > Magnoliopsida > Poales > Poaceae > Triticum > Triticum aestivum. The sequence continues at coordinate 745,768,625 of NC_057813.1, read as the reverse complement.
AGGAAGAGTGGGCCATTAAGTTGCTGGGTGGTGCAGCGACGAGGAGGATCAAGCGATCGTCGTTCCGTCGAGCGACAAGGAGTTAGGCTACAGGATGTCGTCGGCAAGGTGGTGGAAGATGATCGTTGACGGATGCGGTGGTGCCGAGATGCGGTGCAGGAGCTCATGAAGATCGTGTTTCGGGGAAGATAGAGGAGTCAACTGCATGCTAGTTTGCATGTTTGGTCATCGTCATCTGTGAGTCATCGTCGTGTTCAAGTGCTCATCTCTGTGAGGAGCCATTGAATATGAAACGCATCAAAGTCGCATATCTATCTCGAC
>NC_057813.1:745760162-745768149 GCF_018294505.1 Triticum aestivum | reverse complement strand
CCAATGAAGGTGAGTCTCTTAAATGAGGCAATGTCTCTACATGAGGCTGGAGTGCATGGTGTAGTGCACAGGGTGGTGTGATTCACAAGGAGCCGGCATGTAATTTGTTAGGGTGGATGTTGTAGTCCACCGTGTGATGTATTCCATAACATTACTAGCAAGGCTAGGTAGTACGAGACTAGATAGTCGAAGGCATATTTGAGGTGGCCTGTAAATTCGCGAACATGAAATTGGGGAGAGATTGTTGCGATCGATGAAGCCTATCAATTTAACTTGATGTGGTGCAAGACGGATGAGTCGACAAGGGGGTGAATCAGCAACATGCCAAGATCAGAAGGAGCACCAAAGACAAGCATCAAGATTAGAGAGAGATTGTTAGCGATAATCTTTAATTTGTGGTACATGTACTAATCGTGTATTAGTGAGTGCATGTACGAGTCATGCTAGGGCGTGTAATCTGTGTACTGTCTGTCTTGTGAGGACACCGGAGATTAGATTAAGTGTCCTAGTTCGAGTCAACCGGTGATCCGTAGTGTCCATCTTGGGCAGTACTTGTTGAAGGTTTAAACTTGTTCTAGTCCTCAGTGGTGGAGCTTTTTGGAGGCCAACCTGTGCCATGGCCTTCCAGCTCACAAGAAAACATCTATATATTCCTTTGTATTAGGCCTATTTTCACTCAAAATCAGCTAAGATAGTTATGATTGCCCCCCCCCCCCCCTGCAGCCCCACCCCCCCAAATAATTTTGGCTCAGGCTCCGCCCCTGCTAGTCCTAGTAGTATTAGGATTCTTCTACGAATAGATTTAGGATATTTTCGGTCGGCGGCTGCTGGGATATATAGTACAGGTAGCTGCGTGAGTTTTTGTAACCGCGAACTCAGAAAACTGAAAAAGAAATAAAGTGAATAGAGAGGCACGACACGTGTCTTTGGCAAAAGTTTTTGGCAAAAGTTTTTGTGTGCATCACCGTCGTGATTTGATGTGATCGATCCTGATGGTGGAATTCTAACATGCCACTCCCTCGTAGGAGCCAGACAAAACTTGTTGTAGTAGATAGTCGGCAAGTCGTCGTGGTAAGGCTTCATTGGACCAGCGCAACAGAACAAGAACTACCACCAATGAAGAGTAGCATAGGTCGGATCCTGAAAACACATGAACATAGACGAATTACGACCAGATCTGAGCAAATCCACCAAGGACAGATAGCTTAGGCGAGTTGCACGAATACACTAATGACCTACGATTGCATAACTTGGTGTAGCCACGAAATTTGGCTAGCACCAGTTATCTATGATGACAAGAAACATGAGCAAATGACAGAGGCTTGTCTGTCAGCAAGAAACATGAGTGGCTGTACGACATGAAAAAAAATCCTTGGGCACTAGTTCTCCGCCACTGTGCCAAATATAGTCTAGCCACGCACTTCCTAATTTAATTTTATAATCACCACATAATTTTAAACGCGTACAATCATTATCCGCAAGAGATAACAAGAAGAGATAGTTTGTTTCATCATATGTGTTTATTGTCATCAGCAAATTAAATGGAGCTTTTAGAGGACACTGCCTAGGAATGTGAACGCCTAAGACGACTGAAAATCTCATGTGAAAAAGTCATCTCCCTTTATATCACGTCACACCATGAACAACATGAACTATGATCAGCCCTTGACACATACTTGAGCGGGCTGGGCCCGCACCTTCTATACCATCGCGACTCTTGTACGAGCCACATTAAGACCATTGGTGGCAGGGGCCTACTGCCTTGAATGCCTTCCAAGAAATGAACACCCCATTTGGTGTTCCCCTTGTTGGAATTATTGGTATCAGGGTTAGATCTATACTTTTTTTGCCAACAGAGTTTGGTTTGATTTGATCGATACTGACGCAATGTTACAGCTAGATTGATGTTTACACACGAACTGCGTCACACTGGAAACATGCTATTATTGATGTGTCACATTGCATGTACTGAAATTTTAAGAAGGAAATAAGAAAGTGACTGAAAGGAAAGGGATGCAGACTTAAGTCCGATGACTTTGCATGACTGATATGTGGGTCAGTTTGAAGGCAGACTCACATGTCAGGCACCACAAAGTTACCCGACTCGGGTCAAAGAATCATATTCGAAGGGAAGGATCGTATGGTACATGGTTGGTTGCTTAATTTAGTGTGCAGATGTAGGTGGTGACTGCTAACCAACTGGACCATATATGTGTGAAAATAGAAGGCTATGATTTGCGTACCAGACACAAACTTTCAATGCTTCTGTTGCACTGATCATGTCCATGTTCAGTGATTGTACGACCATGCATGATTCTACACACAACGTTGTAGAACTTTAATATTCTAGTACTGTAGAACATTAATATTGCAACATTGATACGTGGCCACATGGGTTGTACTCTCCTGGATTTCATGAGTACAAGGAAACAATGGTAGCTTACTAGCTTGTCCTTTTCCCGAGAAAATGTGTTGCATTTTCATCGTCACCATGTAGATCAAATAACTTGGTGTAGCCATAAAATTCGGCTAGTATCAGCTATCGCTGATGACGAGAAATATGAGCAAATGACAGAGGCTTGTCCGTCAACGTGAAACATGAGTGGCTATGCGACATGAAAAAAAAATCTTGGGCAGTAGTTCTCCTCCACTGTACCAAATATATTTTAGTCACGCACTTCCAAATTTAATTTTACAACCCCACATAATTTTAGAAGCATACAGCCATTATCTGCAAGAGATAATAAGAAGAGATGGTTTGTATGATAATATGTGTTTATTGTCATCTGTTAGTGAAATGAAGTTTTCGGAGCAATGTGAACGATAAGACCACTGAAAATCTCATGTGGAAAAGTCACCTCCCTTTATATCACGTCACATCATGAACAACACCCACTATATATGATCAGCCCTCGGCACGTACTTGAACGGGCTGGGCCCACACCCTCTATACCATCACGACTCTCGTACAAGGACCACTAGAGCTGCGGTCACTAGTAGAAAAGGGGGCATTGGTCCAGGCCGGGACAGCCCTTTAGTCCCGGTTCAATCCAGAACCGGGACCAATGGGGGCATTGGACCCGGTTCGTGAGCCCCGGGGGGCGGCCGGGCCACGTGGGCCATTGGTCCCGGTTCGTCTGGACCTTTTGGTCCCGGTTGGTGGGACGAACCGGGACCAATGTGCCTTGGTCCTGGCCCACCACCATTGGTCCCGGTTGATGGCCTGAACCGGGACCAATGGCTTCCCTTTAGTCCCGGTTCAAGCCACGAACCTGGACCAAATAATTGCCTATATATACCCCTCGCCCGCGAGGAGAGCACTCTCACTGCTCTGTTTTTCGTGGCCGGCGAGGAGAGAGCTTTGTGGTGCTCTAGCTCACCTCCTATGCACACGAGGTGTTCGATGGAATGCCCGATCCACACTACTTAAGCTTTGTCCTCTCCAAGCTCGACCTCCAAGCTCCATTTTCCTCAATATTTGTCTAGGTTTAGCGGTCCGTCACGTCCCGTCCCCGTCTTCACCGCCGTCGATCGCCCGCGCCGATCTCGTCGCCGGCACCACCGTGGTGAGCCTCTTGTTCTTATCTTCTTTCTGAAAGGAAAAAAAATCTTAGTTGTATGTTTATATAGATACTTGTATAATTTTCTTACTTTTATTATTGCAACTTATATAGTGCGATGGTTTTGGTATCCGCCCCCGTCGGCCCTCGTCCTGTCTATGATTCGGATGTGGTATATATTATCTTTTCATAACTATTGGTTCATCTATTGTTTATGACAATTATGCCGACCAATGTGACATAGATTTTATTTATCTAGGAGGTTGTTGAACTGGAAATTCCAACCGACCCTATTGTCGAGAGGTTAAATTTAGTTGAAGAAGAAAACAATTTCTTGAAGGAAAAAATTAGAAAAATTGAGGAGGAGAAGATGGTATTGGAGTTGCATGTTGCGGATGTCGTCGATGATCACAAGAACAAGATGGATGCAATGCGCTTGAAGATTAGAAAGATTAGAAAATATGCCATTCATACCGAGGCTTGGTATCATTATGCCGTTGGATCAGTTGTTACATTGGTTGCGATTATGATCGCATTTGTTTTCGCATTGAAATGTTTTACATAGTTTTAATGTATGGTTTAATTAATTTAGATGCTCTACGGAGCTTTATGTTGTTAGATGAGAACTATGTATGTACTTTGGTTTTAATGTGATGATAAACTTCTATTAATTTGGTCACTTAATTATCTTTTCATGATGTTCTGTAATGATTTTTGACACACTTAATTATATATAATGCACGCAGATGAACCGGCAATGGATGTACGGTTCAAGACACACCTCCGAGTACATTAAGGACGTGCATGAATTTCTCGAAGTGGCTGAGGCAAACAAGCAGAATGGTTTTATGTGTTGTCCATGCCCTATATGTGGGAATACGAAGTCTTATTCTGACCGGAAAATCCTTCACACCCACCTGCTTTACAAGGGTTTGATGCCACACTATAATGTTTGGACGAGGCACGGAGAAATAGGGGTTATGATGGAAGATGGCGAAGAAGAAAAGTACGATGACAACTATGTGCCCCCTGAATACGGTGATGCTACTGAAGATCAAGAGGAACCAGACGATGTGCACGATGATGCTGCAACAGGCGAAGCTACTGAAGATCAAGAGGAACCAGACGATGTGCCCGATGATGATGATCTCCACCGGGTCATTGTCGATGCAAGGACGTAATGCGAAAGTCAAAAGGAGAAGCTGAAGTTCGATCGCATGTTAGAGGACCACAAAAAAGGGTTGTACCCCAATTGCGAAGATGGCAACACAAAGCTCGGTACCGTACTGGAATTGCTGCAGTGGAAGGCAGAGAATGCTGTGCCTGACAAAGAATTTGAGAAGCTACTGAAAATATTGAAGAAGAAGCTTCCAAAGGATAACGAATTGCCCGACAGTACATACGCAACAAAGAAGGTCGTATGCCCTCTAGGATTGGAGGTGCAGAAGATACATGCATGCCCTAATGATTGCATCCTCTACCGCGATGCGTACAAGGATCTGAACGCATGCCCGGTATGCGGTGCATTACGGTATAAGATCAGACGAGATGACCCTGGTGATGTTGACGGCGAGCCCCCCAGGAAGAGGGTTCCTGCGAAGGTGATGTGGTATGCTCCTATAATACCACGGTTGAAAGTCTGTTCAGAAACGGAGAGCATGCCAAGTTGATGCGATGGCACAGTGAGGACCGTAAGAAAGACGGGAAGTTGAGAGCACCCGCTGACGGGTCACAGTGGAGAAAAATCGAGAGAAAGTACTGAGATGAGTTTGCAAGTGACCCAAGGAACGTATGGTTTGCTTTAAGTGCGGATGGCATTAATCCTTTCGGGGAGCAAAGCAGCAATCACAGCACCTGGCCCGTGACTCTATGTATGTATAACCTTCCTCCTTGGATGTGCATGAAGTGGAAGTTCATTATGATGTCAGTTCTCATCCAAGGCCCTAAGCAACCCGGCAACGACATTGATGTGTACCTAAGGCCATTAGTTGAAGAACTTTTACAGCTGTGGAATGGAAATGGTGTACGTACGTGGGATGAGCACAAACAGGAGGAATTTCACCTAAAGGCGTTGTTGTTCGTGACCATCAACGATTGGCCCGCTCTCAGTAACCTTTCAGGACAGACAAACAAGGGATACCACGCATGCACGCACTATTTACTTGACACCGATAGTATATACCTGGGAAGCTGCAGGAAGAATGTGTACCTGGGCCATCGTCGATTTCTTCCGACCAACCATCAATGTCGAAAGAAAGGCAAGCATTTCAAAGGCGAGGCAGATCACCGGAGGAAGCCTGCCATGCGTACCGGTGATCACGTACTTGCTATGGTCAATGATTTACACGTAATCTTTGGAAAGGGTCCCGGCGGACTAGCTGTTCCGAGTGACGCTGGGGGACACGCACCCATGTGGAAGAAGAAATCTATATTTTTGGACCTACCCTACTGGAAAGACCTAGAGGTCCGCTCTTCGATCGACGTGATGCACGTGACGAAGAACCTTTGCGTGAACCTGCTAGGCTTCTTGGGCGTGTATGGGAAGACAAAAGATACAACTGAGGCACGGGAGGACCTGCAACGTTTGCACGAAAAAGACGACATGCCTCCGAAGCGGTATGAAGGTCCTGCCAGCTATGCTCTTACCAAAAAAGAGAAGGAAATCTTCTTTGAATGCCTGCTTAGTATGAAGGTCCCAACTGGCTTCTCGTCGAATATAAAAGAAATAATAAATATGTCAGAGAAAAATTTTCAGAACCTAAAGTCTCATGACTACCACGTGATTATGACGCAACTGCTTCCGGTTGCATTGAGGGGGCTTCTACCGGAAAACGTCCGATTAGCCATTGTGAAGCTATGTGCATTCCTCAATGCAATCTCTCAAAAGGTGATCGATCCAGAAATCATACCAAGGCTAAGGAGTGATGTGGTGCAATGTCTTGTCAGTTTCGAGCTGGTGTTCCCACCATCCTTCTTCAATATCATGACGCACGTCCTAGTTCATCTAGTCGACGAGATTGTCATTCTGGGCCCCGTATTTCTACACAATATGTACCCCTTTGAGAGGTTCATGGGAGTCCTAAAGAAATATGTCCGTAACCGCGCTAGGCCAGAAGGAAGAATCTCCATGGGTCATCAAATAGAGGATGTCATCGGGTTTTGTGTTGACTTCATTCCTGGCCTTAAGAAGATAGGTCTCCTTCAATCGCGGCATGAGGGGAGACTGACTGGAAAAGGCACGCTTGGAAGGGACTCAATAATATGCAGGGACGAATATTCTTGGTCTCAAGCATGCTACACAGTTTTACAGAACTCTACCTTGGTGACCCCGTATGTCGATGAACACAAGAACAGTCTGCGCTCGAAACACCCGGAGCAGTGCGACGACTGGATTACATGTGAACACATCAGGACTTTCAGCAGTTGGTTGTAAGCACGTCTTAGAGGTGACAACACTGTTTGTGATGAGTTGTACTTGTTGTCTAGGGGACCATCTTCGACTGTTACGATTTGGAAAGGATACGAGACAAATGGGAATACATTTTACACGATTGACCAAGATCAAAAGAGCACCAACCAAAACAGCGGTGTCCGCTTTGATGCAACAACCAAGAGGGGAAATGACACATATTATGGTTACATAGTGGACATATGGGAACTTGACTACGGACATGATTTTAAGGTCCCTTTGTTTAAGTGCAAATGGGTCAATCTGTCAGGAGGCGGGATACAGGTAGACCCACAGTACGGAATGACAACAGTGGATCTGAAAAATCTTGGGTACACTGACGAACCATTCGTCCTAGCCAATGATGTGGCACAGGTTATCTATGTGAAGGACATGTCTACCAGATCGAGAAAAAGAAAAGATAATGAAGTTAATACATCATACGATGAGCCAAAGCGCCACATAGTTCTTTGAGGAAAAAGGGACATCATGGGAGTAGAGGGCAAGACAGACATATCTGAAGATTATGAAAAGTTTCATGAAATTCCTCCCTTCAAAGTCAAGGCTGACCCCAGCATCCTGATAAGTGATGAAGATTATCCATGGTTACGGCGCAACTATTATGATGATACCATGCCAACTTTGTAACACACGAGTATGATACCATTGTCCGTTTTGTACATGCACATGCTATGTGGGTGAAATTATGATACCATGCCAACTTTTAACTTTTGCATAGTTCATTTGAAATGCTTTAATGTCTTATGGTTCGGCCCTTGTAATAATTAAAAATAGCAACAATAAGTATTTTGTTGTAAGTAGAAATAAAATAAAATAAATAAAGCAAGAAAGAAAATAAAAAAACAAAAAAAGTGTTTTCAAATTTGAAAACTAATTGCACTAACAGAAAGTTTATAATTTTTCCAAAACTAAAAGCAAAAAGATTTAAAAAATACAGCAAAAACAAAAGAAAATAAAT
>NC_057813.1:745758569-745759398 GCF_018294505.1 Triticum aestivum | reverse complement strand
GTATTTTGTTGTAAGTACAAACAAAATAAAATAAATAAAGTAAGAAAGAAAACAAAAAAACAAAAAAAGTGTTTTCAAATTTGAAAACTAATGGCACTAACAGAAAGTTTATAATTTTTCCAAAACTAAAAGCAAAAAGAATTAAAAAATAAATCAAAAAACAAAAGAAAATAGATAATGCAGAAAACAAAACAAAAAAAATGGAAAATAATTAAAAATAGCAACAATAAGTATTTTGTTATAAGTAGAAACAAAATAAAATAAATAAAGCAAGAAAGAAAACAAAAAAAATTGCCTCCTACTGGGCCCCCACGGTCTGAATACGACTAGAAACCTTACCATGGGCCAGGATTCAGGCCCGCAGTAGGCCCAGAAGGCCCATCAGGCAAAGCAGTCGCAAATAGGCCCACAAGCCTACGATGGAGAGGAGCTCGAGAGGGGTGAGGCAGTGGGGCTTATAAACCACTGCGCGCCCCTCTCAACTAGCGAGGTGGGACTAAACTTTGGCCCCGAAACTGGCAGCACAGGGTCCTTTGGTCCCGGTTGGTGGTACCAACTGGGACTAAAGGGGGCATTAGTCCCGGTTGGACTCACGAATCGGGACTAATGCCCTTGCTATATATACAGCACTTAGGAAAATTTGACGAACACATCGCCAGTTGCCCCCGGCCCGCCCGACGACGCCGAGCTCATCGACGCCGCCAAGCTGCCCAGATCGATGCCGTCCGCTGTCCCGACGCCGCCCGCCGTCCAGACGCCGTCCGCGCGCCCCCGTCATCGCCCCTGCCCCGTCGCCGCCAGGAGCTGCCCCGACGCCGCCCGTAGCCGC
>NC_057813.1:745750861-745758001 GCF_018294505.1 Triticum aestivum | reverse complement strand
GTATGAATATAATGTTCATAGCATTTTTTTGTTTGTATATGTTTTTTCATATATGTATTAATTTTTTATTTAGGTTGTTAGTAGATATCGATTTTAGGTTAGTGCATTTTAATTAGGTTAGTGTAGAGGAAAAAGTAAAAGAAGGAAAAGGAAGAAAAGAGGAAGAAGGAAGAAGGAAGAAGAAGAAGAAAAAGAATGAGAGGAAAAAGGAAAATACGAAGAGGAAGAAAAGAGAAGAAGAGGAGAGGAAAAGAAGAGGAGAAATAAATAAGAAGAAGAAAAAAGAAGAAAAAGAAGAGGAGAAGAAGAGAAAATAGAAAAAAAAATTCTATTTTTTCTTTTTGTCCTCTGTTCCTTTCTTCTTCTTCTTCCTTCTTCCTTCTTCCTCTTTTCTTCCTTTTCCTTAATTATTTTCCTTTCTCGAGGTTGAAGAAGAAAAAGAAGAGGACAAGAAGAAAGAAAGGAATAGATGAGAAATAAATAAGAAGAACAAAAAAGAAGAAAAGGAAGAGGAGAAGAAGAAAAAATAGAAAAATTCTATTTTTTCTTCTTTTTTTTCTTCGATCTTCTCCTCTATTCATTTCTTCTTCTCCTCTTTTTATCTCTTCTTCGTTTTCTTATGTTTAACGGGTCTGTCGCCATCAGGCTGCTCGCCTTCGCCCTCGCCGCCCCCTCGAGATAACTTCGACATGAGGGGCGGTCGATATATATACCCCCTCTTGACCGTGATAACCTATACAACGGCAGCACCCCCCTCAGCCCTCTCACTGGACCAAAACTCTCGAGGCCACCCAAATTTACCAAGATAAAAGAGCGTTGTCGTCGAGGCCACCCCAAACCCTTGAAGCGTCGTGTCGAGGCGATCCCAAACCCTAGATAAGCAGCGTCAAGGCCACTAACATGAATCCTTATTGTGATTAGCTAGCTAGTTCTACGTTTTCCACTAATATATATCCATCTGTACCAATCTTGAATAATAATTGACATGTTGTAAATATTTGCAGAAACTATGGAGCACTACTGAGACGAAGCAACAAAAGTGATGTTGGGGGAGATGATCATAGAAGGAACTGATGTCATTACGTCATTTTTCAACGACGTCGTTGGTCAGGAAGGACTGGGTGAAGAAGAGGGCTATGTTCATGATGGCTCCGGCCCATTAATGCCGGTACAAGAAGAGGGCGTTCATGATGGCTCCGGTGATGACCCAATGGAGGTACAAGAAGGAGACCATGCTGACTGCTCCGGTGACCGAACCGAGTCCGGCCAGGTATATATATATTAGTTAAGCCCGTGCCGACTAGTTAATTGATGCATTCATTGTTTTGGTATATGTACACATATTAATTACTCTCGTCTTTCTTCCTTTTAATTTCTAGCCCTCCGGATCGAGCACAACTTCGGTAAGGAGATGAGGCCCGAAGAAAAAGTTGAGCTCGGACGAAAGGTTTGAGATCATAGAAATCGCGCCCGACGGTGAACCGATTGAACCCATCCGGACAAAGAACACATTTTCTGCTCAGTGCGGGGTTCTTGTTAGGGACAAGATCCCGATCAGCATCCAGCAATGGTATAAGCCTAAGGACGACCCTGAGGTGTCTTATGTCAATGATATGCAGAAAGAAGATCTTTGGACTCAGCTGAAGGAAAATTTCACCCTACCGCCAGAGGAGGATCCGGAGAAGCCAGTTAAAGAGCAATTAATCAAGTCTTGTGCTCTTAAGAAGATGGCAACCCTATTCAGGAGGTGGAGGAAAGAGTTGAACCATTTTGTTGGGAAAAAAAGACACCAGAATTCATCGGCAAATATGAGAAGATCAAAGATCACTGGCCTGCATTTGTGGCCCACAAGACATCGGAAAAGAGTAAGAAGATGTCGGCGACGAACAAGCAAAATGCTGCGAAGAAGAAGCTTCACCATCGCACGGGGTCAGGTGGCTACCTCAAAGCCCGGCCTAAGTGGTCCAAGGAGGAGAATGATCTGCTTGAAAAATGGATCGAACCAGAGACAATGAGATGAACAGACCGTTGCCGGACTTGGTTCTTCGGGGCTGGCGGAACCTTGGACCCTGTATCAAGGATGTGCCGTTGGACGGACGAGCAACTGGAAATACCAGTCAAGAACCTTCGACACTATATCAATGCAGCACAGAAAGGGACGTTCATACCAGACAGGGAGAAGGATGAGCTCACAATGGCCCTCGGGAATCCTGAGCACCCTGGACGGACACGAGGCACGCCAGGCTCCATTCCGTGGAAGGTTGGTTTTCCGGACGTAGGGTGTTACAAAACCCACGAGAGGAGGAAGAAACTGGAGCACGACCAACTGCAGGCGCTGCACGAAAGGGTAATGGGGCTAGAGGAACGAGAAGAGGAACGAGAAGCAGCAGATCGTAGAAAACGACCTGCCGAAGCTTCCCCCGAAGCTACCCCGCCATCTCAGCGGAGAAGCAGCGTGGCTTCCACCGAGCTGCTTCAGTCGGAGCATGTCTTGACGGCTCCTGCCAGCTGTCCCGTGGATGATATCACGGAGTCTCAACATTGCCACATTATGGCGCGATGGATGAATTTGAAGGTCAAGGCGGCTGTTGGCTCTGTTTATCCTACTGGATCCGGAGCAACTTATCACTGCCGGCCGATTCCAGAAGGATATGCTAAGGTGATGGTGGATGAAATAACAGAGGGATTTGAGGACCTCCTGCTTGACCACCCTACCGGTGAAGGGGAGACTAGGCTGGGTTCTACTCTAAAGACTCCATGCCTATGGCGGAAGGAGCTCATCAACCTTCCGAACTGGATGCCTCCGCCTCCTCCTCCTCCTCCGACGAGTCAGGGCACTCCGCCTCCTCGACCGCCTCCTTCTCCGGCGCGTGGTGGCACTCCGCCTCCTTCTCCGCCTGCGCCGGCACGCCCGAGCAGCCAGCAGCCTCCTCCTTCTCCGCCTCGCCAGCAAGGGCGGAAGAGACCCGCCGCCATCCCGGCTGCTCCGGCGCGTCATACTCCTTCTCCTCCGCCTAGTAAGCAAGCACGAAAGAAGACAGACTCCGCAGCCGCTCCGTCTGCTCCGGTGTCTAGCAGCACAACCAGAGGCGGGAGGCAATACAGATACGGTCCATCTCTCAAGCCTCTAGAGAAGTTACCGTACGAGAGGACCGAGGAGGAAAACGATATGATTGTGCAGACCCACGTGAAGGAGTTGTTCGAAGGGGTGAAAGCAAAGAGACATCCACCTCCGGAGGAGAAGGTAGACCCGGTGAAAGCAAAGCGCACTATCGATACCCTGAGGAAACCACCAAAGTCTCCGCCCAGAACCAACTATCAGCGCATTACTGAACAGACATATCTCGAAGCCCAACGGTCAGGAAGTACTGTCAGTTATAGAAGGTTAAAAGAACAAGCAGAGGGCAAAAAAATTGCCCAGCTCGGCGAACAAGCACAGCAATCGTGCCCCCCGCTCAATGTGTCTAATGCTCCGGGGACGGTGGCCGGTTATGGCAATCTTGGAGATTACCTACCTGACGATCAACTTCCTGATTTTTTGGAGGTGGACGAACACAGATACGAGTACGGGAAGCCTCTCGTCAAAGATGAAAAATCTCTGACAACAATGATGCGAAGATTGCATAATTGGTACATGAAAACCTGCAGAGAGTCTGGGGGGACGAATGCTTTGTATCTGAATATTAGGGAGGAGCATGACCTCGTTGCAAGTGATCTGTTGACTGCTCCATTTGATGAGTTCTTCGCTTTCTTCAATCAAAAGGCCCTCGATAAACTAATGGTCTTTTGCTACTGTCTCTAAGTACCATTTCTGTCATTAAGTCTCAATATATAGCTCGGCTCTTTCATTGCATGTATTTATAATTAATTATCCTCAATATATTATGCAGATTGAAGATCGTCGAGTGCAAAAAACAAGAAATTTATGATAATGGGTTCATTAACACAAATATCATAGATGAATTTCTGGTTAAAAAGGACGTCAAAGAGGCCGAGGACAACTTGCTACGATCGTTGCTCAAAAATCAAAACAAAGATACCATACTCTTTCCTTACAACGGCAAGTGAGTGTTACTATCGTGTGCAAATTCGATTTCCCTTATTACTCGAGCGAGGTTATAGTAATGTAATTGATGAGTTATGCATGCATGTGCAGGTACCACTATATTCTTCTGGAGATTAAGCTTGAGCGGGGACTAGTAACCGTCTTAGACTCGAGACGGAAAGAACCCGAAACCTATGCGGACATGACTAAATTGCTCAACAAGTAAGTTCAATCGAGCATTATCGCACCATATCGGCAACTTTTTGTTCATTTCCTGATATCTCAAGTAATAATAATTATTTTCTTTGTCTTGCAGGGTTTGGAAACAGTTCACCGCAGAAGCTCCGGGACTGCCGAAGGAGCTGCGATATATATACCCGAAAGTAAGTACTACTGGCTAGCTAGTTGCGCGCATCTCCTGTTGATTCTATAGCTATAATTTCATCAATGCCATTTATAATGCTTCATTATCAGTTTGATTGACCTCTATTTCTCGTAAAGTGCTTGTGGCAGGAACAAGGGAATGATTTCTGTGGATACTACGTGTGCGAGTTCATCCACAACGCGACTTTAAAAAACAAGCGGGGCTACTCTAAAAGACAATATGAAGTGCATAAGCAATAATATTCACAATTTCATGTTATTACCCCATCATTTCTGTTGAGTTTCATTCATAGATATGTATTAATTACCCCCTTCTTCAAATTAGACGTGGCAGATGCGGAATGAACTCCTAGAACCAGATCGCATGAAAGCAATTCAAGAGGAATTGGTGGGATTCTTTCTTGACAACGTCATCAAGAAAGCCGGAGAATACCATGTGGAAGTTGATTTCAATTGCTAGGGGATTGTAATTAAGAGATCTTATACATATTGTACATGTATGTAGCCAGTAGCGTCGGATACATGATATGAAAACTTGTTGTTCGACCAATCTCTCGGAGAAGGAGAGGTCGATCGATCACTTCTCTCGGTATGCATGACGAACTTCTGTACTCAATGGTTCTCTCGATCACTTATGTATATAGTACGTAGCGTCGACCAAGCACAGACATAAGAGAGGACACTTCTCTCTATTAATTAGCTAGCTAACACAATATATGAAACACCTAAATTAACCCCCCAAAACCCCCAACCCCCCCCCTCCTTTCAAAAAAAAACAAAAACCCCAGCCACTGGAATGCTGACGCGTGGATGCCTTTTGGTCCCGGTTGGTACCACCAACCGGGACCAAAGGCCCCCTGACTGGGCTCGGTGCACAGGGCCACGTGGAGGCACATTGGTCCCGGTTCGTGTTTGAACCGGGACTAATGGGTGTAGGTATTAGTAACGACCCATTAGTCCTGGTTCATGAACCGGGACTAAAGGCCCTTATGAACCGGGACTATTAGGTGTTTTTCTACTAGTGGGTGCCACCTGAGGCGGGCTTCTGCGCACTTATCTTGTGTCGCACAATTTGCTGTCATGTTTGGTCCTAGTCTCACTCATGTACATTAATATGTTTATGCTACAACATTACGATCTATTATTAGCGCATCGATCAAACATACAAATACTACTCCCTCCATCCCAAAAACGTCTGACATTATGGGACGGAGGGAGTACTATATTATTTGAGTTTAGAACCAACTATATTATTTGAGTTTAGAACCATCATAGGCAACAGTACATCTAATGATGATATGTACGCCTCACCCATGGATCATAAATGGGTGAGATGATGCATTGTAGTTAATCCAAATGCGAAGACAAGCTAACATGAAGTGCCTCAGTTGGCTGAAGAAAGGGACCCCATAAGGCCATGACTTGGATCTGTCAGAAGCCCGATGCACGAATCACAAGAGACGATCAGCAGTAGTGCGATCCAGATACTCATGTCTGGAATTATTTTTTAGCATTGCCATTGGACCCCTTACGCTTATATCACATATATGCAAAATGAAGCTACATGAAGAAATAAATTTCAGAAATGAGAAGCAACAACAGCAAATTAAGAAAAAAAATGTATGCATGTTACATATAGTAATATTTCCCTGCAGCCTAAAGGTACGAACAAATCAAAATTGTTGGATTTGGCAGTGTAGCTAAAAGATAGAAAATGCAAAGTGACCATTATGTCAGTGCTGAAGAAGCATAAATAGCAATCATTGTATAATGAAAAAACAGAACGGAAGGAATTATTTTCAGAAAGTACATATCACCTACATACTTTTTTCTGCTACATGAGTTGAAGGCGTTCTTGCATATTTCAAAAATAGTACTACTATGTTCAAAACATACACAACACAAATAATGCCATGAAACTTGGAAGATCATCGCGGGAAATATAACCATGATTAAGTGTTGGACCTCTATGCTGGATTGCTCTTAAAACCTTTGCATGGTAATATAATGTTACAAAGTTTGCCCTGGATTTTAACAGGAAAATGGTACCGCTAAAATGCCAAAATGAAATGGGATAACCAGCTAGTGCCAAGTCATAAATAACCGGTCTTTCCTATTTTTATCATGTACTCCCTCCATTCCTAAATATAAGTCTTTTTAAAGGTTTCAAATAGATTACAACATACATATGTATATAGACATATTTTAGAGTGTAGATACACTACAGGAATCAGCTTATTTGCCGTCTGCAATGGCGGATGGCAAAGGCACCAAAAGCGGACGGCAAAGCTCTTTGTCGTCTGCCACCGACGGCAAAGCTGCCCGGCAAAGAGGATGACGGTAAATAGGTCCTTTGTCGTCTTCTTTCTCAAAGCGGACGACAAATAACCTTTGTCATCCGTGGTAGATGGCAAAGAATCTGGACAGTAACGAATAGGCGTTAGCCACGTTAGGTGGCCAACGGCAGCCTTTGTCGTCTGCCAGCGGACGACAAATGTTGCCTCCCCTTTTCCGCCGGCCATGGATGACAAAGGAACCATATGTTATAGCTCATAGGTTGCACAGGTTGCTGCCATGTGGCATGTTTGCCGTCCGTGGCAGACGACAAAAGATCTCTTTGCCGTCGGTGGCAGACAGCAAAGAGGCTGCATTGCCTCTTTTTTTTCTTCTGTTTTTTTCGTATATCCAAGCATTTTCAAAGAAAATAAATG
>NC_057813.1:745728014-745750439 GCF_018294505.1 Triticum aestivum | reverse complement strand
CATCTGCCTACCCCGCGCCGCCGCCTACCTGCCTACCCTGCGCCGCCCACTTCCCCCCGCACCGCCGAGCCGCCTCGTTTCCCTGCGCCGCCGCCCACGAGCTTCCCCCAACCCCGCCACCTTCCTCCGGCGAAGCCCACCGGGCCACTACCCCGCCACCACCTTCCTCCCTGCTTCTTTATTCCCCGCTGCATCGGCCCACCACGGCTCCCCTCGCGGCTTCCCCCACCAATGGATCCGATGCGCGCCGACGAGAAATCACCGGATCCCGTGCTGCGTCGTCCTCCCGCGTCTTCCCAACAACGGATGCGCCTAGCGGGGCCGGTGAGCTCAGGGGTCGCCGGCGGCTCTCTCCTCCCCGTTCCTCCACCTCCTCCCTCCCATCCCGCTGCATCCAGCCCGGGCCTCTTCCTCTCCGACCACGGCCCAAAATCCCTGCCCCGAGGTCCTCCTCTCGGTCCATGGCCAGACGCAGGCCGGGGCATCGTCCCCGACCTCCGCCAAGATTCACGGCCACCGCGCCACCCCTACCCCCCTCTCACGCCGTGCGCCCCTTCCCCGCCATCGATGGTGAGGTCAACAGCCAAGGCCGTGGCCACCTCACTTCTTCCTCTCTGTGCTCAACCTTGATGGCCGGTGAGCAGCTCCATTAGCTCCGCCGTGGGATGTCGACCTTGCCGTCATAAGCACCAAAGGCGTGGCGCTGTGCTGCAGTTCAATTGCCGCTGGAGTTCGCTGCCCGCCTGCCCCTGGAGTTGCCTTTTTTTGCTGCGTTGTGTACGTACAGTAAAAAAAACTCTGCAGTCAGCTATTGTTTTCTTGTGGTTCAGTTTTGTTATTTTTGCAGAGACAAAAGAGGACTAGCAATAGAAAAGGGAAACAAGTGTAGTGCGCGCCCCGGATGAGACTAAAATGGAACATAATTCCCCAATGACAAAAGCTGTAGTGCGGCTACCGCACGGTTGAAGTTCAGCAATATTTTGTCTTGCTTTTTCGGATATTGCTTGGGCGTTCTCCTCTGCAGTCCACTGACGAGACAGCTTGTGGTCGGATGTGCTCGCAATTCGCTTCTGGGATGTAGTACTGATAGTTTGGATGGCTTTTTTTGTTGTAAAAAAATTAAGTGCAATGCGGTTCAGTTAACTCATTTTTGCAGGAGAAGACAAAGATAAAGTGCACTGCACATGTTTGTTGAGCCTAAAAAACGTTGAATTGCACATCTAGGTTCTAGAGAAAAATGTACAGTAAAAAACTCTTGGCCGACCACTTAAGATAATTTTGAAGTTCTGTAATCGTGGTCGTGCAGTCTATCACTTTGATTCAGTATGTAAAAACGGGGAAAGAGAAACCGGGTAGTTCCTTACTCTCGACAACGCAACCCAGATTCGAGTTGTTTGCAGATTTGGAACATGAGAAAAATGCAGTTCCCTTGTTGCCAAAAAAGCAGCAAAAACGTTGAATTTTTTTCATACAATTCACTCTCTTCTCGTAGTGCAGTAAAAAAAACATGAAGGAAATGGCACTTGGGTAAAAAAAAAAAGAAGTCCACTATGAAGGACTCTTCAGTACAGTTCATTTCAAACAAAAATGCATTTAAAAACTTTGTGGTTCCCTTATTGCAGTGCACACGAAAGTAAAATTGCATTGGGAGTTGCTGTGCACTTCGTTGTTGCGTACACATGATGGTTTTCAGTCTGTTTGATGCAGTGTGGTTTCGGTCTGAAGCAGTGCACTGATCTATCTGATGCAGCGCACTTCGTTGTCGCGTACACACGATGATTTTCACTTTGTTTTGATGCAGTGTGGTTTCGGTCCGAAGCAGTGCACTCATCTGTCTGAAGCAGTGCACTTCGTTCCTCGCGTACGCATGACAATTTTCAGTCTATCAGATGCAGTGCGCTTTTCAGTCTGAAGCAGTGCACTATCTGTCTGATGTAGTGCACACGACGATTTGGGTGTCGCAAAAAACAGATTGTCCGCGTTTTTGTAAAATCGAAACTGCTCTTAAACCATAAGGAATTAGCGGAAGTGTTCTACATAAAAAAGTTGCGCCTCGTCGATATGTTTCCAACGGCATATAATTTGAATCATTTCGACCAGCAGTTTATGAAAATTTCACAAAAAACGGCTGCTGCCTCTCGTTGTCAGCCGTACGATTTTCAAAATTAACTAAAAACCATAAAGATTCTCACAAACATTCCAACATATAAAAGTTGCGCCTCGTTCGTAGCTTTCCAACAGCGTATCACACGCCTCGTTTCGATAAACGGTTCAAAAACTGGAGCGAAAACAATATGAAAATTGCTAAAAATTCAAAAAAACAGAATTCCGCGATTTAGCAAATTTGAAACTGTTCTTAAACCGTAACGAATTACAGGAAATAATAGATATGAAAAATATGCGCCTCGATCATATCTTTCCAGAGGCGTATCATTTGCTTTATTTCGATGAACGATTTAGAAAAAATCGCGAAAATACGCTCGCTGCCACTCGTCGTCCGCCGTGCCGTTTTTTAAACTGCTCTTAAACCGCAAGAAATCTCGAAAAGTGTTCAACATGGCGAAGTTGCGCCTAATCCATAGCTTTCCAACGATATATTATACGCTTAGTTCTGATAAACGGTTAAAAAACTAGAGAGAAAACAGTACCAGAAAAACACTGCATGCAAATTTTTTTGACGCGAAGTTCACTAGTCTGTATTGTAGTGCTCGTCGTCAAAATGATGCAGTGCGCTTCTATTAATATTAGCAGAATAACTATTCTGCACACCACTTCCGCACTGCACGCTCAACAGAAGCGCACTGCACACCACTTCATCATATATATTTTACAGGGCAATTACAGAGAAAACATATAAGATATCCAACACATATAACTTCATCATACATGCATAGTTCCATCCAACCATAGCAAGTTCCATGCATAGTTCCATCATACATAGAAAGTTCCATATAGGGGCATCCAACCATATATATTACAATAGTTTCATCCAACGATACATGCATAGTTCATCGATACAAAAGAAACAGAGAAAGGGATAATAAGCACTCCATCAATGCAAGCTTTCGTGAAGTGAAGGAAATCTGCAAAATAGGAAATAAGAAGGTTAGAAGAAGAAGATTAGAAGAAGAAGGAGAAGAAGAAAATGAACAAGAAGAAGAAGTATATGACATTTATGAGCTAGCTTAGGTAAAAATGACATTTATGAGCTAAATTAGGTAAAAAAGACATTTATGAGCTAACTTAGCTAAAATGGATCATTTTGGAACTAACCTAGGTAAAATGGATCATTTTGCAGCTAACCTAGGTAAAATGGATCATTTATGAGCTAACTTAACTAAAATGGATCATTTATGAGCTAACCTAGGTAAAGTGGATCATTTTGGAGCTAACCTAAGTAAAATGGATCATTTATGAGCGAACCTAGCTAATATGGATCATTTTGGAGCTAACCAAGCTAAAATGGATCATTTTGTAACTAACTTAGGTAAAATGGATCATTTTGGAGCTAACATAGGTAAAATGAACATTGCTCTCCTGACCCGTTGGATCAGGCGTATCGCCAACGTGGAGGGCGGCCTCTCGCTCACCATCATCCAGAATAAATACTTTCGGGGCCAGCCTCTAGCTTTGTGCCAGCGCTCTGGTGGATCCCAATTCTGGCAGGCAGTGATCCAGCTCCTCCCCGTGCTCCATATTGGCACGTCCATCTAAGTGGGTTCCGGGTCCTCGACCCTGTTTTGGTTCGACCGCTGGCTAGGGGACTCCCCCCTGGCCGCCCGCTTCCTGGTCCTATTTGCCATTGCGGTTGACCCCCGGATCTCCGTCGAGACGGCCCTTATTGACTTAGGGCGTCTCGCCTTCCGGTGCCCCTTTGGCCCGCTTGAGGTTGACATTGGGACGCCCTTCTCTAGGACATCGCTCTCCTGCCGATGGATGTAGAGGGCGACCCTGACTCCAAGTCGTGGCGCCTGGAGCCTTCCGGCCGCTTCTCCTTGAAATCTCTGTACGCGGCCATCGCTCATTCACTGGCCCTTTAGCCTGATCTGGGACATTGCCCCACCCCCTAAAGATCAAGATATTCCTTTGGCAGTGGATCCGGGGACGCCTCCCCCCTAGGGTTGAAGTCCGCAAGCGCAATGGCCCAGGGGACGAGATGTGTCCCTTTGTGCGTCACAATTGAGGACTCGAACCGCATCTTCTTCTCCTGCTCCACAGCCCAGTTCCTGTGGTCGTGCTTCCGTGAAACGGTCAGCGGACAGTGGTGCAATACCAACTTCCCCGACTTACTCGCTGAGATCCACGCCTCCTCCCATCGCTACCGCCATATTAGATGGTTGTGCATTGGTGTCCTTGCTTGCACGCTTTGTAACATTCGCAACAAGCTTGTCATTCAGAAAGTGCCTCTTCGACGTGCGACTAATGCGATCTTCAAAATGTGTGGCTATTTGCAGCTCTATTGGCCGCTTAGCCGCCCCTAGGACCGGATCGTCATCGGCACCCTCCTTGCCGACCTTCGATCGATGGCCTTCCGCATGGCGCCCCTGCTTCCGCCACCTCCGCCGGAGCCTGATTAGGAATGCTTCTCGTGTGGCGGCCTCTATGTGTGTCCTTTTTTTTCTAGGGCTTGTTGAGCTCTGCCCTCAGCACTAACCCTCCTGCTACCTTTTTGTGTGAGACTTGGGTGTGTGTGTGTGTGAACCTTGTTCGATGTTTGGATCGGGCGGTTTGTTTTGTATATAAGGCGGGGCGTAAGCCTTTTTCGGTAAAGGTACACGCTTAAGACGCTCGCCGATGGTATGGGAAATATCATTGACCCTCGTCTTAAGGTTGTGTATAGAGATGTTACAGAGCTTGTAGGCATCGAAGACAAACGGGATGAGCTCATCGAGGAGCTCTTTGATGGGGATGAGATGTCCAAGCAACAACTCAAGACATTGTCAATTGTTGGATTTGGAGGATTGGGCTAGACAACCCTTGCCAATGCGCTGTCTGACAAGATTAGAGTGCAGTTCGACTGTGGAGTGTTTGTTTCGGTGTCTCAGAATCCCGACATCGCAAAGATTTTCAAAGAAGATGTTGTACAGACTGGACAAAATTAAGTTTGCAAACATCAACAAATCTGTTAGGGATAACCAACAACTCGTCGATGAACTGAGAGCATTTGTTCAGGATAAGAGGTATGACTTCATTGATATAAATTCCATCTTTGCTAAGAGATCTACCGCGCTGTCCATACAGAAAAAGTATAAACATGGCTATGTCTTTATTGATATGAGAACTATGCTCAAAAAATTACGCAGGTACCTAATCGTGATTGATGACATACGGGACAAAAATGAATGGGAAATTATCAAGTGCGCTTTCTGTAACAACAGTCTTGGTAGTCAAGTAATAACAACAACTCGCATAACCAGTGCCTCTGAAGCATGTTGCCCATCTGGTGATGATATTATTCATATGATGAAACCTCTTAATGATGATGACTCCAAAAGGCTCTTCTACAAAAGAATACTCCCTCAAGGAAGTAAATGGCCTGATGAATTGGAGCAAGTATCTACAGAAATTTTGGAGAAATGTGGTGGTGTACCACTTGCCATTATTACTATAACTAGTTTGTTAGCTAGTAATGATCAACAGATAAAGCCAAAGTTTCAATGGGATAACATACTCAGTTCTATTGGCCATGGACTTGAAGAAGGTGGTACTACTAAGGATATGCAGAGAATACTATCATTCAGTTATTATAGTCTACATTCTCACCTAAAGGTTTGCTTATTATATCTCAGTATATTCCCTGAAGATTATGAGATAAGGAGAGACTGGTTGATATGGAGGTGGATAGCTAAAGGCTTTATCGACAATGGAGGACAAGAAATTAGACTATTTGAGCTTGGAGAGAGATACTTTAGTTAGCTGATAAACAGAAACTTAATTATGCCAATAGATGTTGATTTTGAAGGTAGGGTGGAAGCTTGCCGTGTACATGATATGGTACTTGATCTTATATGTTCTCTATTTAGCAAAGAAAACTTCATTACTACATTAGATGGTACAAAACAAAGGAAAAAAATCAGATTGCATGGTTCGTAGGTTATCCTTGCAAAATATCATTCTACAGCTCACCAATCAGGTCGATGCCTCAAGTATGTCAAAATCGAGATCTATTACTCTCCTTAGAACTGATGTTTATCTAATCCAAGCTCTTTCAAGCTTCAAACTTCTTCGAGTATTGGATCTAGAAGGTTGCTATCTAAGGGAAAGTATGCATACCCACCAGATTGATCTAGGTATGTTGAGAATTTATTACACATGAGGTACCTAGGGCTGAAAGATACCCATCTTGACGTGCTCCCCATCGATATAGGAAAGCTACATTTTTTTGCAAATACTCGACTTAAGAACGAGTGGATCTATCGAGGTGCCATTAAGTGTTATTCAGCTAGGACAATTGATGTTCCTATAGGTCTATTCTTTTACCAGATTGCAGGTTGGGATAGGGAAGTTGGTGTCCTTGGAAGAGCTAAATGGTGTGTGGGTGGGTGAAAGTGATGAGATTGAGAAAGAGCTTGGGAATCTAGTGGAGCTGAGGTGCTCCATCTTTGGTGGCAAGAACATGACGAGAGTGCGTTTAATTCTTTGTTAGTGTCCCTGGCCAGTCTTAAGATTTATCATTCTGGGTATGAGACATTCGATGTCAGCTGGGATAGTTGGGTGCCCCCTCCACACCTCCACACATTTCATTTTCTTGGTTGTACCTCAACATTGCCTAGATGGATTAATTCATCCTTGTTTCCCATCCTCATCTGCTTGTATGCAGGAGTGAATAGAGTGACGCCAGAGGTTGGCATTCAGATCCTTGGGAAATTGCCTGCTATTCCTACTCTATGTTTGAGAATCACTAGCAGCCAATACACTCGTGTCAAAAGGTTCATCATTGGTGATGATGCATTCCCTTGCCTTAAAGTGCGCAGATTCGAAAAATTTCAGACAGGGCCAAGGCGTGAATTCCGTGCCTTTATTGCCCGAGCGTCGCACATCGTTAGTGGTGACTTGGATGTTGACACGGGACACCTCTCTTCCCTCCAGAAAGTGGTAATTATTTGGTCCGACGAAACTACTTGCCAGCAGTGCAAAATATGCCAAAATATGCTGGAGCTCACATTGGACACCCATCCCAACTGTCCCACACTTCGTTGGAATCAGACCCGTAAGTCTTTTTCTCACACAGCCAGGCCATGTGTAAGCTTTGACAGAATTAACTAGCTTAATTACATTAGCCAATCCTAAAAGTTCTTCTGCCTTCGATCCGTGGTAAGCCTCCTACTCCCTCCGTTCCCAAATATTTGTCTTTCTAGGCATTTCAAATAAACTCAACATACGGATGCATTTAGACATATTTTAGAGTGTAGATTCACTCATTTTGCTCCGTATGTAGTCACTTGTTAAAATATCTAGAAAGACAAATATTTAAGAATGGAGGGAGTACTTACCAGAATAAATAGTTATATGGCATTCGAACCCCACCTTCATGGTTGCATTCAAATTAGCTGGAATGTATGACCTAATATCTGTCCCAGCAATACAAATTAATGCTCATTCCTTATTTTTTTCAAAGCTTCACCCAAGGAACAGAAAGGAGCAAGAGGAGGAGGAAGGGGAGGTGAAAGAAGAATAATATCCACAGGTACGAAGCCTACAGGATGCGTTTCAGACGAAAATTCCTTCAATTCCTGTCCACTCGCTTTTACTGTGCCTTTTTTCATCATTTATTGCCAATAGCAGAAGCCAGTCACCAAGAGACGAACGTACCCATGTCAGAGTTGAAAGTTATGGAGTTAGATGAAGCCTCATAGAGGTCGAGTCAGATTTTTTTTCCGATAAAGTGCGCTTTTATTATCCTAAAATGTAGCATCAAGCGATACAAAGCATTTAGAGTATCACCCGGCCTCTGCATAACTAGGATGCACACAGCCAGACATCAAAAATCTGACAAGAAAAAAAAAGACAGTTCGGCAAGAGTAGAGTCCTGTAGACCGACACTATGCCTATGTCGAAACGGTTGGTGGACCGATGCAGAGATTATGCTGCCACCCATGTTGGGTAAAAAATTCCATATCCACCTGCTCCAATCGCGTACACACCGCCTTGAATAGCAGTTGGTACTCCGCACGTTGTAGCATAGACCACATACGAAGTGAGTGCGTACAACGGAAAATAACCTGCAAAGGAAAAGCATTTTTGTCATTAAAAACCAAATCGTTTCTACATAGCCAAATCGACCACAGTAAGGCGTACGCTCCCATCCTTATTACGTTTTGAACCTATTTGAAATATCGTCCAACCAATGACCAAAAATATTGACAACACTTGTGGGCGGATACAAATTTGACGCTATTTGGATGACTGACCACGTAGAACGCGCAAACTTGCATTGAAAAAATAGGTCTTTGATTGTCTCGTTATGAGTACAAAAACAACACTTCTTACTTCCTGGCCAGTTGCGTCGTGCAAGGTTGTCCTTGGTTAGCACAACACCTCTACGAAGGTACCACATGAATATTTTAACTTTTAGTGGAATCTTTGCCTTCCAGATTTTTTTGTTATTGCTCTCCGGTACCTCAGAATGCGTGAGCGCACGATACATAGAGTCTACCGTGAAAGACCCCGATGTAGTAAGGTTCTAGCGAAACACATCACGGCCTTGCGTCAGGTTAATCAGATCCAAACGGGATAAGAGATTATGCCATGACATAAGTCGGGCGCCATCCAAATCCCGCCTGAACGAAATATTCGGCGGGGATGAGCTGCGCACCTGCGCAATAGTATTGTTCTTATCGCGAGCAATGTTGTACAAGGCTGGATATTGTTCTCGGAGACTGGCATTGCCTAGCCAGATGTCTTCCCAGAAACGAATCTACGACGCGTCCTTAGGCCATCCCAAAATTGTGAGTCGCCAGGTTTCCAATATGCCTGAGACATCGCTTTTTGGCCTAGATACTTATTGCGCAGCATGGTTTGCCAAACACCATCCTCAGTAAGAAGTTTGGACAACCATTTACTAAGTAGGTCCTCATTCTTGACCTGCAGGTCATGAATTCCAAGGCCACCTTGGTCTTTCGGCCTACAAACCACGCTCCATTTGGTCAGCCGGTATTTTTTCTTTTCACCATCTCCTTGCCAAAAGAATCTGGACCTAAAATAGTCCAATCTTTGCAAGAACCCTTTTGGGAGTTGGAATAAAGAAAGCATATAGAGAACCATATTTGTGAGGACATAATTTATCAAAACCAGCCGTCCTCCAACTGAGAGCAACTTGCCTTTCCAACTGCTCAACCGTTTCTCTAGCCGCTCCTCTACATGCTTCCACTCCGCAATGGTGAGACGTCGATAATGAATTGGTATTCTCAGATATTTGATCGGGAATTGGCCAAGTGCGCAACCAAATAGGTCCGTAATCGGCCGCTACCTCAACGGCTTCTCCAAAGCAGAACACTTCACTTTTACGGAAGTTAATTTTAAGACCTGACATTTGCTCAAACGCTGACAACAGGAGTTTCATGTTTCGAGCCTTGTCCAGGTCATGTTCCATAAAAAGTATTGTGTCATCAGCATATTGAAGAATAGAGAGGCCACCATCCACAAGGTGTGGCACTAACCTAGCAATTTGCCCGTCCTGCTTGGCGCGCTCAATTAGAATTGCCAACATGTCAGCCACAATATTAAATAACATTGGGGGCATGGGGTCACCCTGACGTAGTCCTTTTTTTTGTCTGCAAGTAATGACCTACATCATCATTGACTTTGATGGCCATGCTACCTCCAGTTACAAAATTTTGGATCCAATGGCACCATTTTTCAGAGAAACCTTTCATCCTTAGGGCCTGTTGGAGGAAATACCATTTGACCTTGTCATAGGCTTTTTCAAAGTCAATTTTGAATACTACTCCACTTAGGTTTTTCTGATGCATCTCGTGGACGGTCTCATGCAGAATTACTACATCATCAAGTATATTCCTTCCTTGCATGAAAGCCGTTTGAGATGGTCGGACAACATGGTCCGCTACCGAGTTAAGCCGATTCATAGCCACTTTGGTGAAAATCTTGAAACTGACATTAAGGAGGCATATGGGTCTAAACTGCTGGATCCGTTCAGCCTCCTTAATCTTTGGCAACAAGACAATCTCACCAAAATTAAGCCTAAATAGCTCAAGTCGGTCGGCATGAAGACAATTGAACAACTCCATAAGGTCAGCCTTGATGACATCCCAGAAATTCTGATAGAATTCTGCGGGGAAACCATCTGGGCCTGGAGCTTTGTTATGTTCCATTTGGAACATTGCAGCTCTCACCTCCTCTTCCGAGAATGGTGCCGTCAGAATATCATTTTTTTCTGTCATGACTTGTGGAATGTCATCTGTTCGGGTCTCATCAAGGGTAAAATTCCCTTCAGCCGGCGCTCCGAACAGAGATTTGTAGTAGTCGGTGATATACTTTTTGAGCTCCTCTTGACCTTCGATCCGCCCCTCATCTTGTTGGAGACTATAAATACATTTCTTCCTATGTCGCCCATTAGCGACCAATTGGAAGTATCTTGTACTACTATCACCCATCAAAATGAAATCGGCTTTGGATCTCTGGTAGTATTTGATATCCTCTTCTCGTAGAAGACGGACAATCTTCTCATTAGATTGATTTTTTAATTCAATCTCTTGTTGAGATAAGATGCGCGTCTCTGCAATTTTGTCGAGGTCACTATAAATACATTTCTTCCTATGCCGCCCATTAGCGACCAATTGGAAGTATCTTGTATTACTATCACCCATCAAAATGAAATCAACTTTGGATCTCTGGTAGTATTTGATCTCCTCTTCTCGCAGAAGACGGGCAATCTTCTCATTAGATTGATTTTTTAATTCAATCTCTTGTTGAGATAAGATGCGCGTCTCTGCAATTTTGTCGAGGTCATCGATAATGGTAGAGAGCCGTTGTTTTTCTTTTTTATAAATCCCGTTGGTATGTTTTGCCCATCCAGAGAGGTGTTGCCTCACGGCCCTTATTTTAAAGTTCCATCTCTAAATAGGTGTACGACCAACAGCGGGCCTCTCCCAAATATTCTTGATCATGTCTACAAATCCCTCCCTATGCATCCATCCCAATTCAAATTTGAAAGGGCGTCGGGCAGCTAGTTTCGTAG
This sequence comes from Triticum aestivum, assembly GCF_018294505.1. NCBI lineage: Eukaryota > Viridiplantae > Streptophyta > Magnoliopsida > Poales > Poaceae > Triticum > Triticum aestivum. The sequence continues at coordinate 745,739,242 of NC_057813.1, read as the reverse complement.
AATTAGAATCCAGAATTATGGGTGCATGATCCGATAAAGCCTCAATACGCTCTAGGGCTCGCACGGTTACCAAAGGAAATTTTAGCTCCCATTCGGTATCCATGAGTACCCTATCAAGCTTCTCGTATGTCGGCACATGTCGGTTATTAGCCCAAGTGAACTGCCGTCCCGACATACTGGCCTCCCGAAGATCCAAACTGTCTATCACAGCATTGAATAGGAAAGGCCAATGAGTGTCAAAACGGTCATTATTTTTCTCTTCCTGATACCTAAGGATATTAAAGTCCCCTCCAATAAGCATTGGATGTGGGTTATCCTTAGCCAGATTTACCAATTCCCGAAGGAAAGCGGACTTATGCTCATCTTGGGCAGCCCCATAGACAGCGACAAGAGTCCATGTAAAATTATCAGCTATGTTTCTTAGGTGAAATTTTATATGAAATTCACCGATCAAAAAATCTAACAAGTCCATGGCTGTTGTCAGTATCCCAAGTAGGATTCCTCCAGACCTTCTACGAGCTGGTAGACTATGCCATGTGTAGTCGAAACCACCTGATAGGTGATCGAGGACATGCGGGCGAAAGTCACACTTACCAGCCTCAGAAATTGCCACAAAATCCAAAGCATGTTCCCGTACACAATCACCAATGTGTTTATGTTTAGCCAAGTCTGAGAGACCTCTGCTATTCCAAAACATGCCTCTCATATGGAAACTCGGATTGGTGTGGAACTCTTCGCCTTCTTGGGCAGTTTTTGTTTCTTTTTAGAGGCGTCTGATTTAGATTTCCGCGAAGACGCTGTGAAGTCACATAACTTGGACCCAAGTCTTGCGTCATCCAATACAACCTCAGTAACCTCACCAACCAAGTGGGTGATTAGCGTACCATCATATTTGGCATTCGCTTCATCATCGTCCTCGGTTTCTGGGTCAGGAATGGTGGTATTACACTTTGGAGAAACCTTTAAACGGTCAATCTCCATATGTTTAAGTACCCCCACCGACGGATTAATATCATTATCATTCTTTCCCATAGAGACCCCCACGTTATTTAAGCTGTTATAAATGCGAGTATCTGGAAAAGAAAGAAATGATTTAATGGAAGAGGTACCTGGCATGGAGTCCAAATTCCTCGAGGCCTGGCGGCGCATTGCCTTCGCCAGAGCATGCTCATCTGTTGGAGAAGAACCATCCGCCGAGACATGGTGGCAGTTACTACATCGAAGGGGGGAAGCCAATCCTCCAGACATAGTACCCACCGGTGTCGCCGGGTGGGCCATCGATGAAGGCTGTGGAATCACCCTTGTCCCAGAGGTCGGTGAAGAAGAACGTGCTGTCGGTCCCACCAGAGGTCGAGTCAGATGAAGGCAGGTTCATCTTACTTTGGGTAGGTGTGCGATGTGAAACTCCGTTTATCTGTTTCGTTTTGTCCAAGCTGGCTATGCAGCTACCTTTATCATGTTGTTTTCTTCATGTTACAGTGGCAGAAGTTGAAGCTGAATCTGGCGGGGTTGTCAATGAAAATGATGAATCTTTTTTTTTTTTGAAAAAGGGGCTTGCCCCGGCCTCTGCATCATAAAGATGCATACGATCATATTATTAATAAGCAAAAGGTCCAACAAAATTCCCGTAGTCTCAAACCTAGATTCTTCAAGGTATGCTCGGATATGCTCGGACTAGTTCTTCAAGGTGAAAACCTAGATTCTGGCCATGGTGGTTGGATCCGACGAGGCGACACTTGGGTGTCGTTCCCTTTCGTTGTTGAAGAATATCGTGGCTCATGTGATGTGATTAGATTATTGGTGCGGATATGGTCATTTCTGTAGTTTGTGACCGTGGATATGATCGTTCCTAGTTTTTTTTACTCGCCTACACATAGCTTTGGTCGTTTCTGACTTTGTTATTTGCTGACATATTTTGTGTGTCTTGACGTTGGTTGTGTGCATCCTAGCTATATGGAGGCCTGGTGTGTGCTCACTGAGTTTGTATCCTCTTGATGCTTCATTTTAATCCAATAAAATCCACACCTTATCAAAAAATGTCATTCCTTTGCTTGAGATCTTCTCCTATTTTCACACTGTTTTGGACACTCACTGCATGCTCGGAATTATATATCCTCGTGCACAATCCAAGAATGGACAGTTTATACAAGCGTGCTGCAGCTTAATATTATTATTTATATATATCTGAAGTTCTGAACAGGCTAGCTAGGATGTCACAGTCAGCTGTCCAGTCTGAAGAAACAGTGTAGCACTGAAGCTTTCTCTCAGGTTATTCCTTGCTAGAACTGAACTGCATCAATAAATTTCAGCCTTCTAAGTAAGTTGACAGTAGGAAGTTCCAACGCCGTCGTCACTGTCATCATGTCTTGTATGAGTTCCTACCTATTTCTGGCCATGCTGTACCGTGGATCGATCCTGCATGATGATCGTGGGAGTGTAATTAAAGAGAGCAGAGATCCAACACATTTCGTATCGATAATCAAAGGTGCGTTTATGTACATGTACAGGATGAAACTTGTTTAAGAAATCACTGGATATACCATGGCATTTCTTTTTTATAACTTTGCTCTCCATATTTCATTCATTCAGCAGTAGCATGTCCGAGTGCAAAGAGCAACTCAGAAAGCCAGGGATTACATCAGAGTATGTTCAAACATCCTCTATAGCTAAAGCTTCCTTAGTGCAACAATGAGCAGCAGGATTAACTAAACGACTAGCCTACCAAGTTGGTACCTTGTGTTAGCACGCTACAGAGTTTGGAGGATGTGCCTAGCGATCATGTACTCTAACTAACAAGTAGGAGGAAGATGCATGGAGCGGGTGTGGAGCTGGCCGCCAGCGACAGCCGACAGCGAGCGCACGGCATAGCACAAGTTGAGGAAAAAGATGGCGGCGTGGACAGGGGAGTAGGTGGTCGCCTGTATTCTGTAGAAGACCACAGGGCAATGTGGTAAGTATGACCAGCGCAGATAGAAGGGGAAAAGTTTGTGAGGCGACGGACAAAAAAAGAGGACATGGTTGGCGCCCAAATGAATCAGCACCGAAAACCTGTAATGTGACTCTGTTTAAACGCGTGGATCACCACTGGAAGTAACTAGACGTACCTTTCAAATGGTGGATTACGCAGAACCACTCAACCCTCCATCAGGACATCACCGTTGCTTGGATAGAACAGCCAAGCTTCGAGTCCAACTAATGAATGGAAGGTCAGGAAATGACCAAGGTATGAGAAAACTCGAATGAAAATTATCTTCTTTAAAAAAATCAAATGAAAATGATCAAGTCGTTACTTTTGACTTTTTGAGTCGCCGGTGAACTGGCGAACCTGCTAATTAAGCTGGAACTGAAACTCCCAAGGCAAGATGTAGTTGGTGGTTGTTGGACTTGTGGTACAATGGAATTGAACCGTAAGAAACAAATAGTAAACCTGTTCCATTATCGCATAAAACGTACTTGTTTTAGCATTCAGATATTCAGAACAGTCTAAGGAAGTAACAAGAATGAAGAAAAGGTGTGTTACCTACACCATATACAACAACAAGCACAGTTGTAATCTAAAACTGCTTAGATAGATAAACATACCAGAAGAGAAACTGCCCTTCCACGCAAGCTGTTAATCTTGATCATGAAACACAAACATTCCAATCAACAATAAGGCTAGGGAAGGTGTTCACAACTTGTCAATCATGCCACGGAAACAATACACAAGGCATCTATGTGTGATCTATGTCCTGCAGTGTTCCGATAACGTCAGGGTTAGGGTAATCGTCATACTGCATGTTAGGAGAAAACAAAACGTTTACATTATACTCCCCTCGGTCCATTATAATTTTCAGGGTTTTAGTTCAAACCCCGACAATTATTTGGATCAGAGGGAGTATTACTATACAAAAATTCCTGTATGTATCTCATAAGATTTTATTCTCTGAGCATTTAAACTTTGAAATCTGTATACCAACTCGAACATAGAGGCAATGCTTACTGCATGATATAATTGATGCTTACAACAACAGGAAAGCATCATCACCTCATGGTGAATGTCTAACTCCTGTCGACTGCAATGGCATTCTCTTCTGTTTTTTTTTATCTCTTCAGCCTTTCATAGTAGACTGCAAGCCAAAAAGAGGCGCCTAAAAGTGGCAGATGGCTATCAAAAGTTAGCTGCTATTTGTGGTGAAATAAAGGAAAGCTGATGGATTCATATCGCTGTCTACCAATGGAGCACATCCTCTACCCATGGTTCAGAAAGTATGTACTTGCAGTCCTAAAAGAAAAGAAAAATCGGTAACAAACCACAATTTTAGCGTGGAATGCAAATATCAATTCAAGAAAGTAAGTGAAATGTACCTTCGGGTGTGACACTCACAAGTTACAAGTTATTGTTTTACAAGAGCCTTCTGACAAAGGATTCAAGTAATTCAGGATTTATCATCATAATTAGGTACGTCGATCAATTTCGCATGCTGCAAAAGTATGAAAAATTACTGTCTGAGGACGTATGCACCGTTGCTTGATGCCGACTGTCACTGCTTACCACTTAACAAGCAGCCTGCTCAAGGAACAGGATGCCGTTGCAAGGTTCACATTGTTGTTCTTCTAAAAGAAGCTTTATGTCGAATAACGCCGACTGCTTATGAGAAGCAGAGTAAGTGACAAAAGGGTTATGAGATGAACATAAAATAGAACTACATAAGCAGCAGTTGAGCTACCTGAATATCCTCTTGCTTACAAGTGAAATAAAACTGTTGAACTAAAATAGGTGGTTGGACCCGGTGTTGCATGGTCCTAGCAGTATTCAGTCACTGCAGCCTGTAGAATTTCACTCGATAAGATTATATTCAAGACTAAACAGAAAAAAGAAAATAGGCATTCACCTCCACAGTAGTTGATCGGGTGTCGCCTTGCTCTTCAAAATTTAACATATAAAAATTGTCAGTTAGGTTTAGAACCGTAATCAATGACCATGGTCATCTTCATCCTAACCTCTGGATACTCTGCATACAAGAGCAACCACAACGCATATTTCATTTGCAAATTATTTACATGAAAATAAAAAATGATGTGAATCTTTGGCGGCAGCAAGTGTTACCTTGAATTTGTACTCGTAAATCTGGGTCTTATGTTCCTCCTAATTTCCTAGCCTGATCATTAATTTTACTTCTGCGATGTATTGTAAAAACCTAACTTGTTGCACATGCATGCATAGGACATAACTCATCCAGCTGCGGATATATGGCCATCTCTGGAAGAGTAGCCACCTAGGCTGAAAGGATTCACAATATATGTACACATTGCGCAGAGCTCGAAATTTGAAAGCCTGACATAGTACATAGCTGTGCTAGCAAGCCTGTCAGAATTCACAATTTAGTACTATATATGTAGTAATAAACAGAGAAGAATGGAAATGATAAGAACAGCCAGCGTGTTACCTTGGGCTAGGCGCTTACAGACAAATTTCTTTGATTTAGTTTCTTGGCTTGATTGTGTAGCTTGCGACTGCAATCATTTATTGATAGCTCCCGCAGAGAAGTGGGGATTCCCTTCTTGGGCAGCGATCTGATTCGTCGACAAGTGATGGCTTGTAGTTTCCTGAGAGAAGGAAGGCCGTGTAACCCTTGAGGGAAGGACCGCAGACGATGGCACCTCCAAAAACTTAGTTCTTGGAGTGAGGTGAGGAGCTGAAGCGCTTTCTCTTCATCTTTGGTGAGGTTCTCCACCTCTCGATCACACGTGATCACTAACTCCTTGAGGGTAGCAGCGAGTAGGCGACAAACTGGAGCAACAAGCACAGCCGAGATGCTATCCACATTAAGTCTTACCAACTGGAGTAAAGCGCCAGCTGTAGGTGGTAATAACTTTTTACTCCTTGTTATTTCCACCGCCAATTCCGAGAGAAGATCCGCGGCTACAAAGCGAGGGTAATATTCAATTATGTTGTGGACCGCCAAATCCTTGAGGTTGGAAGCCATGAGAAGATTGAACCCACCCACTTTGAAATTCTTACAATCTTGTATTCTTAAATTGGTGAGAGACGTGAGGTATGAGAGCGAAGCCAACGATTGCTTGCTTGAGTCTCCTTCAATTACAAGTTTCTTGAAGGAGGTTAAACTTTGTAGGATTATCCATGGGACTGTTGATCCAGCTTTAAATGTGATGCTCTCTACTTTGTCGGCCATATTATGCCAGGCTAATGCCCTGTTATACCTTGTCAAATACAAATTATGGTTCACGTACACCATTCTCCCAGTACGCCTAGTATCCACAGTAACGTCAGTTAGTGTGGAAGTGTGAGGCATGAGGGGCATAGGCAACTTTGGGCAACCAGTAATTTCAAGTTTCCACAGATGGTTATAAGAGCCCATAGAGCAATCCTGCAGGAATGGCAATGCATAGAGATTGGGGAATTCTTTGCAAACAATTTTTTCAAGCATTGAAAATGAATGGGCATTAGGCGCCTCATCCCACTGGGTAAATTCCGACAAAGAATCAAGAACAATCTCCTTCAACTGCGTAAAACTTTTAGCCGTGACCCCAACAACCCCTGGTTTGATCTGAGATGCAATAACTGCCCAAAAGGTGGAAGAATGGCCCAAGACACACCCTCTAGGTGGAGAGACACAAGCATCTTTATGCTCATGTGACCACACAACCAATGTGGACCGACTGAACCACCATGGTTTTCAATGCCAAGTGATTGAAGATTAGGGTGTGGCTCAAGACCATCAAGAACATCAGATAATTCTGGTGTACCATCAAGGGCATCAGATGATACCGTTGGATCATCAAGGGCATCAGATGATTCCGATGCACCATGAGATGATTCCGATGCACCATCAGATGGTTCCGATGCATCCAATCCTCCCCAAACCAACCTCAACATTTCCAAATCACCTTTTGACACAGGCTTGGCTTTCATGGCCTCTTCCTTGGTTGCCACATTTCCAATATTATATATACTGAGTTCTCCTCCAAGCTCTGTTAAATCCCCCAATTCACTCAATTCAAATCCAACACTCTCTTTCTTGACATGGAATTCTTTAAGCTCCTTTAAATACTTCATCTTTCCTACCTCAGGAACATTGGAATGGACTTCTCTTTCGGCAATAAAATGGCATAAATTGGTAAGGCGGTTAATGTCATTGGGCAATTTAACACTTTGATCATACCAATCACTTAGGTCCAATAATTGCAAGTGATAAAATCTTGACAGTGTGCTAGGAAAAGTCACTTCTGAACCAAATTCCATTGGACTAATTTTTAGATATCGTAGGTGGATAAGTTTTGGAAAGTAATGTGGTAAAGATTCTGGGGACATGACTTCGATAAAAAGAACACGAAGGGCCTCTATTTCCTTGAAAGTGTCTTCTATAATCTCATCAATTTGTTCCTCATATTTTCTAAAAATCATTAGAGCACGCAAATTTGGGATGTCTACCTTGCTCTTTAATTTAGTCATTTCTGTCCTAAAAGTCTCAACGTATTTGTCTTTCATGGTGATGGACAAATGACGAATGGATTTTGGGACATCATCAGCCCTAAAACTTCCATTGCTATATATATTTAGGCATTCTTGTGACGAGACACTCCGAGCTAGTTCGTGCAATAAATCATGCAGCACATAGTACTGTTGATTTGACCAACGATCATTCTCCTTCACGAGAAAACCATTTTTCAAAAGTTCTTCCATGTAATTCTCATCTTTTTCAATGATCCCTAATGCACTCCAAAAACATGTAATCTCTAGATTGCTAAACCTATGGTCTTCCGGGAATAGGGAAAAACACGAAAAACATTTTTTCAGTTGGAAAGGAAGGTAATCATAGCTAATCTTTAGAGATGGCATAATATCATCATTATTTTTTTGTTTTTGCCATCTATTATCTTTGAGAACTGCCATCCAATGTTTCTTAGATAGGTCATTCTTCAATAGCCGACCAACTGTTTTGGCTGCTAGAGGTGAACCCTTCAATTTCTTGGCAATATCCTTTGCAAGTTCTTTCAAATTGTGGGGTATTTGTCCTTCAAATATTAATGCTTCGAAGAATGTTAAAAAATCATCCAGCTCAAGGCCTTTCAGCAGAATCGGGTCGGTTGTTTTCACATCATCAACTTTAGATGGGAACCGAGTTGTGACGAGAACCATGTTACCTGTGGTTTCGCCCTTTCCCATAGGAGCTAGCAGGGTTTCCCAATCCTGAGTAGTGCATTCCCATATATCATCAAAGACAATCAAAAACCTTTTAGACTTGAGCCCCTTTTCAATGGAATTCTGGAGCTGGTTTAAACTTGATGTTTGATATGCATCATTGTTTTCTTCAATTTGGCTAAGAATCTGCTGACTGAGCTTAAGCACATCAAAATCAGTTGAGACACATATCCAAGCCCTGGCAGGGTAGTGTTCACGTGTCCTTTTATCTTTGTACAGGTGTTGGGTGAAGGTTGTTTTTCCAATACCCCCTGGACCAATTATAGGCATAACTGAAAGAGTTTTATTGCTATCTGTGCAATTGGTGATGAGATCTTTTATGGTTTGCTCAAACAGGTCTTCCCTCCCATACAATTTATGGACTCGGCTCCCCTGACGTACTGCAGGGTGCAGTTGGGTCACTGACAGGTGGGCCAACTTGCTTTCGGGCCCACCTGTCAGTGGCCCAACTGCACCCTGCAGTACGTCAGAGGAGCCTCGTCCACAATTTATCTTGTGCAGTGATTGATCCTGTGAGAGGTCGTTTTAGGTTGACAGTTGTAGTACTGTTACTATGGTCTGGGATTATTTTTAGCAACTCCAAGAATTGGTCACACAGGGAGTGCATTTCCTCTATGGCTTGTTTGATTTTCTTGGACATGGCCACTCTGTCGAATGACAACTTAGTAACTGAACCATCATTACCACTAGCTGGGTTGGAGGTATTGTGAGGATGATTTATAGCAGCAGCACCATGATCATCATCTTGCAGCAGCCAACAAGAAAAGCATGGAAGGATGAAGTTACCGATGGCATGGTGAATGGCATGACGGATGTGGCGAGCATGACCCCAGAGGGTATTGCCCAGATCCGGCACAGCGTACTGAGTGCCGTCGAGCTGGTCCTGGATGATGAAGTACTGGAGCTCGTCCAGCGCGTCCTCCGCCTTGCCGACCTTGGTGTGGAGCTTGTGCAGCAGCTCCTCCAAACTGGGGTTGTTGATCACGCCTCTACGCTGGGCCTCCCGCAGCACCACTTGTGTGCGCATCAGATCATCTTTGGTCTTCTCGGAGTTGAGGCCGAGCTCTGCACTGGTGACATACGCCTGCACAAGGTCGTTAGACAGCAGATTCACTACCGTGCCGACGAGCCCACGTGCCGCGCCAATCGCCGCCTCCATCGTCCTTGGCGCCGGCAGGATCAACTTTTGGGGGGCTTTTGTGAGGTGAGTCTTTTGGACAGGGGTGTGGCGTTTTTTGTGTGTCAGAGCTATATGTTTGTGGGTAGTTGATAGATGGATGGATGATCAATTTATAGCGTGGGACGATTCCTGTTCATCTGCGTCCTGAGTCTTCTATTATGTTCTGCTTATCAAAACAAACATTATACGCATCTTTAAATGGTGTACCTGTTGCCAGTCAAGTTCACATCACAAGGAACTGTCCTTGAGTCACAGATTACAACTGGTTCTTACGTGTACTCCTCATGGCTAGTGTAACTGAATTTGTTCTCTAAAAGTAATTAGAGCCCAACCGAGAGAGAAAAATGTTTCTCGGAATTTGCCTCTAGCATACCAAAAGTTTGTTTCCAGTAGCCCAAGAATTGTTATTGGTTTATATTTACTTCTATATTAAATGGATTTGATTTCCATACAACAAATGACTACTATTCAATCGACCCCCTTCATTCAAAAAACAAATACTGCTGCTGCTGATACACAAATGAACTACTCCATTCGTTCACTTTTATAAGTCATTTAAGACAACTCAAATTGGGCTGTTTTGTACATTGTCTGAAATGTCTTCAAGGTCTTATAAAAATGAACAGAGGAAGTAGAATAAAAATCTAACACAAGGTCCACAGCGAGGAGACTTTGGTTGGGCGGGAAGTGGAGGCATGGGTTGGTGTGCCATGGTTAGGAACTGGAACAAGCTTAGGCGAGTTTTTCTTTTTTCTTTTTCGAGAAAATTTTCGATCTATTCATCTTCAATCATGGCAGTACAATGAACACCAGATATAATAAAAATTACATCCAGATTTATAGACAATCTAACGACGACTACAAGCACTGAAGCGAGACGAAGGCGTGCCGCCGTCATTGCCCTTTTGCGATCAATGAAGCCTATCAATTTAACTTGACGTGGTGCGAGACGGATGAGTCAACAATTGGTGAATCGGCAATGTGGAAAGATCAGAAGGAGCACCGAAGACAAGCGTCAAGATTAGGAAGAGATTGTGAGCCATAATCTTAAATTTGTAGTACAGTTCTAATGGTGTATTAGTGTGTGCACATGTACGAGTGATGCTTGCGCGTGTAATCTGTGTACGTCTTGGCTGGTCGTGTCTTGTTAGGACACCGGAGATCAAGGTGGCCGGTGATTAGATTAAGTGTCCTGGTTCGAGTCAACCTGTGATTCGTAGTGTCCAGCTTGGGCAGTACTAGTTGAAGGTTTAAACGTGTCCTAGTCCTAGTAGTATTGGTTGTCTTGTATGAATAGGTTTAGGATTTTTTGGTTCGGCGGCTGCTGGGAGATATAAGTACATGTAGCTGTGTGAGTTTTTGTAACCGTGAGTTGAGAAAACAGAAAAAGAAATAAAGTGAAGAGAGAGGCATGACACGTGCCTTTGGCAAAAAAATTGTGTGCATATCTGTCGTGATTTGATGTGATCGATCCTGAGGGCGGAATTCTAACAACTGGTATTAGGGCAAGGTCGATTTGATGCCGCGCTTGAGCCGGGGTGGCGACATGCCAGCGCCTCGGGGCTGGCAATTAGTTGTTTGGTGGTGCAGTGATGAGGAAGAGCGGACCATGAAGTTGCTGGGTGGTGCAGCGACGAGGAGGATCAAGCGATCGTCGTTCAGTGGAGCGACAAGGAGTTAGGCTACATGATGTCGTCGGCAAGGTGGTGGAGGATGATCATTGACGGAGGCGGTGTTGCCGAGATGTGGTGCAGGAGCTCATGAAGATCGTGTTCCGGGGAAGTAGAGGAGTCAAGTGCATGCTAGTTTGCATGTTTGGTCATCGTCGTCTGTGAGTCATCG
>NC_057813.1:745727169-745727788 GCF_018294505.1 Triticum aestivum | reverse complement strand
TGAAGGTGAGTCTATTCAATGAGGCAATGTCTCTACATGAGGCTGGAGTGCATGGTGTAGGGCACAGGGTGGTGTGATTCACAAGGATGACAACCGAGAATGTTACTAGCAAGTCTAGGTAGTACGAGACGTGATAGTCGAAGGCATATTTGAGGTGGCCTGTAAATTCGCGAACTTGAAATTGGGGAGAGATTGTTGCGATCGATGAAGCGTATCAATTTAACTTGATGTGGTGCAAGACGGATGAGTCGACAAGGGGGTGAATCAGCAACATGCCAAGATTAGAAGGAGCACCAAAGACAAGCATCAAGATTAGAGAGAGATTGTTAGCGATAATCTTTAATTTGTGGTACATGTACTAATCGTGTATTAGTGAGTGCATGTACGAGTCATGCTAGGGCGTGTAATCTGTGTACTGTCTTGGCCTGTCGTGTCTTGTGAGGACACCGGAGATTAGATTAAGTGTCCTAGTCCGAGTCAACCGGTGATCCGTAGTGTCCATCTTGGGCAGTACTTGTTGAAGGTTTAAACTTGTTCTAGTCCTCAGTGGTGGAGCTTTTTGGAGGCCAACCTGTGCCATGGCCTTCCGGCTCACAAGAAAACATCTATATATTCCTTT
>NC_057813.1:745702761-745726772 GCF_018294505.1 Triticum aestivum | reverse complement strand
GGCGGCTGCTGGGATATATAGTACAGGTAGCTGCGTGAGTTTTTGTAACCGCGAATTCAGAAAACTGAAAAAGAAATAAAGTGAAGAGAGAGGCACGACACGTGTCTTTGGCAAAAGCTTTTGTGTGCATCTCCGTCGTGATTTGATGTGATCGATCCTGATGGCGGAATTCTAACATGCCACTCCCTCATAGGAGCCAGACAAAACTTGTTGTAGTAGATAGTCGGGAAGTCGTCGTGGTAAGGCCTCATTGGACCAGCGCAACAGAACAAGAACTACCGCCAATGAAGAGTAGCATAGGTCGGATCCTGAAAACACATGAACATAGACGAATTACGACCAGATCTGAGCAAATCCACCAAGGACAGATAGCTTAGGCGAGTTGCACGAATACACTAATGACCTACGATTGCATAACTTGGTGTAGCCACGAAATTTGGCTAGCACCAGTTATCTATGATGACAAGAAACATGAGCAAATGACAGAGGCTTGTCTGTCAACAAGAAACATGAGTGGCTGTACGACATGAAAAAAAATCCTTGGGCACTAGTTCTCCGCCACTGTGCCAAATATAGTCTAGCCACGCACTTCCTAATTTAATTTTATAATCACCACATAATTTTAAACGCGTACAATCATTATCCGCAAGAGATAACAAGAAGAGATAGTTTGTTTCATCATATGTGTTTATTGTCATCAGTAAATGAAATGGAGCTTTCAGAGGACACTGCCTAGGAATGTGAACGCCTAAGACGACTGAAAATCTCATGTGAAGAAGTCATCTCCCTTTATATCACGTCACACCATGAATAACACCAACTATGATCAGCCCTTGACACATACTTGAGCGGGCTGGGCCCGCATCCTCTATACCATCGCGACTCTTGTACGAGCCACATTAAGACCATTGGTGGCAGGGGCCTACTGCCTTGAATGCCTTCCAAGAAATGAACAGCCCATTTGGTGTTCCCTTTGTTCGAATTATTGGTATCAGGGTTAGATCTACACTTTTTTTGCCAACAGAGTTTGGTTTGATTTGATCGATACTGACGCAATGTTACAGCTAGATTGATGTTTACACACGAACTGCGTCACACTGGAAACATGCTATTACTGATGTGTCACATTGCATGTACTGAAATTTTAAGAAGGAAATAATAAAGCGACTGAAAGGAAAGGGATGCAGACTTAAGTCAGATGACTTTGCATGACTGATATGTGGGTCAGTTTGAAGGCAGGCTCACATGTCAGGCGCCACAAAGTTACCCGACTCGAGTCAAAGAATAATATTCGAAGGGAAGGATCGTATGGTACATGGTTGGTTGCTTAATTTAGTGTGCAGATGTAGGTGGTGACTGCTAACCAACTGGACCATATATGTGTGAAAATAGAAGGCTATGATTTGCGTACCAGACACAAACTTTCAATGCTTCTGTTGCACTGATCATGTCCATGTTCAGTGATTGTACGACCATGCATGATTGTACACACAACGTTGTAGAACTTTAATATTGTAGTACTGTAGAACATTAATATTGCAACATTGATACTTGGCCACATGGGTTGTACTCTCCTGGATTTCATGAGTACAAGGAAACAATGGTAGCTTACTAGCTTGTTCTTTTCCCGAGCAAATGTGTTGCATTTTCATCGTCACCATGTAGATCACATAACTTGGTGTAGCCATAAAATTCGGCTAGTATCAGTTATCGCTGATAACGAGAAATATGAGCAAATGACAGAGGCTTGTCCGTCAACGTGAAACATGAGTGGCTATGCGACATGAAAAAAAATCTTGGGCAGTAGTTCTCCACCACTGTACCAAATATATTTTAGTCACGCACTTCCAAATTTAATTTTACAACCCCACATAATTTTAGAAGCATACAACCATTATCCGCAAGAGATAATAAGAAGAGATGGTTTGTATGATAATATGTGTTTATTGTCATCTGTTAGTGAAATGAAGTTTTCGGAGCAATGTGAACGCATAAGACCACTGAAAATATCATGTGGAAAAGTCACCTCCCTTTATATCACGTCACACCATGAACAACACCCACTATATATGATCAGCCCTCGGCACGTACTTGAGCGGGCTGGGCCCGCACCCTCTATACCATCGCGACTCTCGTACAAGGACCACTAGAGCTGCGGTGCCACCTGAGGCGGGCTTCTGCGCACTTATCTTGTGTCGCACAATTTGCTGTCATGTTTGGTCCTAGTCTCACTCATGTACATTAATATGTGTATGCTACAACATTAGGATCTATTATTAGCGCATCGATCAAACATACAAATACTGCTCCCTCCATCCCAAAAACGTCTAACATTATGGGACGGAAGGAGTACTATATTATTTGAGTTTAGAACCAACTATATTATTTGAGTTTAGAACCATCATAGGAAACAGTACATCTAATGACAATATGTACGCCTCACCCATGGATCATAAATGGGTGAGATGATGCATTACAGTTAATCCAAATGCGAAGACAAGCTAACATGAAGTGCTTCAGTTGGCTGAAGAAAGGGACCCCATAAGCCCGTGACTTGGATCTGTCAGAAGCCCGATGCACGAATCACAAGAGACGATCAGCAGTAGTGCGATCCAGATACTCATGTCTGGAATTATTTTTTAGCATTGCCATTGGACCCCTTACGCTTATATCACATATATGCAAAATGAAGCTGCATGAAGAAATAAATTTCAGAAATGAGAAGCAACAACAGCAAATTAAGAAAAAAATGTATGCATGTTACATATAGTAATATTTCCCTGCAGCCTAATGGTACAAACAAATCAAAATTGTTGGATTTGGCAGTGTAGCTAAAAGATAGAAAATGCAAATTGACCATTATGTCACTGCTGAAGAAGCATAAATAGCAATCATTGTATAATGAAAAAACAGAACAGAAGGAATTATTTTCAGAAAGTACATATCACCTACATACTTTTTTCTGCTACATGAGTTGAAGGCGTTCTTGCATATTTCAAAAATAGTACTACTATGTTCAAAACATACACAACACAAATAATGCCATGAAACTTGGAAGATCATCGCGGGAAATATAACCATGATTAAGTGTTGGACCTCTATGCTGGATTGCTCTTAAAACCTTTGCATGGTAATATAATGTTACAAAGTTTGCCCTGGATTTTAACAGGAAAATGGTACCGCTAAAATGCCAAAATAAAATGGGATAACCAGCTAGTGCCAAGTCATAAATAACCGGTCTTTCCTATTTTTATCATGTACTCCCTCCATTCCTAAATATAAGTCTTTTTAAAGGTTTCAAATAGATTACAACATACATATGCATATAGACATATTTTAGAGTGTAGATACACTACAGGAATCAGCTTATTTGCCGTCTGCAATGGCGGATGGCAAAGGCACCAAAAGCGGACGGCAAAGCTCTTTGTCGTCTGCCACCGACGACAAAGCTGCCCGGCAAAGAGGATGACGGTAAACAGGTCCTTTGCCGTCTTCTTTCTCAAAGCGGACGACAAATAACCTTTGTCATCCATGTCAGACGGCAAAGAATCTGGATAGTAATGAATAGGCGTTAGCCACGTTAGGTGGCCAACGGCAGCCTTTGTCATCTGCCAGCGGACGACAAATGTTGCCTCCCCTTTTCCGTCGGCCATGGACGACAAAAGGAACCATATGTTATAGCTCATAGGTTGCACAGGTTGCTGCCATGTGGCCTGTTTGCCGTCCGTGGCAGACGGCAAAAGATCTCTTTGCCATCAGTGGCAGACGGCAAAGAGGCTGCATTGCCTCTTTTTTTCTGTTTTTTCATATATCCATGCATTTTCAAAAAAAATAAATGATATATATATATATATATATATATTTCACAGGGCAATTACAAAGAAAACATATAAGATATCCAACACATATAATTTAGTTCCATCCAACCATAGCAAGTTCCATGCATAGTTCCATCATACATAGAAAGTTCCATATAGGGGCATCCAACCATATATATTACAATAGTTTCATCCAACGATACATGCATAGTTCATCGATACAAAAGAAACAGAGAAAGGGATAATAAGCACTCCATCAATGCAAGCTTTCGTCAAGTGAATAAAATCTGCAAAATGGGAAATAAGAAAGTTAGAAGAAGAAGATTAGAAGAAGAAGGAGAAGAAGAAAATGAACAAGAGGAAGAAGTATATGACATTTATGAGCTAGCTTAGGTATAAATGACATTTATGAACTAAATTAGGTAAAAAAGACATTTATGAGCTAACTTAGCTAAAATGGATCATTTTGGAACTAACCTAGGTAAAATGGATCATTTTGCAGCTAACCTAGGTAAAATGGATCATTTTGCAGCTAACCTAGGTAAAATGGATCATTTATGAGCTAACTTAGCTAAAATGGATCATTTTGGAGCTAACCTAGGTAAAGTGGATCATTCTGGAGCTAACCTAAGTAATATGGATCATTTTGGAGCTAACCAAGCTAAAATGGATCATTTTGTAACTAACTTAGGTAAAATGGATCATTTTGGAGCTAACATAGGTAAAATGAACATTGCTCTCCTGACCCGTTAGATCAGGCGTATCGCCAACGTGGAGGGCGGCCTCTCGCTCACCATCATCCAGAATAAATACTTTTGGGGCCAGCCTCTAGCTTTGTGCCAGCGCTCTGGTGGATTCCAGTTCTGGCAGGCAGTGATCCAGCTCCTCCCCGTGCTCCATATTGGCACGTCCATCTAAGTGGGTTCCGGGTCCTCGACCCTGTTTTGGTTCGACCGCTGGCTAGGGGACTCCCCCCTGGCCGCCCGCTTCCTGGTCCTATTTGCCATTGCGGTTGACCCCCGGATCTCCGTCGAGACGGCCCTTATTGACTTAGGGCGTCTCGCCTTCCGGCGCCCCTTTGGCCCGCTTGAGGTTGACACTGGGACACCCTTCTTTAGGACATCGCTCTCCTGCCGATGGATGTAGAGGGCGACCCTGACTCCAAGTCGTGGCGCCTGGAGCCTTCCGGCCGCTTCTCCTTGAAATCTCTGTACGCGGCCATCGCTCATTCACTGGCCCTTTAGCCTGATCTGGGACATTGCCCCACCCCCTAAAGATCAAGACATTCCTTTCGCAGTGGATCCGGGGACGCCTCCCCCTAGGGTTGAAGTCCGCAAGCGCAATGGCCCAGGGGACGAGATGTGTCCCTTTGTGCCTCACAATTGAGGACTCGAACCGCATCTTCTTCTCCTGCTCCACAGCCCAGTTCCTGTGGTCGTGCTTCCGTGAAACGGTCAGCGGACAGTGGTGCAATACCAACTTCCCCGACTTACTCGCTGAGATCCACGCCTCCTCCCATCGCTACCGCCATATTAGATGGTTGTGCATTGGTGTCCTTGCTTGCACGCTTTGGAACATTCGCAACAAGCTTGTCATTCAGAAAGTGCCTCTTCGACGTGCGACTAATGCGATCTTCAAAATGTGTGGCTATTTGCAGCTCTATCGGCTGCTTAGCCGCCCCTAGGACCGGATCGTCATCAGCACCCTCCTTGCCGACCTTCGATCGATGGCCTTCCGCATGGCGCCCCTGCTTCCGCCACCTCCGCCGGAGCCTGATTAGGAATGCTTCTCGTGTGGCGGCCTCTATGTGTGTCCTTTTTTTTCTAGGGCTTGTTGAGCTGTGCCCTCAGCACTAACCCTCCTGCTACCTTTTTGTGTGAGACTTGGGTGTGTGTGTGTGTGAACCTTGTTCGATGTTTGGATCGGGCGGTTTGTTTTGTATATAAGGCGGGGCGTAAGCCTTTTTCGGTAAAGGTACACGCTTAAGACGCTCGCCGATGGTATGGGAAATATCATTGACCCTCGTCTTAAGGTTGTGTATAGAGATGTTACAGAGCTTGTAGGCATAGAAGACAAATGGGATGAGCTCATCGAGGAGCTCTTTGATGGGGATGAGATGTCCAAGCAACAACTCAAGACATTGTCAATTGTTGGATTTGGAGGATTGGGCTAGACAACCCTTGCCAATGCGCTGTCTGACAAGATTAGGGTGCAGTTCGACTGTGGAGTGTTTGTTTCGGTGTCTCAGAATCCCGACATCGCAAAGATTTTCAAAGAAGATGTTGTATAGACTGGACAAAATTAAGTTTGCAAACATCAACAAATCTGTTAGGGATAACCAACAACTTGTCGATGAACTGAGAGCATTTGTTCAGGATAAGAGGTATGACTTCATTGATATAAATTCCATCTTTGCTAAGAGATCTACCTCGCTGTCCATACAGAAAAAGTATAAACATGGCTATGTCTTTATTGATATGAGAACTATGCTCAAAAAATTACGCAGGTACCTAATCGTGATTGATGACATACGGGACAAAAATGAATGGGAAATTATCAAGTGCGCTTTCTGTAACAACAGTCTTGGTAGTCAAGTAATAACAACAACTCGCATAACCAGTGTCTCTGAAGCATGTTGCCCATCTGGTGATGATATTATTCATATGATGAAACCTCTTAATGATGATGACTCCAAAAGGCTCTTCTACAAAAGAATACTCCCTCAAGGAAGTAAATGGCCTGATGAATTGGAGCAAGTATCTACAGAAATTTTGGAGAAATGTGGTGGTGTACCACTTGCCATTATTACTATAACTAGTTTGTTAGCTAGTAATGATCAACAGATAAAGCCAAAGTTTCAATGGGATAACATACTCAGTTCTATTGGCCATGGACTTGAAGAAGGTGGTACTACTAAGGATATGCAGAGAATACTATCATTCAGTTATTATAGTCTACATTCTCACCTAAAGGTTTGCTTATTATATCTCAGTATATTCCCTGAAGATTATGAGATAAGGAGAGACTGGTTGATATGGAGGTGGATAGCTAAAGGCTTTATCGACAATGGAGGACAAGAAATTAGACTATTTGAGCTTGGAGAGAGATACTTTAGTTAGCTGATAAACAGAAACTTAATTATGCCAATAGATGTTGATTTTGAAGGAAGGGTGGAAGCTTGCCGTGTACATGATATGGTACTTGATCTTATATGTTCTCTATTTAGCAAAGAAAACTTCATTACTACATTAGATGGTACAAAACAAAGGAAAAAAATCAGATTGCATGGTTCGTAGGTTATCCTTGCAAAATATCATTCTACAGCTCACCAATCAGGTCGATGCCTCAAGTATGTCAAAATCGAGATCTATTACTCTCCTTAGAACTGATGTTTATCTAATCCAAGCTCTTTCAAGCTTCAAACTTCTTCGAGTATTGGATCTAGAAGGTTGCTATCTAAGGGAAAGTATGCATACCCACCAGATTGATCTAGGTATGTTGAGAATTTATTACACATGAGGTACCTAGGGCTGAAAGATACCCATCTTGACGTGCTCCCCATCGATATAGGAAAGCTACATTTTTTTGCAAATACTCGACTTAAGAACGAGTGGATCTATCGAGGTGCCATTAAGTGTTATTCAGCTAGGACAATTGATGTTCCTATAGGTCTATTCTTTTACCAGATTGCAGGTTGGGATAGGGAAGTTGGTGTCCTTGGAAGAGCTAAATGGTGTGTGGGTGGGTGAAAGTGATGAGATTGAGAAAGAGCTTGGGAATCTAGTGGAGCTGAGGTGCTCCATCTTTGGTGGCAAGAACATGACGAGAGTGCGTTTAATTCTTTGTTAGTGTCCCTGGCCAGTCTTAAGATTTATCATTCTGGGTATGAGACATTCGATGTCAGCTGGGATAGTTGGGTGCCCCCTCCACACCTCCACACATTTCATTTTCTTGGTTGTACCTCAACATTGCCTAGATGGATTAATTCATCCTTGTTTCCCATCCTCATCTGCTTGTATGCAGGAGTGAATAGAGTGACGCCAGAGGTTGGCATTCAGATCCTTGGGAAATTGCCTGCTATTCCTACTCTATGTTTGAGAATCACTAGCAGCCAATACACTCGTGTCAAAAGGTTCATCATTGGTGATGATGCATTCCCTTGCCTTAAAGTGCGCAGATTCGAAAAATTTCAGACAGGGCCAAGGCGTGAATTCCGTGCCTTTATTGCCCGAGCGTCGCACATCGTTAGTGGTGACTTGGATGTTGACACGGGACACCTCTCTTCCCTCCAGAAAGTGGTAATTATTTGGTCCGACGAAACTACTTGCCAGCAGTGCAAAATATGCCAAAATATGCTGGAGCTCACATTGGACACCCATCCCAACTGTCCCACACTTCGTTGGAATCAGACCCGTAAGTCTTTTTCTCACACAGCCAGGCCATGTGTAAGCTTTGACAGAATTAACTAGCTTAATTACATTAGCCAATCCTAAAAGTTCTTCTGCCTTCGATCCGTGGTAAGCCTCCTACTCCCTCCGTTCCCAAATATTTGTCTTTCTAGGCATTTCAAATAAACTCAACATACGGATGCATTTAGACATATTTTAGAGTGTAGATTCACTCATTTTGCTCCGTATGTAGTCACTTGTTAAAATATCTAGAAAGACAAATATTTAAGAATGGAGGGAGTACTTACCAGAATAAATAGTTATATGGCATTCGAACCCCACCTTCATGGTTGCATTCAAATTAGCTGGAATGTATGACCTAATATCTGTCCCAGCAATACAAATTAATGCTCATTCCTTATTTTTTTCAAAGCTTCACCCAAGGAACAGAAAGGAGCAAGAGGAGGAGGAAGGGGAGGTGAAAGAAGAATAATATCCACAGGTACGAAGCCTACAGGATGCGTTTCAGACGAAAATTCCTTCAATTCCTGTCCACTCGCTTTTACTGTGCCTTTTTTCATCATTTATTGCCAATAGCAGAAGCCAGTCACCAAGAGACGAACGTACCCATGTCAGAGTTGAAAGTTATGGAGTTAGATGAAGCCTCATAGAGGTCGAGTCAGATTTTTTTTCCGATAAAGTGCGCTTTTATTATCCTAAAATGTAGCATCAAGCGATACAAAGCATTTAGAGTATCACCCGGCCTCTGCATAATTAGGATGCACACAGCCAGACATCAAAAATCTGACAAGAAAAAAAAAGACAGTTCGGCAAGAGTAGAGTCCTATAGACCGACACTATGCCTATGTCGAAACGGTTGGTGGACCGATGCAGAGATTATGCTGCCACCCATGTTGGGTAAAAAATTCCATATCCACCTGCTCCAATCGCGTACACACCGCCTTGAATAGCAGTTGGTACTCCGCACGTTGTAGCATAGACCACATACGAAGTGAGTGCGTACAACGGAAAATAACCTGCAAAGGTCATTAAAAACCAAATCGTTTCTACATAGCCAAATCGACCATAGTAAGGCGTACGCTCCCATCCTTATTACGTTTTGAACCTATTTGAAATATCGTCCAACCAATGACCAAAAATATTGACAACACTTGTGGGCGGATACAAATTTGACGCTATTTGGATGACTGACCACGTAGAACGCGCAAACTTGCATTGAAAAAATAGGTCTTTGATTGTCTCGTTATGAGTACAAAAACAACACTTCTTACTTCCTGGCCAGTTGCGTCGTGCAAGGTTGTCCTTGGTTAGCACAACACCTCTACGAAGGTACCACATGAATATTTTAACTTTTAGTGGAATCTTTGCCTTCCAGATTTTTTTGTTATTGCTCTCCGGTACCTTAGAATGCGTGAGCGCACGATACATAGAGTCTACCGTGAAAGGCCCCGATGTAGTAAGGTTCCAGCGAAACACATCACGGCCTTGCGTCAGGTTAATCAGATCCAAACGGGATAAGAGATTATGCCATGACATAAGTCGGGCGCCATCCAAATCCCGCCTGAACGAAATATTCGGTGGGGATGAGCTGAGCACCTGCGCAATAGTATTGTTCTTATCGCGAGCAATGTTGTACAAGGCTGGATATTGTTCTCAGAGACTGGCATTGCCTAGCCAGATGTCTTCCCAGAAACGAATCTACGACCCGTCCTTAGGCCATCCCAAAAGTGTGAGTCGCCAGGTTTCCAATATGCCCGAGACATCGCCTTTTGGCCTAGATACTTATTGCGCAGCATGGTTTGCCAAACACCATCCTCAGTAAGAAGTTTGGACAACCATTTACTAAGTAGGTCCTCATTCTTGACCTGCAGGTCATGAATTCCAAGGCCACCTTGGTCTTTCGGCCTACAAACCACGCTCCATTTGGTCAGCCGGTATTTTTTCTTTTCACCATCTCCTTGCCAAAAGAATCTGGACCTAAAATAGTCCAATCTTTGCAAGAACCCTTTTGGGAGTTGGAAGAAAGAAAGCATATAGAGAACCATATTTGTGAGGACAGAATTTATCAAAACCAGCCGTCCTCCAACTGAGAGCAACTTGCCTTTCCAACTACTCAACCGTTTCTCTAGCCGCTCCTCTACATGCTTCCACTCCGCAAAGGTGAGACGTTGATAATGAATTGGTATTCCCGGATATTTGATCGGGAATTGGCCAAGTGCGCAACCAAATAGGTCCGTAATCGGCCGCTACCTCGACGGCTTCTCCAAAGCAGAACACTCCGCTTTTACGGAAGTTAATTTTAAGACCTGACATTTGCTCAAACGCTGACAACAAGAGTTTCATGTTTCGAGCCTTGTCCAGGTCATGTTCCATAAAAAGTATTGTGTCATCAGCATATTGAAGAATAGAGAGGCCACCATCAACAAGGTGTGGCACTACCCCAGCAATTTGCCCGTCCTGCTTGGCGCGCTCAATTAGAATTGCCAACATGTCAGCCACAATGTTAAATAACATTGGGGACATGGGGTCACCCTGACGTAGTCCTTTTTTTTGTCTGCAAGTAATGACCTACATCATCATTGACTTTGATGGCCACGCTACCTCCAGTTACAAAATTTTGGATCCAATGGCACCATTTTTCAGAGAAACCTTTCATCCTTAGGGCCTGTTGGAGGAAATACCATTTGACCTTGTCATAGGCTTTTTCAAAGTCAATTTTGAATACTACTCCACTTAGGTTTTTCTGATGCATCTCGTGGACGGTCTCATGCAGGATTACTACACCATCAAGTATATTCCTTCCTTGCATGAAAGCCATTTGAGATGGTCGGACAACATGGTTCGCTACCGAGTTAAGCCGATTCATAGCCACTTTGGTGAAAATCTTGAAACTGACATTAAGGAGGCATATGGGTCTAAACTGCTGGATCCGTTCAGCCTCCTTAATCTTTGGCAACAAGACAATCTCACCAAAATTAAGCCTAAATAGCTCAAGTCGGTCGGCATGAAGACAATTGAACAACTCCATAAGGTCAGCCTTGATGACATCCCAGAAATTCTGATAGAATTCTGCGGGGAAACCATCTGGGCCTGGAGCTTTGTTATGTTTCATTTGGAACATTGCAGCTCTCACCTCCTCTTCCGAGAATGGTGCCGTCAGAATATCATTTTTTCTGTCATGACTTGTGGAATGTCATCTGTTCGGGTCTCATCAAGGGTAAAATTCCCTTCAGCCGGCGCTCCGAACAGAGATTTGTAGTAGTCGGTGATATACTTTTTGAGCTCCTCTTGACCTTCGATCCGCCCCTCATCTTGTTGGAGACTATAAATACATTTCTTCCTATGTCGCCCATTAGCGACCAATTGGAAGTATCTTGTATTACTATCACCCATCAAAATGAAATCGGCTTTGGATCTCTGGTAGTATTTGATATCCTCTTCTCGTATAAGACGGACAATCTTCTCATTAGATTGATTTTTTAATTCAATCTCTTGTTGAGATAAGATGCTCGTCTCTGCAATTTTGTCGAGGTCACTATAAATACATTTCTTCCTATGCCGCCCATTAGCGACCAATTGGAAGTATCTTGTATTACTATCACCCATCAAAATGAAATCAGCTTTGGATCTCTGGTAGTATTTGATCTCCTCTTCTCGCAGAAGACGGGCAATCTTCTCATTAGATTGATTTTTTAATTCAATCTCTTGTTGAGATAAGATGCGCGTCTCTGCAATTTTGTCGAGGTCATCAATAATGGTAGAGAGCCATTGTTTTTCTTTTTTATAAATCCCGCTGGTATGTTTTGCCCATCCAGAGAGGTGTTGCCTCATGTCCTTTATTTTAAAGTTCCATCTCTAAATAGGTGTACGACCAACAGCGGGCCTCTCCCAAATATTCTTGATCATGTCTACAAATCCCTCCCTATGCATCCATCCAAATTCAAATTTGAAAGGGCGTCGGGCAGCTGGCTTCGTAGAATTAGAATCCAGAATTATGGGTGCATGATCCAATAAAGCCTCAATACGCTCTAGGGCTCGCACGGTTACCAAAGGAAATTTTACCTCCCATTCGGTATCCATGAGTACCCTATCAAGCTTCTCGTATGTCGGCACATGTCGGTTATTAGCCCAAGTGAACTGCCGTCCCGACATACTGGCCTCCCGAAGATCCAAACTGTCTATCACATCATTGAATAGGAAAGGCCAATGAGTATCAAAACGGTCATTATTTTTCTCTTCCTGATACCTAAGGATATTAAAGTCCCCTCCAATAAGCATTGGATGTGGGTTATCCTTCGCCAGATTTACCAATTCCCGAAGGAAAGCGGACTTATGCTCATCTTGGGCAGCCCCATAGACAGCGACAAGAGTCCATGTAAAATTATCAGCTCTGTTTCTTAGGTGAAATTTTATATGAAATTCACCGATCAAAAAAGCTAACAAGTCCATGGATGTTGTCAGTATCCCAAGAAGGATTCCTCCAGACCTTCCACGAGCTGGTAGACTATGCCATGTGTAGTCGAAACCACCTGATAGGTGATCGAGGACATGCGGGCGAAAGTCACACTTACCAGCCTCAGAAATTGCCACAAAATCCAAAGCATGTTCCCGTACACAATCACCAATGTGTTTATGTTTAGCCAAGTCTGAGAGACCTCTGCTATTCCAAAACATGCCTCTCATATGGAAACTCGGATTGGTGTGGAACTCTTCGCCTTCTTGGGCAGTTTTTGTTTCTTTTTAGAGGCGTCTGATTTAGATTTCCGCGAAGACGCTGTGAAGTCACATAACTTGGACCCAGGTCTTGCGTCATCCAATACAACCTCAGTAACCTCACCAACCAAGTGGGTGATTAGCGTACCATTATATTTGGCATTCGCTTCATCATCGTCCTCGGTTTCTGGGTCAAGAATGGTGGTATTACACTTTGGAGAAACCTTTAAACGGTCAATCTCCATATGTTTAAGTACCCCCACCGACAGATTAATATCATTATCATTCTTTCCCATAGAGACCCCCACGTTATTTAAGCTGTTATAAATGCGAGTATCTGGAAAAGAAAGAAATGATTTAATGGAAGAGGTACCTGGCATGGAGTCCAAATTCCTCGAGGCCTGGCGGCGCATTGCCTTCGCCAGAGCATGCTCATCTGTTGGAGAAGAACCATCTGCCGAGACATGGTGGCGGTTACTACGTCGAAGGGGCGAAGCCAATCCTCCAGACATAGTACCCACCGGTGTCGCCGGGTGGGCCATCGATGAAGGCTGCAGAATCACCCTTGTCCCAGAGGTCGGTGAAGAAGAACGTGCTGTCGGTCCCACCAGAGGTCGAGTCAGATGAAGGCAGGTTCATCTTACTTTGGGTAGGTGTGCGATGTGAAACTCCGTTTATCTGTTTCGTTTTGTCCAAGCTGGCTATGCAGCTACCTTTATCATGTTGTTTTCTTCATGTTACAGTGGCAGAAGTTGAAGCTGAATCTGGTGGGGTTGTCAATGAAAATGATGAATCTTTTTTTTTGAAAAAGGGGCTTGCCCCGGCCTCTGCATCATAAAGATGCATACGATCATATTATTAATAAGCAAAAGGTCCAACAAAATTCCCGTAGTCTCAAACCTAGATTCTTCAAGGTATGCTCGGATATGCTCGGACTAGTTCTTCAAGGTGAAAACCTAGATTCTGGCCATGGTGGTTGGATCCGATGATGCGACAGTTGGGTGTCGTTCGCTTTCGTTGTTGAAGAATATCGTGGCTCATGTGATGTGATTAGATGATTGGTGTGGATATGATCTCATTTCTGTAGTTTTTTGCTGACATATTTTGTGTGTCTTGACGTTGGTTGTGTGCATCCTAGCTATATGGAGGCCTGGTGTGTGCTCACTGAGTTTGTATCCTCTTGATGCTTCATTTTAATCCAATAAAATCCACACTTTATCAAAAAATGTCATTCCTTTGCTTGAGATCTTCTCCTATTTTCTCACTGTTTTGGACACTCACTGCATGCTCGGAAATTATATATCCTCGTGCACAATCCAAGAATGGACAGTTTATACAAGCGTGCTGCAGTTTAATATTATTATTTATATATATCTGAAGTTCCGAACAGGCTAGCTAGGATGTCACAGTCAGCTGTCCAGTCTGAAGAAGCAGTGTAGCACTGAAGCTTTCTCTCAGGTTATTGCTTGCTAGAACTGAACTGCATCAATAAATTTCAGCCTTCTAAGTAAGTTGACAGTAGGAAATTCCAACGCCGTCGTCACTGTCATCATGTCTTGTATGAGTTCCTACCTATTTCTGGCCATGCTGTACCGTGGATCGATCCTGCATGATGATCGTGGGAGTGTAATTAAAGAGAGCAGAGATCCAACACATTTCGTATCAATAATCAAAGGTGTGTTTATGTACATGTACAGGATGAAACTTGTTTAAGAAATCACTGGATATACCAAGGCATTTCTTTTTTATAACTTTGCTCTCCATATTTCATTCATTCAGCAGTAAAATGTCCGAGTGCAAAGAGCAACTTAGAAAGCCAGGGATTACATCAGAGTATGTTCAAACATCCTCTATAGCTAAAGCTTCCTTAGTGCAACAATGAGCAGCAGGATTAACTAAACGACTAGCCTACCAAGTTGGTACCTTGTGTTAGCACGCTACAGAGTTTGGAGGATGTGCCTAGCGATCATGTACTCTAACTAACAAGTAGGAGGAAGATGCATGGAGCGGGTGTGGAGCTGGCCGCCAGCGACAGCCGACAGCGAGCGCACGTCATAGCACAAGTTGAGGAAAAAGATGGCGGCGTGGACAGGGGAGTAGGTGGTCGCCTGTATTCTGTAGAAGACCACAGGGCAATGTGGTAAGTATGACCAGCGCAGATAGAAGGGGAAAAGTTTGTGAGGCGACGGACAAAAAAAGAGGACATGGTTGGCGCCCAAATGAATCAGCACCGAAAACATGTAATGTGACTCTGTTTAAACGCGTGGATCACCACTGGAAGTAACTAGACGTACCTTTCAAATGGTGGATTACGCAGAACCGCTCAACCCTCCATCAGGACATCACCGTTGTTTGGATAGAACAGCCAAGCTTCGAGTCCAACTAATGAATGGAAGGTCAGGAAATGACCAAGGTATGAGAAAACTCGAATGGAAATTATCTTCTTTAAAAAAATCAAATGAAAATGATCAAGTCGTTACTTTTGACTTTTTGAGTCGCCGGTGAACTGGCGAACCTGCTAATTAAGCTGGAACTGAAACTCCCAAGGCAAGATGTAGTTGGTGGTTGTTGGACTTGTGGTACAATGGAATTGAACCGTAAGAAACAAATAGTAAACCTGTTCCATTATCGCATAAAACGTACTTGTTTTAGCATTCAGATATTCAGAACAGTCTAAGGAAGTAACAAGAATGAAGAAAAGGTGTGTTACCTACACCATATACAACAACAAGCACAGTTGTAATCTAAAACTGCTTAGATAGATAAACATACCAGAAGAGAAACTGCCCTTCCACGCAAGCTGTTAATCTTGATCATGAAACACAAACATTCCAATCAACAATAAGGCTAGGGAAGGTGTTCACAACTTGTCAATCATGCCACGGAAACAATACACAAGGCATCTATGTGTGATCTATGTCCTGCAGTGTTCCGATAACGTCAGGGTTAGGGTAATCGTCATACTGCATGTTAGGAGAAAACAAAACGTTTACATTATACTCCCCTCGGTCCATTATAATTTTCAGGGTTTTAGTTCAAACCCCGACAATTATTTGGATCAGAGGCAGTATTACTATACAAAAATTCCTGTATGTATCTCATAAGATTTTATTCTCTGAGCATTTAAACTTTGAAATCTGTATACCAACTCGAACATAGAGGCAATGCTTACTGCATGATATAATTGATGCTTACAACAACAGGAAAGCATCATCACCTCATGGTGAATGTCTAACTCCTGTCGACTGCAATGGCATTCTCTTCTGTTTTTTTTTTATCTCTTCAGCCTTTCATAGTAGACTGCAAGCCAAAAAGAGGCGCCTAAAAGTGGCAGATGGCTATCAAAAGTTAGCTGCTATTTGTGGTGAAATAAAGGAAAGCTGATGGATTCATATCGCTGTCTACCAATGGAGCACATCCTCTACCCATGGTTCAGAAAGTATGTACTTGCAGTCCTAAAAGAAAAGAAAAATCGGTAACAAACCACAATTTTAGCGTGGAATGCAAATATCAATTCAAGAAAGTAAGTGAAATGTACCTTCGGGTGTGACACTCACAAGTTACAAGTTATTGTTTTACAAGAGCCTTCTGACAAAGGATTCAAGTAATTCAGGATTTATCATCATAATTAGGTACGTCGATCAATTTCGCATGCTGCAAAAGTATGAAAAATTACTGTCTGAGGACGTATGCACCGTTGCTTGATGCCGACTGTCACTGCTTACCACTTAACAAGCAGCCTGCTCAAGGAACAGGATGCCGTTGCAAGGTTCACATTGTTGTTCTTCTAAAAGAAGCTTTATGTCGAATAACACCGACTGCTTATGAGAAGCAGAGTAAGTGACAAAAGGGTTATGAGATGAACATAAAATAGAACTACATAAGCAGCAGTTGAGCTACCTGAATATCCTCTTGCTTACAAGTGAAATAAAACTGTTGAACTAAAATAGGTGGTTGGACCCGGTGTTACATGGTCCTAGCAGTATTCAGTCACTGCAGCCTGTAGAATTTCACTCGATAAGATTATATTCAAGACTAAACAGAAAAAAGAAAATAGGCATTCACCTCCACAGTAGTTGATCGGGTGTCGCCTTGCTCTTCAAAATTTAACATATAAAAATTGTCAGTTAGGTTTAGAACCGTAATCAATGACCATGGTCATCTTCATCCTAACCTCTGGATACTCTGCATACAAGAGCAACCACAACGCATATTTCATTTGCAAATTATTTACATGAAAATAAAAAATGATGTGAATCTTTGGCGGCAGCAAGTGTTACCTTGAATTTGTACTCGTAAATCTGGGTCTTATGTTCCTCCTAATTTCCTAGCCTGATCATTAATTTTACTTCTGCGATGTATTGTAAAAACCTAACTTGTTGCACATGCATGCATAGGACATAACTCATCCAGCTGCGGATATATGGCCATCTCTGGAAGAGTAGCCACCTAGGCTGAAAGGATTCACAATATATGTACACATTGCACAGAGCTCGAAATTTGAAAGCTTGACATAGTACATAGCTGTGCTAGCAAGCCTGTCAGAATTCACAATTTAGTACTATATATGTAGTAATAAACAGAGAAGAATGGAAATGATAAGAACAGCCAGCGTGTTACCTTGGGCTAGGCGCTTACAGACAAATTTCTTTGATTTAGTTTCTTGGCTTGATTGTGTAGCTTGCGACTGCAATCATTTATTGATAGCTCCCGCAGAGAAGTGGGGATTCCCTTCTTGGGCAGCGATCTGATTCGTCGACAAGTGATGGCTTGTAGTTTCCTGAGAGAAGGAAGGCCGTGTAACCCTTGAGGGAAGGACCGCAGACGATGGCACCTCCAAAAACTTAGTTCTTGGAGTGAGGTGAGGAGCTGAAGCGCTTTCTCTTCATCTTTGGTGAGGTTCTCCACCTCTCGATCACACGTGATCACTAACTCCTTGAGGGTAGCAGCGAGTAGGCGACAAACTGGAGCAACAAGCACAGCCGAGATGCTATCCACATTAAGTCTTACCAACTGGAGTAAAGCGCCAGCTGTAGGTGGTAATAACTTTTTACTCCTTGTTATTTCCACCGCCAATTCCGAGAGAAGATCCGCGGCTACAAAGCGAGGGTAATATTCAATTATGTTGTGGACCGCCAAATCCTTGAGGTTGGAAGCCATGAGAAGATTGAACCCACCCACTTTGAAATTCTTACAATCTTGTATTCTTAAATTGGTGAGAGACGTGAGGTATGAGAGCGAAGCCAACGATTGCTTGCTTGAGTCTCCTTCAATTACAAGTTTCTTGAAGGAGGTTAAACTTTGTAGGATTATCCATGGGACTGTTGATCCAGCTTTAAATGTGATGCTCTCTACTTTGCCGGCCATATTATGCCAGGCTAATGCCCTGTTATACCTTGTCAAATACAAATTATGGTTCACGTACACCATTCTCCCAGTACGCCTAGTATCCACAGTAACGTCAGTTAGTGTGGAAGTGTGAGGCATGAGGGGCATAAGCAACTTTGGGCAACCAGTAATTTCAAGTTTCCACAGATGGTTATAAGAGCCCATAGAGCAATCCTGCAGGAATGGCAATTTATAGAGATTGGGGCATTCTTTGCAAACAATTTTTTCAAGCATTGAAAATGAATGGGCATTAGGCGCCTCATCCCACTGGGTAAATTCCGACAAAGAATCAAGAACAATCTCCTTCAACTGCGTAAAACTTTTAGCCGTGACCCCAACAACCCCTGGTTTGATCTGAACAAGACTGGAAATGTTAATTAATTTGAGTGATCTGAGATGCAATAACTGCCCAAAAGGTGGAAGAATGGCCCAAGACACACCCTCTAGGTGGAGAGACACAAGCATCTTTATGCTCATGTGACCACACAACCAATGTGGACCGACTGAACCACCATGGTTTTCAATGCCAAGTGATTGAAGATTAGGGTGTGGCTCAAGACCATCAAGAACATCAGATAATTCTGGTGTACCATCAAGGGCATCAGATGATACCGTTGGATCATCAAGGGCATCAGATGATTCCGATGCACCATGAGATGATTCCGATGCACCATCAGATGGTTCCGATGCATCCAATCCTCCCCAAACCAACCTCAACGTTTCCAAATCACCTTTTGACACAAGCTTGGCTTTCATGGCCTCTTCCTTGGTTGCCACATTTCCAATATTATATATACTGAGTTCTCCTCCAAGCTCTGTTAAATCCCCCAATTCACTCAATTCAAATCCAACACTCTCTTTCTTGACATGGAATTCTTTAAGCTCCTTTAAATACTTCATCTTTCCTACCTCAGGAACATTGGAATGGACTTCTCTTTCGGCAATAAAATGGCATAAATTGGTAAGGCGGTTAATGTCATTGGGCAATTTAACACTTTGATCATACCAATCACTTAGGTCCAATAATTGCAAGTGATAAAATCTTGACAGTGTGCTAGGAAAAGTCACTTCTGAACCAAATTCCGATGGACTAATTTTTAGATATCGTAGGTGGATAAGTTTTGGAAAGTAATGTGGTAAAGATTCTGGGGACATGACTTCGATAAAAAGAACACGAAGGGCCTCTATTTCCTTGAAAGTGTCTTCTATAATCTCATCAATTTGTTCCTCATATTTTCTAAAAATCATTAGAGCACGCAAATTTGGGATGTCTACCTTGCTCTTTAATTTAGTCATTTCTGTCCTAAAAGTCTCAACGTATTTGTCTTTCATGGTGATGGAAAAATGACGAATGGATTTTGGGACATCATCAGCCCTAAAACTTCCATTGCTATATATATTTAGGCATTCTTGTGACGAGACACTCCGAGCTAGTTCGTGCAATAAATCATGCAGCACATAGTACTGTTGATTTGACCAACGATCATTCTCCTTCACGAGAAAACCATTTTTCAAAAGTTCTTCCATGTAATTCTCATCTTTTTCAATGATCCCTAATGCACTCCAAAAACATGTAATCTCTAGATTGCTAAACCTATGGTCTTCCGGGAATAGGGAAAAACACGAAAAACATTTTTTCAGTTGGAAAGGAAGGTAATCATAGCTAATCTTTAGAGATGGCATAATATCATCATTATTTTTTTGTTTTTGCCATCTATTATCTTTGAGAACTGCCATCCAATGTTTCTTAGATAGGTCATTCTTCAATAGCCGACCAACTGTTTTGGCTGCTAGAGGTGAACCCTTCAATTTCTTGGCAATATCCTTTGCAAGTTCTTTCAAATTGTGGGGTATTTGTCCTTCAAATATTAATGCTTCGAAGAATGTTAAAAAATCATCCAGCTCAAGGCCTTTCAGCAGAATCGGGTCGGTTGTTTTCACATCATCAACTTTAGATGGGAACCGAGTTGTGACGAGAACCATGTTACCTGTGGTTTCGCCCTTTCCCATAGGAGCTAGCAGGGTTTCCCAATCCTGAGTAGTGCATTCCCATATATCATCAAAGACAATCAAAAACCTTTTAGACTTGAGCCCCTTTTCAATGGAATTCTGGAGCTGGTTTAAACTTGATGTTTGATATGCATCATTGTTTTCTTCAATTTGGCTAAGGATCTGCTGACTGAGCTTAAGCACATCAAAATCAGTTGAGACACATATCCAAGCCCTGGCAGGGTAGTGTTCACGTGTCCTTTTATCTTTGTACAGGTGTTGGGTGAAGGTTGTTTTTCCAATACCCCCTGGACCAATTATAGGCATAACTGAAAGAGCTTTATTGCTATCTGTGCAATTGGTGATGAGATCTTTTATGGTTTGCTCAAACAGGTCTTCCCTCCCATACAATTTATCTTGTGCAGTGATTGATCCTGTGAGAGGTCGTTTTAGGTTGACAGTTGTAGTACTGTTACTATGGTCTGGGATTATTTTTAGCAACTCCAAGAATTGGTCACACAGGGAGTGCATTTCCTCTATGGCTTGTTTGATTTTCTTGGACATGGCCACTCTGTCGAATGACAACTTAGTAACTGAACCATCATTACCACTAGCTGGGTTGGAGGTATTGTGAGGATGATTTATAGCAGCAGCACCATGATCATCATCTTGCAGCAGCCAACAAGAAAAGCATGGAAGGATGAAGTTACCGATGGCATGGTGAATGGCATGACGGATGTGGCGAGCATGACCCCAGAGGGTATTGCCCAGATCCGGCACAGCGTACTGAGTGCCGTCGAGCTGGTCCTGGATGATGATGTACTGGAGCTCGTCCAGCGCGTCCTCCGCCTTGCCGACCTTGGTGTGGAGCTTGTGCAACAGCTCCTCCAAACTGGGGTTGTTGATCACGCCTCTACGCTGGGCCTCCCGCAGCACCACTTGTGTGCGCATCAGATCATCTTTGGTCTTCTCGGAGTTGAGGCCGAGCTCAGCACTGGCGACATACGCCTGCACAAGGTCGTTGGACAGCAGATTCACTACCCTGCCAACGAGCCCACGTGCCGCGCCAATCGCCGCCTCCATCGTCCTTGGCGCCGGCAGGATCAACTTTTGGGGGGCTTTTGTGAGGTGAGTCTTTTGGACAGGGGTGTGGCGTTTTTTGTGTGTCAGAGCTATATGTTTGTGGGTAGTTGATAGATGGATGGATGATCAATTTATAGCATGGGACGATTCCTGTTCATCTGCGTCCTGAGTCTTCTATTATGTTCTGCTTATCAAAACAAACATTATACGCATCTTTAAATGGTGTACCTGTTGCCAGTCAAGTTCACATCACAAGGAACTGTCCTTGAGTCACAGATTACAACTGGTTCTTACGTGTACTCCTCATGGCTAGTGTAACTGAATTTGTTCTCTAAAAGTAATTAGAGCCCAACCGAGAGAGAAAAATGTTTCTCGGAATTTGCCTCTAGCATACCAAAAGTTTGTTTCCAGTAGCCCAAGAATTGTTATTGGTTTATATTTACTTCTATATTAAATGGATTTGATTTCCATACAACAAATGACTACTACTCAATCGACCCCCTTCATTCAAAAAACAAATACTGCTGCTGCTGATACACAAATGAACTACTCCCTCCGTTCACTTTTATAAGTCATTTCAGACAACTCAAATTGGGCTGTTTTATACATTGTCTGAAATGTCTTCAAGGTCTTATAAAAGTGAACAGAGGAAGTAGAATAAAAATCTAACACAAGGTCCACAGCGAGGAGACTTTGGTTGAGCGGGAAGTGGAGGCATGGGTTGGTGTGCCATGGTTAGGAACTGGAACAAGCTTAGGCGAGTTTTTCTTTTTTCTTTTTCGAGAAATTTTTCGATCTATTCATCTTCAATCATGGCAGTACAATGAACACCAGATATAATAAAAATTACATCCAGATTTATAGACAATCTAACGACGACTACAAGCACTGAAGCGAGACGAAGGCGTGCCGCCGTCATTGCCCTTTTGCGATCAATGAAGCCTATCAATTTAACTTGACGTGGTGCGAGACGGATGAGTCAACAATTGGTGAATCGGCAATGTGGAAAGATCAGAAGGAGCACCGAAGACAAGCGTCAAGATTAGGAAGAGATTGTGAGCCATAATCTTAAATTTGTAGTACAGTTCTAATGGTGTATTAGTGTGTGCACATGTACGAGTGATGCTTGGGCGTGTAATCTGTGTACGTCTTGGCCGGTCGTGTCTTGTTAGGACACCGGAGATCAAGGTGGCCGGTGATTAGATTAAGTGTCCTGGTTCGAGTCAACCTGTGATTCATAGTGTCCAGCTTGGGCAGTACTAGTTGAAGGTTTAAACGTGTCCTAGTCCTAGTAGTATTGGTTGTCTTGTATGAATAGGTTTAGGATTTTTTGGTTCGGCGGCTGCTGGGAGATATAAGTACATGTAGCTGTGTGAGTTTTTGTAACCGTGAGTTGAGAAAACAGAAAAAGAAATAAAGTGAAGAGAGAGGCATGACACGTGCCTTTGGCAAAAAAATTGTGTGCATATCTGTCGTGATTTGATGTGATCGATCCTGAGGGCGGAATTCTAACAACTGGTATTAGGGCAAGGTCGATTTGATGCCGCGCTTGCCCCGGGGTGGCGTCATGCCAGCGCCTCGGGGCGGGCAATTAGTTGTTTGGTGGTGCAGTGATGACGAAGAGCGGGCCATGAAGTTGCTGGGTGGTGCAGCGACGAGGAGGATCAAGCGGTCGTCGTTCAGTGGAGCGACAAGGAGTTAGGCTACATGATGTCGTCGGCAAGGTGGTGGAAGATGATCATTGACGGATGCGGTGTTGCCGAGATGCGGTGCAGGAGCTCATGAAGATCTTGTTCCGGGGAAGTAGAGGAGTCAAGTGCATGCTAGTTTGCATGTTTGGTCATCCTCGTCTGTGAGTCATCGTCGTGTTCAAGTGCTCATCTATGTGAGGAGGCATTGAAGGTGAAGCACATCAAAGTCGCATATCTGTCTCGACGGGAGGATCAAGTTCAACTATGTGGGGGGTGGTAAACCAATGCAGGTGAGTCTATTCAATGAGGCAATGTCTCTACATGAGGCTGGAGTGCATGGTGTAGGGCACAGGGTGGAGTGATTCACAAGGATGACAACCGAGAATGTTACTAGCAAGGCTAGGTAGTACGAGACGTGATAGTCGAAGGCATATTTGAGGTGGCCTGTAAATTCGCGAACTTGAAATTGGGGAGATTGTTGCGATCGATGAAGCCTATCAATTTAACTTGATGTGGTGCAAGACGGATGAGTCGACAAGGGGGTGAATCAGCAACATGCCAAGATCAGAAGGAGCACCAAAGACAAGCATCAAGATTAGAGAGAGATTGTTAGCGATAATCTTTAATTTGTGGTACATGTACTAATCGTGTATTAGTGAGTGCATGTACGAGTCATGCTAGGGCGTGTAATCTGTGTACTGTCTTGGCCTGTCGTGTCTCGTGAGGACACCGGAGATTAGATTAAGTGTCCTAGTTCGAGTCAACCGGTGATCCGTAGTGTCCATCTTGGGCAGTACTTGTTGAAGGTTTAAACTTGTT
Organism: Triticum aestivum; assembly: GCF_018294505.1. Taxonomy (NCBI): domain Eukaryota; kingdom Viridiplantae; phylum Streptophyta; class Magnoliopsida; order Poales; family Poaceae; genus Triticum; species Triticum aestivum. The sequence goes on along the minus strand of NC_057813.1, from coordinate 745,702,862 downwards.
CTAGTCCTCAGTGGTGGAGCTTTTTGGAGGCCAACCTGTGCCATGGCGTTCCAGCTCACAAGAAAACATCTATATATTCCTTTGTATTAGGCCTATTTTCA